>NC_057729.1:39790115-39824974 GCF_004010195.1 Chiloscyllium plagiosum | reverse complement strand
AGGGATGTTGCCAGGGTTGGAGGATTTGAGCTATAGGGAGAGGCTGAACAGGCTGGAGCTGTTTTCCCTGGAGCGTCGGAGGCTGAGGGGTGACCTTATAGAGGTTTACAAAATTATGAGGGGCATGGATAGGATTAATAGACAAAGTCTTTTCCCTGTGGTCGGGGAGTCCAGAACTGGAGGGCATAGGTTTAGGGTTAGAGGGGAAAGATATAAAAAAAGAGACCTAACTGGCAACTTTTTCCACACAAAGGGTGGTACGTGTATGGAATGAGCTGCCAGAGGATGTGCCAGAGGCTGGTACAATTGCAACATTTAAGAGGCATTTGGATGAGTATATGAATAGGGAGGGTTTGGAGGGATATGGGCCGGGTGCTGGCAGGTGGGACTAGATTGGGTTGGGATATCTGGTCGGCATTGACAGATTGAACCGAAGGGTCTGTTTCCATGCTGTACATCTCTATGACTCTATGACTTGTGAGCCTGACATCGTTGGTGGGCAAGTTGTTGGAGAAAATCTTGAGGGACAGAATTTACATGTATTTGGAAAGGCAAGGACTGATTAGGGATTGTCAACATGGCTTTGTATGTGGGAAATCATGTCTCACGAAATTGATTGAGTTTTTTTGAAGAAGTAACAAAGAGGATTGATGAGGCCAGAGCAATGAACGTGATCAATATGGACTTCAGGAAGGCACTCAAGATTCCTCGTGGTAGACTGGTTAGCAAGTTTAGATCTCATGGAATACAGGGAGAACTAGCCATTTGGATACAGAACTGGCTCAAAGATAGAAGACAGAGGGTGGTGGTGGACGGTTGTTTTTCAGACTGGAGGCCTGTGACCAGTGGAGTGCCACAAGGATGAGTTGCCAGGCCCATTGCTTTTCATCATATATATAAATGATTTGGATGTGAAAATAGGAGGGGTAGTTAGTAAGTTTTCAGGTGATACCAAAATTGGAGGTGCAGTGGACAGCGAAGAAGACTGGAGGCCTGTGACCAGTGGAGTGCCACAAGGATTAGTTGCCAGGCCCATTGCTTTTCATCATATATATATATAAATGATTTGGATGTGAAAATAGGAGGGGTAGTTAGTAAGTTTTCAGGTGATACCAAAATTGGAGGTGCAGTGGACAGCGAAGAAGGTTACCTCAGATTACAACAGGATCTTGATCAACTGGGCGAATGGGCCGAGGAGTGGCTAATAGACTTTAATTTAGAAAAAAATGAGGTGCTGCATTTTGCAAGTCAGGGCAGGACTTGTACACTTAATGGTAAGGTCCTGGGAAGTGTTGATGAACAAAGATCTTGGAGTGCAGGTTCATAGTTCCTTGAAAGTGGTGTCTCAGGTAGATAGCATAGTGAAAGCGGCATTTGGTATGCTTTTCTTTACTGAGTATAGGAATTGGGATGCCATGTTGCGACTGTACAGGACACGGTTCGGCCACATTTGGAATATTGCATGCAATTCTGGTCTTCCTCCTTAGGTCGGAGGTTGAGGGGTGACCTTATGGAGGTTTATAAAATCATGAGGAGTATGGTTAGGTTAAATAAACCAGCTCTTTTCCCTGGGGTGAGGGAGTCCAGACTAGAGGGCATAAGTTTAGCTGAGAGGGCAAAGATTTAAAAGGGACCTAAAGGGCAAATTTTTCACCCGAGGGTGGTGCATGTATGGAATGAGCTGCCAGAGGAAGTGATGGAGGCTGATACATTTACAACATTTAAAAGGCATCTGAATGGGCAAGTGAATAGGAAGGGTTTGGAGGGAGAAGGGCCAAGTGCTGGCAAATGGGACTAGTTTGGGTTGGGATATCTGGTCGGCATGGACTAGTTGAACCGAACTTGGAATGAGTTGTTTCCGTGCTGTACATCTCTATAATGTTATGACTCTATAAAATAAGGGATCTCCAGTTTAAGACTGAGATGAGGAGTTTTCTTCCTCTAAGTGTCCTTAGATTTTGGAATGCTTTTCCACAAAAAGCTGTGGAGATTGCATCACACGATATATTCAAGTGTATGTTGGATTTTTGATAAATGGGAGTTTAGATTGTTGGAGGGCAGACAAGAAAATGGAATTAATGCCATAATCAGATTAGCCATCATCTTACTGAAGGGCAGAACAAGCTTAATGGGCTGGATGGCTTACCCACTCCTATTTCTTTAAAAATATTTATGAAAATACAAATCTTTGTCAAAGATGTAATTTTAAGGAGTCTTTTGAAGAAGAACAGAGTGAAGCAGAGAAATTTAGAACAAGATCTGGACATTAGAGAGCTGGTTAGTGAATTGTTATGTGTTGCTGGAAAAGCGCAGCAGGTCAGGCAGCATCCAGGGAACAGGAGAATCGATGTTTCGGGCATAAGCCCTTCTTCAGGAATCTGAAGAAGGGCTTATGCCCGAAACGTCAATTCTCCTGTTCCCTGGATGCTGCCTGACCTGCTGCACTTTTCCAGCAACACATTTCCAGCTCTGATCTCCAGCATCTGCAGACCTCACTTTCTCCTCAGTGAATTGTTATGCCTCCAAGAAGCTTGTATTATCAAATGTGATCAGTTCCTGCACTTATCTTATTTGACTGGGCTGAGGAATTTCCCAGAATTTGAGCTGAATGTCCTGCAGTGGTTTGGCCCAAGCCTTTTCAGAGATTGGGGCCATGCGGCACCTTAAGGTCAGATAGGCTTGAAGGACCCAATGGGCTAAAATGACCTATTCTTTTTGTAGAAGTATTTGCTTAGTCCTTATTTCTAAAGACTTTAAAAATAAACAAACACTTCCATTTATAGTTTGTAGTCATTGTCCTATATTTCTGAAGCTACAAATTCAGCTAAATAAAAATGTTTGGTAGAGTGAATTTAAATACATGTTGTCTGTTTTTCAACAGAATTTTAACAGTGCATAAGTTATGAACAATTTATCTACCCTTAGAACGAGAGGAAATATTCTGGACATTGATAATTGTGGGGATATTCTTCACTGGAGCCTGTGCTATAAACTAAAATATCTGAATTGAAGGTGTTTTGCAATAAGTCCAAACTGTTGGCTGATTCTCAAACAGATTTATTTTCTAATTCAGGCAGGATACAAGAAAAACCTGACTCATGGCCAATAGTTATATATTGAGAATGCTCCTGTTTCTTGGCTGGCTAATATTGTACTTTGTCTATTTCTCTTACAATGGCAAGATTCTATAAAAGATTGCATAAGAATGTATGGTTGATAAATTTTACTTTAATATTCTGAATCAAGGACCTTTAAATTGTATGGATCGCATATAGAGGAGTTCATTAATGCTTGACAAATTAATTGATTTTTTTGGAGATGTGCACAATTGGTGAATACAATTGTAAGTGGTTCCTTCTAAGTGCTATCGACTTCTTTTTCAAACATAATTCCCATCTCATTGAACCTTCCTTTGATTTCTCTGTGCCCTTGGAAACCATTACCCAAACTCTGAGATCTTGCTTCCTCTCCAAATGTACTGTTTGTTTAATGGTATCTCATTTGTATTTGATTACATTGATTTGTTCACTGATCTATGTAATTGTGCTTGATTGCATAAGTGGGTGGAGTAACAGAGTCAAATGACTGACTCCACAAATACATACACAAGATTTCAAAAAGATTTAGTGCTCCCTAAGACCACCATATGTGCACTTAAACTTAGAACTTACATAAGACATTTGGATAGATGCATGGATAGGAAAGGTTTGGAGGATATGGACCAGAAGCAAGCAGGTGGGACTAGTTTAGCTTGGGATTATGTTCGACATGCACTGGTTGGACCAAAAGGTCTATTTCCTTGCTGTGTAACTCGATGACTCTATGTTTGAGAGTACTGCAAATAAACCCTTTGGATACAGTGCTGGAATTACCTTTGCCTTGCTCGGAGATATATTTTATCTATACAATTTATAGTCAAAACGTACTTGTGTACGACTGAATGAATGTTGCATGGTCCATAAGAATGTGATACCTCTGCAGTGTCCTGGACCAGAAGGCCAGCAAATATTTGAACACCCATATCAGATCCCATTTGGAGAATTGTGAGCAGATCTGGGCACCACACATTCAGAAGGACATATTCACACCAGAGAGAGTGCAACATAGGCTAACAAACACAATACCTAGATTTCAGTGGTTAAGTTATGAGAACAGATTATCCAAATTAGGCCTGATTTCTCTAGAAATTGGAACGTTTGGGTGATTTGATCAAAGTCATCAAGTTATTAACAGGAAAAGACAGGGCATATAAAGATAAACTAATTCTACTGGTTGGGGAATCTAGAACTAGGGGGCACGGTCTGAAAATTAGGTGGAGGAAGGTTACACCCAAAACGTTGACTTCTCCACTTTCTAATGCTGCCTGGCTTGTTGCGTTCTTCCAGCCTCCTGCTTGGACTACATAGGAGATGTTAGGATGCATTTCTATACACAACAGGTCAGAGAGCTTTGGAACTCTCTTCCATAAATTGTTCTACTTCTAGAATCTCCTATTGCTTATCCCTGGTTGTCCTTTAGAAGGTGATGGTGAGCTGCCTTCTTGAACTGCTATTGTCCATGTGCTCTAAGTAGACCAACAATGTCATTTGGGAGGGAATACCAAGATTTTTACTCTTGCCATATCTGCTGCCCTTGCCCTTCTTGATGGTAGTGATAGTGGGTTTGGAAGGTGCTGTCTAAGGATCTTGGCAAATGTTTGCAGTGCACCTTGTAGATAGTACGCCCTGCTACTACTTAACATTGATGGTGGAGTGAGTGGATCTTTAAGTTTTTGTGCCATCAAACAGGCTGCTTTGTCCTCAAAAGTGTCAAGCTTCTTGAGTGTAGTTAGAGCTACACTGATCAAGACAAGAGAGAAACACATTCCTCACTTGTGCCTTGTAAGTGGTGGACAGATTTCAGGTGGGGAGTTACTCGCTGCAGTATTCTTAACCCCTACCTGCTCTTGTAGTCTCTGTATTAAAATGGTAAGTTCAGTTGGGTTTCTGATCGAGGGTAACACCAAAGATGTTGATAGTGAGGTTTCCAGTGATGGTGCGGTCATTGAATATTTAAAGGAGCAGTGGTTAACATTGGCCATTATTGCAGATGGACATTGCAATACTGGCATTGTGAGGCACGAAGGTTACTTGCTACTCTTCAGCACAAGCAGAGATATTGTGCAAACCTTGCTGTACTTGAACATGGAGAGCTTCAAAATAATTGATAGGGGATGGTCCAATTGAAGGGAAGTTTAAAAAAATCAAAAAGATGAGAGAACAGAAATTCAAGGTGGTCAAGAGGTGAATGTTAATCAAACTGTCACAGAAAGGGCAGAAAATATATAATCAGAAGAGTGCAGCAGGAATTATAACCAAAATAAAGAATAATGGTGGAAAGTCAAAGCTTAAGGATTTTGATCTGAATATACACAGAAGTTGTAGCAAGATAGATGAGTTGATGGCACAAATAGAAACAAATGCTAGCTATAACGGAGATATGGGTGCAGGATTATCAGGATGATATTCAAATATATTTGGTATTACTGAAAAATGGACAGAAAGGAAAAGAGATGGGAAACCATTATTAATAAAAGAAGGTATAGTGTGGTGGTGAATTAGTGATATTTATGCAATAGATCGTATTGTGGAATCAGTTTGGTTGGCAAGAATGATTAAAAAGTCAAACAATTCACAGGTGGGAATTATCTATGTGCCCCGATGAATTGCTTCATTGTAAGGCAAGCTGGACTGTAACATTTGACATCCAATTTGCTGGCCACTCTTGGCTGTGGGCAGCCATTTTTTAAATGCTACCATTGCCAAGATGGGATCCTGGGTCCTGATGATGGCCAAAGCAGGTTTTACCAACCCCCACTTTTGGATGCAATGTTGGACCCCTGTTATCGTCGCAAATTTGTCCAAGAATCTCTCTGGGAGAACATTTCATGGAACATTTGTAAATAATTGTCTCATACAAATGTTAATGATTTCAAAACTGTTTGTGATGGGACATTATTATTAGTCTGCTGTACTTGAAGTCTGCATCAGACAGTAAAATGAAAGCAGTGGTTGCATTTCTCCATTTTGAACAGGTGAGCGTGCCTCATCATCCAACTTACTGGGTCAATGAGGCAGTATATGTGACTATTAGATTACTGGTCACTAACAATCTTGTTGAAAATTACACCATCCAAGATCTCACTTCTAAATTCAATCCACTCTCAGAACTTTGGCGTGTCAATTTGCAGATTCTTCCTGTCATGATAGACCTTATCTTGAGGCTTGTGATGATCCTGTGCGCTTTGCAACCGACTTTGCTTATTCCTGCAATAGTAGACTCACTTCTACGATCATATAAACTAAATACGTAAACATCTTGCAGAACTTTTGCCAAGTTCTTCCACGTTCTCTCTGGGGATCTCAAAATATGTTTCTGAAGAAAGCCAACTTTTTAAATGAAGATGGAAAATT
Organism: Chiloscyllium plagiosum; assembly: GCF_004010195.1. NCBI lineage: Eukaryota > Metazoa > Chordata > Chondrichthyes > Orectolobiformes > Hemiscylliidae > Chiloscyllium > Chiloscyllium plagiosum. Next base: position 39,818,522 of record NC_057729.1, on the reverse strand, counting down.
CTGATGGATCAATTTGAAACTTTTTGTCGCTAAAGAGTGCAATTGTGGTTTGATGTGCTGCTGAATTGTCGCTATGAACATTATTACCACATACTTATTCCTCTGCACAATAACTGCAAAAATGTCAGTGCAGCAGCCTTGATAAGAGTGATTTTGGAACACATTGCAAACCTACTGTAATACAAATCACACATTAAGAATCCTGACTGAACCACAGAAGCCCAATAGTAGCTTCAGGTGATTTATAACTTGGGAATGACTGCTGCTGGAAAGAGTTCCAAGAGAGCAATTAAATTGCATGCTATTCTTCACTTCCATGATCATAAAATTCACTAAATCAAATCAACTAAATCCAAGGGGACAAATATGGTGCAAGGCAACACTAAGAGATAGTCTCTTTGCATCAAATTCAGATAAGTGCTCTCTCTCGGTGTCTTCCTCTTTAATATTTTTCATCATTCCACTGTTATTTTTTTCATTTGTCTCTGAATTAGATTTCAATTATATCTATGATTGTTTAGTATTTATCGGTGTGGGGCTGCTTTCTGTTCTTGCTATTCAATCATGAAAATGATGGCCATTTCAACAAGCAGGCATACAATCTTAAGTTTTGTCTAATTGCTCACTATCCCCAGTTTAACAACAATTTTTAAAAGAACCAACATAAATATTTCTAAACATTTCTTGCAGAAATCTTAAATATTGTTAAGACCACCTGAACTTGTTTACTTGCCGGTCAGTAGAAAGCAAAGTTGTTTTTCACTAGCTGCTATGAATGTGACCTTATTCGACACGTTTCCATCTAACTAACCCAATTTCCCTTCCAGTGTCTGTTAGCTGACAATTTGTTCTCTTCATTTGCTGTACCTTTCTCAATCAAATCTGTCATTATTATACATTACCTGAAAATATAACCGACACAAGCTTCCAAATTACTGATCCATCTCCAATCTCCCTTTCCTCTCCAAAATTCTGGAACTTGCTGTTACCTCCCATATTCATGCCGGTCATTCGGAGAATCCAATGCTGAATGCCCCCAACCAGGCTCTGCTCTAGCCACAGTACCAAATCATTTCTTATTAAAGTAACAAAAGGCATCCTCTATGACTGTAAACTATTCCTTCTCATTCTTCTTGAATTGTCCACAGTCTTTGACATGGCTGACCACATCAAGTACTTTGATATTCTCCACCATCATCACGCTTTTACACTATCCAAGGATAGCTGGAGAAATACCTGCAGTAGCTTCCATTCTCACTCCTGCACCTTTCATATTGGTGTGTCATCCAAGGACCTAGCTTTTTATTTCTCAATTATATTTCCTTTTCTTCTTTTTCCTGTTTCACTTCTGCATGCTAACCCCTTGACAAAGTCTTTTGAAAATATTTTGCCTGCATAATCAACAACATCCAGCTCTATCTCACTAAAGGTCTCTTGGGTCTTCCATTATCTCAACCCTATTGAACTGCATATCTGATGTACAAATCAGAAATTTCTCTCAATATTGACAACACCAAATTCATTGACTTGACTCTGTCAAAAAGTATGTTTCCCAACCACCAACTGTATCACTTTTCCTGGCAATAGTCCGAGACTGAATGAGACATTTTATGACTGTGCCTGCTTAGATTTTCCAACCACATTTATTTTCAACTCCACTACCTCAACTCATCTGCTGTGAAAACCCTCAACTATGTTTGTGCAAATTTTAGTTTGGATTAATCTAACAACATACATTACCCTCCATCACCCTGAGGTCATCAAAACCTCTTGGAACTGTGTCCTAATTTGCACAAGGTCTCATTCATCTACCTTTCCTCTTCTTAGGTAGTCCCTCAGGGTCAAGAATGACTTGCTTCCACTCATGTTTGATGGTTCTACAAAGGCTGGTAAGTCCAGTGTGTGAGCTGCAGATTCTGCCTGATGTCGCCTCATGAATCTTTGGGTAAACAGTTTGACTGGGGGCTTGTGCCCTACTGCAACACTTTGACTTCACCTTTGCACATATCTGAAATTCTCAATATTTTCACTGCCTTTCTGAATAAGCATTCTTCATTTTGGTTGATCACAAGCAAGGTTCTCCCATAATTTGGTGGCTATTATAACCTCTTCAGAGACGCTTGGATTGCATTCTTAAATTTTCTCCTACAGTAATCAAGTTCCATGTGCAGCAGTTGCTTCATGAGTTTGGTGTCAGACATATAAACAACATTTCTTGCCCAGTGGAGCTGGTTTCGAGATAACTGTCTTGACACTGGGCACATCAGCATAGAAGAGTACACTGTTTCACTGCCTTGTCGGCTTCCTATCGCCCTTCATCTCATTGACATGCACTGGTTTCTAGTTAAGTAATGCCTCAATTTCAAGATTCTCTCCTTATCACAGTGATCTCCTTCACTCCTCAAACCTTCCAAGATATCTGACTTCCACTAATTCTGGCCTCTTGTTCATTCCTGATTTGTAATAGCTGAATTGTTGGCAGATATGTCTTTAGTTGCCTAGGCCCAAGCCACTGGAATCAACTCCCTTAATCCCACCAGCTCTTATCCTTCCTTTAAATGTGTGTTTCTTTGTACGTTAACCTTTGATTAAGCTTTTAGTCATTAACCCTAACATCTCCTCCTTTTGTACAAAGTCACGTTTTATTCCATTACACATCAGGTGATTCATATTGGAAGGTTTATTATGGTTTACACAAGCGCTTGTTGATGTTGTTATAGTGAGTTCATATCACAGTCACCTTTTTAGTTGGAGTTATGTCACCCACTGGGTGCCAAGATGGTTCTTACGAATTGCTAGACAAAAAAAACTAATATTCCTTAATGTATCTTCTGTCATCCCGGTAGTTTCATGATACAACAATAATGAAATAGCTGCAAATCAATTTCTATCAATTAGTCTGCAGTAGTTGCAGACACGAGGCAAGGAAAAACCTGGTGCTGGAGAGCTTTGGGAACCAGCCATCCAGATAGCTGTTCCTCCAGCATGCCACACTCACTGGAATTGAATAAAAACAGAAAATGCTGGAAACACACATGATCAGTTAACGCATTAAAATGAAAAGTTAATTGTTTAACTGTGTATGTTTCACAAAATTTAAATACATCAAACTATCTCTACCTATCACAAATCTTGTCCACCTTGCTGTGTATATTGCACAGCACTTTTTTTTATTATAGGCTTCAAGAATTTGCAATTATTTATTTTTCATAAGCACATGTAAAACGGGTTGGGAGAATGATTATAACAGTGTATATAAGAGCTATGTCTAGTTCTGAAAGTTACATAGCCAAACAGTGGAAATCTAAGTTGGGCTAGTTGGTTGGCATAGTGAGACATTGATCTTAATATTTGTATCTCTTGAGGCGACCTTATAGATCCTAGATTCATGCTTATAACTCAAATTTTATGATTAGACATTACTTACTACATTGATAGAGCACAGCAGTACTTGGCAGCTACAGCTGAAAGAATTGGCTCTATTCCTCAAGTGCTGTGATACTTAAATGGCAACTCTCCTTCCTCACTTTAAGCGTATCTGTCATTGCACATATGAAACAAATACATAAATATTAGCACTATAGTTTTACAGTGCTGAAGTTACTGCATCATTAGCAATGAAATTATGAAAAACTTGGATTGTTTTCATGAGAGCATTAGAGACTGAGGGGTGACCTGATTTAAGTAATAAAAAAATTGAGAGCCGTGCATCGGGTGGATAGTTGGACTCTGTTTTCCAAGGTGGAAATGTCAAATACTAGGGGGTATAGGTTTAAAGTGAGAGGATGAAAATTTAAAGGAGATGTGCAAGGCAAGCTTTTTTTAAAAATGGAGAGCGTGGTAGGTGCTTGGTACACACTGCCAGGGAGGGAGCAGAAGCAGATACGATGACAGTGTTTAAGAAATAATTAGATGGATACATGAACAGGTAGGGAATAGCAAGTTATGGACCATGTACAGGTAGATGAGATTAGTTGAGAATGGCATCATGGTTGGCACAGACTTGGTGGGCTGGAGAGCCTGTTCCTGTGCTGTACTGTTCAACGTTCAATGTCTTTCAGATATTAAAGTGCGGATTTAGTGTCATAATGTTCCTTATTAGCTGCAGATTGTCAAGGATAGAGATGAAGGGATGAATACACCTGGTTGGGTTGGGAATTGTTATTTGGCCTTCATTCTGTTTCAGTAACCTGGAAGTGGTTGTGATAGTATGCTGATCTGAAGGTGCCTCTGGGCCTCCTGTCCATTTAAAGTTTGCAGACAGACCATTGGAAGCAGAAAGCCAGTAGGAAGCTGCAACAACATTCCATTAAAAGAGCCAACAAGAGAGAAAACACGCTTGATCTCATCCTTACCAATTTGTGGGTGCATCTGTCCAAGAGTGAACATCGCAGAGTCCTTGTGGAGACAGTCTCACCTTCACATTGAGAGCACCCTCTATTGTGAAGGTGTTAAATGGTACATAATTCAAACCGATTAGAGTACCTCAATTCTGGGCATCGATGAGCTGTGCCAATCAACAGCAGCAGAATTGTACTCCAGCGCAATCTGTAATCTCATGGCCCAGCATTTCCCCCACTCAACCATTACCATCAAGCCAGGGAATCAACTGTGGTTCAATGGAGAGTGTAGGAGGGCATCTCAGGAGCAGCACTGGGCATACCTAATAATGAGATGTCAACCTGATAAAGCTACCAAAAAAAAGACTACCTGCATGCCAAACAGCATAAGACAATAAGTGATAGACAGAGCAAAGCGATTCCACAACCAACAGATAAGATCCAAGCACTGCAGTCCTGCCACATCCAGTTGTGAATGGTGGTGCACAACTAAACAACTCATTGGAGAAGAAATCTCCACAAAGAGCACCAACTTCAATCATAGAAAAGCCCAACAAATCAGTGTGAAAGGTATTCACAGCAATCTTCGGGCAGAAGTGCCAAGTGGATGATTCACCTCGGTCTCCTCCAGTGGTCCCAGCATTGCAGATACCAGTCTTCAGCCTATTCATTTCTCTCCACGTGATATCAAGAAAACGTTGGAGGCACTGGATAGTGCAAAGGCTACAGCTCCTGACAACATTCCAGCAATAGTATTGCAAACTTGTTCTCCAGAACTTGCCATTCCCCAGCCAAGCTCTGGAAAATTACCCAGATGTGTCCTTGACACGATAAGTAGAACAATTCAAATCCGGCCAGTCGCTGCCCCATCAGTATACTCTTGAACATCAGTAAAGTGATGGAAGATGTCATCGACAGTGCTATCAGGCAGCATTTGCTCAGCGACGCCCAGTATGTGTTCTGCCAGGGTGACTCAGCTCCTGACCTCATTACAGCCTTGGTTCAAACATGGACAAAAGAACTGAATCCCAGAGGTGAAGTCAGAGAGGCAGTCCTCTACATCAAGGTTGCATTTGACCAAGTCTGGCATCAAGGAGCCCTAACAAAACTAGAATCAATGAATATCAGGCAGCAAACTCTCTGCTGGTTGGAGTCATACACAGCACAGAAGAAGTTGTTTATAGTTATTGGAGGTCAGTCATCTCAGCTCCAGTACATCTCTGCAGGAGTTCCTCAGCGTAGTGACCGGGCCCACCCATCTTCAGCTGCTTCTTCAATGACTTTCCCTCCATCACAAAGTTAGAAGTTGGGATGTTCGCCAATGTTCAGCACCATTCGCGATTCCTCAGACACTGAAGTAAGCCATGTTCAAATGTAACAAGATCTGGACAGTGAGGCTTGGGTTGACAAGTGGCAGGTAACATTCATGCCATACAATGTCAGGCAATGACCATCAATAAGACGCAACACACTTCCCCAGGACTTTGAATGGTGTTACCATCACTGAATCCCCCACTCTCCTTGGGAGTACCATTGACCGGAAACTCAACTGGACTAGCACATGAACACAGTGCCACAAAAGCAGGTCAGAGACTAGGAATACTGCAGGACATCACTCCCTGACTCACTAAAGCCTGTCCACTCTCTACAAGGAGTGTGATGCAATACTCCCCACTGAGCTGGATGGGTACAGCTCCAACAACACTCAAGAAGCTTGACATCATTCAGGACAAAGTAGCCCACTTGAATGGCACTATATCTACAAACATTTACATTCTCTCTCCCACTGATGCTCAGTAGCAGCAGTGATATGATCTACAAGATGCACTGCAGAAATTCACCAAAAGTCCTGAGGCAGCACTTCCAAACCCATGACCACTTCCATCTAGAAGGACAAGGGCAATAGACACATGGGAATGCCACCACCTGAAAGTTCCCCTCCAAGCCACTCACCATCCTGACCTGGAAATATTGCTGTTCCTTCAGTATCACTGGGTCAAAATCCTGGAAGTCCCTCCCTATGGGCCTATGGGGTCAACCTGTAGCACATAAACTGTAGCAGTCCAAGAAGACAGTTTCTGAAGAGCAACTGGGGATGAACAACAAATGCAGGTCAGCTAGTGACACCCAAATCCCACGAATAATTTTAAAAAACTAAAAATGCCTACCTGCAGTAGTAATCACAGTTGAGGCAAAGAAGAAGCCACAAGGAACATCAAAATGGAGCCACTCTACCGTGTTTGAATAATCTGAAAAATGTAAACTACTCAGGGCCACAGCTATCAGGCTGTCATTATGAAAGGGGATCTTTTTCACAGCACCTGGCCGTATCTGTGATTAGATAATCCATTGGGCCATCAATGGCTCCCAATCACAATCCTGGCCTCCCATTGGAGGCCACCTCCAGTTGCCTGATGGTTCCAGGCTCACTGGGGATTACTGTGAACTGTGAGGAGGATCATCATTAATGGGCCAGATTGGTTAACTGCCACAAGTGAGTGGGTAGCTTCTACTGCATTCTTCCTGCTTCTGAGAGGGTCACATGGTAGTGGTAATCTGCTGGGTCACTGATTCCACACGCTAATTTGCAATTTAGTTTCTGGTTCCGTGGAGGTGCAAATAAGATAAATCAATCCAAAATCTTTGCAAAAGCATGTGATGCTTTTCTCAGTTGTCTACATTTACTTATACTGCACAGGTGAGATAACATCTATTGATGCCACTTAACCAGCTAATAAGATGTCCATTCACTTGAAGGATATAATTTTTGGGTCAAATCACCATAATCCTGAGAACAATAGGGCTGCTGTCTCTCATTAGAGAGAGATGACTGGTGATTGAGGTCACCACGCCTCAGGCAAGGGACACATTTGAGCAGGTGAGACCTCCACGGTGACCTTAGCTGGTGTACGAGTTGAACCCATGATATTAGCATCACTTTGCAGACTAGGCATCCAGCTAACTGACCTCCCAGTGTGATGTTGAGTGATGTCAGCAGTGTAGGTTCAATTCATGCAGTGATTAAGGTTACCATGAAGGTGCTTCCTCTGGAGTTGTTCAGGGAGAGGTGGGTGCCACGGGGAGTGGAGTGCATCATTTCTCCCTCCAATTCTATTTTGATTTAGTCCCTACCCTCCCCTTCACTGTTTTGATCACACAGCACTGCCCTTTGATGTGAAGGGCAGTGTTTGTCACTGGCCACCCGGGTGTTTTCTTATCTTCCTGGTGGTGGAAATTGAATAAAGATTCGTGTACTTTGTGTCTTTCACTGTGTCTCCCACCTGCACACACACCATGGGTGCTGGGGAAAAAATAAGCACTACCGCACTTAGGTGGTAGTGTGGGGGTTAAATAAAAGAAAAAAACAATTAAAAATAAAGAAAAAAAATGAAGGTGCTTCCTTCCCAAGCTCTTGCCTGAGACGTGGTGACCCTCAGCTTAAACCACCTTCAGCCACTTCTCTCTAATGAGAGAGCAGCCTCAATGTCCTCTGGAACTAAGGCACCTTTATCTATGACTAAAGACATAAGTCTCACTTTGCTTGAGAAAAATAATTGGATTGATGAAAAATGTTCAGAGGCAATGGATGTCAGCAACATTTTAAATCTTTGCCTTTTATTAAAAAAAAGGGATAATTGAACATTTTTTTTAAATCATCAGGCTGATTACTATTGTTCAAGAGCATTTTCAGGTTGTTTAATACCTCTTTAGGAATTGTTATCCTTTTACTTTTTGCGTTATTTCATTAATCTGATGCCATTAAACTACCTAACCATCAAAATTTATTTACTTGCTCTCAGCTCATATTATTCACTATACGGATATTTTTGGAAATTTTTCTCTCTTTCTAGTAATCAACTAATTTCAACATCTGATTTACCTTTTCAATTAGTTCTGCTAATCTCTTCTATATATCAACAGAGGAATTTATTAATGGTAAACTTTGGCTGTTCATCAGTTGTTTGTTGTTTCTTATACTTCACCTGTTACCTTACATGAACTCTTAAATTAACTGGATGAACTGCACAAATGCACTTGGATTAATGCAATCAATTGTTTCATTCTGTAAGGTACAAAAAATATTTACTGTAATAACTGGCATATGCATTTTACTTTCAAACACTCTTTTTCAAGTTTTGTCTCCTGATATTTATAAATTATTCCACAAATGTAACCGTTGAAAATAATTACCATTATCTGTGAGTTTTATCTTTCCACGATGTTCTATGAATGTGCTTGAGAATTTCTTTTAGGTTGGAGAAACAGGGAGAACCTCCCCTTGCAGTTTAAATTCTTGAAAGTGCACAGACAAGATGACAATGGAGTAGGATGCTTCAGCTGGAGCTCATCCACTCCATCTGCTGGTATTCATTTCTTTTCTCTTTTTCTTCTTCTTTTGACCTTTTTACCCTCCTATTCTCTCTTCCTGGCCTCAGACTTCCTTAACCTCGTAACTCCCAGCCACAGAACTCTCACCCTTGGACTTTCTGACCTCAGCACAGACCCACACAAACCTGACAAGGTGACCTCTCGGCCTAGCATGGCAGTTTCTTGGCCTAGCGTGGCAATTTGCCAGTTCAGCGTGGTATTCTTTTAGCCCAACTCAGTCCGCTGTGGTGTTCTCTCGGCCTGCTGTGGTGTTCTCTCGGCCTGTTGTGGTGATCTCCCAGTCGCCCAGCATGATGGTCTTCGGGTGGTCTCTCTGCATGGACTCAAGGTATACCAGAGTGATCTCTTGGCCTTGTGACCTCTGAGGTGAAGCCAGGTGTGGTCTGGATCAAGGACTGGAGGCTAAATGTCAATGCGGACTGGGACAGAAGACGGTTTCTCTGTACTTTTTTTCTCTACTTTATAATTTACTTCTCTTTTACCAAGCCCTATAACTGTACCTAGGGACCTTTGAATCTAAGATGGTGCCATTAGCAGCGACTTGCACACTTTTCACTGTATTTATTTGAATACATATGACAATAAATCTAATTCTAATTATAGAATGCAGTGATATAATTTGATGATTATTTACGTTGGCCTTTCAGGTAAGCAGTGTGTCATAGAGATGTACAGCATAGAAATAGACCCTTTGGTTCAACTCGACTATACCGACCAGATATCCTAAACTGATCTAGTCCCATTTGCCGGCATTTGGCCCATATCCATCTAAACCTTTCCTATTCGTATAGCCATCCACGTGTCTTTTAAATGTTGTAATCGTACCAGGCTCCACCACCTCCTCTGGCAGTTTGTTATTTTAAATATTTTCCCTCATCTTCAACTATGCCCTCTCGTTTTGGACTCCCCTACCCTGGGAAAAATACATTGGCTGTTTGCCTTATCCTTGCCCCTCATGATTTTATAAACAGCGATGTGACTGTGTTTGTCACAATAATTTGAAGAACCACAAAGCACTTTGAACTGTAAGGCAAGATAATCCTCAGATGAGTTCCCCAAGTTAATGGAAAGCTCAGTTCAGCACCTTCTTCCATGTCCTTACCCCAGTATAGTCACACCAGATCTTGTCATCACCTGGGCCACTACCATAAACAACCCATTGTTCAGCCATTGATGTCCCCATTAGCAGCTATTCATTCTGAACTTTATCCATTGCTTTGTCTGTCCTACTGTTTTTTCTTCTGAGGGCTTATCCCCACCAGTTGTTTACTTCTAACACCCTCCCCCACCCCATCTATTGCATACCTAGCAACTTTTCCTAGCTACAATCAGTTCTACTAATTGTTTTACTGGATCTGAAACATTAACTCTGCCTTCTCTCCATCGATTTGTTAGACCTGCTGAATTTTGCCAGCAATATTTGCTGATGTGATGGATGTTGCAGGAGTTTCAGCTTTAAGGGAGTTTGGATTGGAGCTGTGGTGGTTTCACACAGTGGTTTACCTTGGCAGCACATAGAATATGCCTGATGACGTTGTACAATACCACAAGGAAAACCAAAACTCCGCGTGTGCACAAAACTCCTGAAGCAATTCAGCAGCATGAGAAAGATGTTCCAGTTCTGTATGAGAGCCCAGACAATTCTTTGTCTTCATCTGTTCACATAGAGACACTGTCAGTTGTTACAATAAGAAGCCACATGTTTCTTTTATTTTTACTTTTTGTACAGAATATTTTGTGGCTATTCCAGGTACAGTTCCATCAGTATTGACTGAGACTCGTCCAGTGAAAGCAGCAATCTCAGAAGAGATTTCCATGGATTTGTTTTTGCAGTCCTTGAATCCTTGAAAGCATGTAGTTTTCCCAAAGGTTCAGTTATCTCTTCACCCTCGTGCTGAAAATATGCACAAAATATATGCATGGAATCTCAAGATAACTGCTGTCCTGCTATTGCAATCGAATGGTGTCTTGGCATATTCCCTCACCATTCAATCGTCTTTCATTTTGAGATCGTCTCTTCAATACAAGTTACTGTGAAAGATATAAATGTAACTGGTACCCTTTGAATGAGTATTTGCCTATCTTTAGCCTGAAGCAGCATCTAACTGGCCACTAGTTCTTTATATGTATGATTTTTGAGTTATTGCTGTTGTTTGACCTCCTGAAAGCAGATTTTCAGGACACTCTATTGTTGGCTTAAGCCATTTCAAATGACAAGTTCAGGGAGAATTGTGAAATCTTCTCAATATTTGAATCTGTGAAGAAAATGGGGTTGAAAACACATTCATTCTTGTTGAGAATATCTTTAATTAGATGTTTCAAAAGATAATGTTAAAGTATTTTTAGTCGTAAACTGGAAACGTACTTCAGAGGAGATGCAGTGATAGGATTTGATGACTATGTGAATGGGCCTCTGAGGTAAGCACTAATGTCACTGTAAATCCAGAGGTCATGTGTTTAGTAAGAATTTGGACCCTGTAGAGTATGGAACCTCCTGCTCAGTATTCATGAGGCCTTCTGCCATCATGTACAAAATAATAAACATCACGTCAATAGGTACAAAGACGTCTGGCCTGAGATTATATCAATACCCAAAGAATTCACATGAGAACACGATCAAATATAAAAGACAATTTGTACTCTGTTGAATATTTCCTTCTAGTAATTTCCCAGAAGCAAAAACCAGTGAAACGTGTGAATGATATGTACTAGTCCGATTTATTTTATGTACCTCTGTACAGTACTCCAGTACGGCCAATATATTCATTTTCTAGTATTACTGATTTTTAATGGCTTTTCCCTATGGGTTGGAATGCTTTTTTAAACGCGAAACCTTGTTGAAGCACCAAACTCTTAATTAGGTTAGCAACACATTTAAGGATAGTTGTAGATATGATTTAACACCCTCCTCTCAGACTGAAATGATTATCAGGTCACTCTCCATCCTAAATGCCCCATTTCTTTAGTGGCTAGCATCTTGGGTAGGACCTCAAGATGGGTGAACATTGTGTCCACCTTTCCAGTTGGGAGATTCCTTGTGAGATACACACCATCAAAACTTGATTGCAGTTCTAAGGTACAAAGGGGTAGAGTGTGCACCTGAGACATTAACCTGTTTTTCCCAGTTGTTGGGCAGTATAACTGATTATCCTCAATAGGGAATAACTATGAACCATTAGCAAGAGATCTCAGGGAACTGTCATTTTTATTAATGGAGCAGGAATCCTTCGAGCTCCACAATGGATTGAGTAGTGCAGGCCTGTCTGAGCGATTACACTCAGCACCTCAACATGACACAAGGTCACCAACCCCGACAAGCCATTTATGCTGCAGATCCTATTTAAGGTGGACATTTGTTTAGTGCTGGCATGGTTCTGATATGTAACTGAGCTTTAGTCCTCACAATGGCTCAGATCTCAAGCTGGCAAAAACAATTTGGTTTCAGGCGTTGTTTGGCCCATTACCTAATGAAAGTTAAAAGAAGAATTGTATGGGTGATTAAGATGAGGAGTTAAGTTGCATCGAGAAGAACTGGTTGAAGAACCGATTTCTCTCCTGAGTTTGAAAAATATTTCCCTGAGTTGGCCTGAAGGAGTAGAGGTTTCATTTGATGAAACACGTGTCCAGGTAACAAATTCAGAAGTGGGTATTTTGATTTTATAATGAACATGATAATATCTGCAGTGACTGTCAAAATTCTAATTTTCTGCTGAGCAATGGTGTAAGTATGCACACAGGTTGAATTGTTTATGTGCTCAGCAAATAACGTGGAACGTCTTTTGAACGTTTGTCTGGAAATCTATTTTTCTCACATTTCCTTCTTGCAGAACTACATTTCTTGTGTTCATTGCACATTTATAATATGCTGAGAATAATAAATGAAAAACCAAATTGCTGAAACAAAATAAAGCCACTTTTAAAACATTTATTCATGGGATGTGGACATCATTGGCTGCGCCAACATTTATTCCTCATCCCTTGAGAAAGTGGCTGTGAGCTGCCTTCTTGAATTACTGGACTACATATGTCTACAATGCCATTGGGGTTGGGGAGTAGGGGAGTTTCAGGGTTTTGGCCTAGTTACATTGAAGGAAAAATTATATATTTTCAAGTTAGGATGGTGAGTGACCTGGAGGGGAATTTGCAGGTGGTAAGTGTTCCCACATATCTACTGCCCTGTTCCTTCTAGAGGATGCAGTCATGTGTTCGGCAAGTGTTGTGTTGGAAAGTGGTGAATTTCTGCAGTTTTGCAGAATGGTACACACCACTGCTGCTGATGGTGAACAGAGTGAATATTTATGGGTGTACTGCCAAGTTGGTCTAGTCGGCGGATTCAACTTTCTTTTCCTATTTCAAATTTCGATAATTCAGAATAACTACCAGCACTTTCTTCAGGGCAACCTGGAATGGCACGAAATGCTAGCTCAGGTAGTGCGACTATATCTCATGAATGAATAATAAAAAGATTGCGCTGGACCGTTTTTGCATTGACCATATGTATAATGTAGAGTTCCAGTTGTACGGTGCTGCTGGACTCCAAACATTGTCAATAAGATACGGTAAGGTCTTGTTAGTGCACACTGGCCTCCTGAAAATACATGTGGTGCAATTCATATTTGTGGTTACTCTTTCAGGGGTCTGGCCAATAAATCCTCATGTCTAGCCAATCTCCTTCATTCCTGTTCTTCTTTATCTGGCTACTAGTAAATAGATCCTTCTATCTTTATAGTGATATACTCTAGATTATTGACAAGGTTTACCTATTGGACAGAATGGATAATAATGAATGACCAAGTGTTGGGAATGAAGGGGAAGGAAAATATTTTGCTATAGCAGGTTGTAGGGGTCCAGTGGTGGAGAAATAGCGGAAATGGGCAGAGAGTTTGTGGGAGAAAGAAAGAATTAATTTGAAATGGACAAAAGAATGACGTGTGAAGTGGGAGAAGAGACAGGATAGAGAAAAACTGCTAGTTTCCACTTGTGGAGTGGAGAAAGCCTATAGGAGGAGAAAAATATGAAGTTGGACTGGAAGAGGAAGTTGGAGAAAAGAATATCATGGAATGGTTGATGAAGACATGAAGACAAAGGAGGAAAGTTAAGCATGGAGTCAGAGAAAATGGGTGATATTCTTAATGAGTACTTTGCATCGGTATTCACTGAAGAGAGGGACATGACGGATGTTGAGGTTGGGGTAAACGTTTGATTACTCTGGGTCAAGTCGGCATAATGAGGGAGAAAGTGTTGAGTATTCTAAAAGGTACTAAAGTGGACAAGTTCCCAGGTCCGGATGGAATCTAACTCAGGTTACTGAGGGAAGTGAGAGAGGAAATAGCTGGGGCCTTAACAGATATCTTTGCAGCATCCTGGAACATGGGTGAGGTCCCAGAGGACTGGAGAATTGCTTATGTTGTCCCCTTGTTTAAGAAGTGTAGCAGGGATAATCCAGGTAATTATAGACCTGTGAGTCTGACTCAGTGGTAGGGAAACTGCTGGAGAAAATACTGAGGGATAGGATCTATTCCCATTTAGAAGAAAATGGACTTTTCAGTGATAGAGTGATAGGCAACATGGTTTTGTGCAGGGGAGGTCATGTCTTACCAACTTAATAAAATTCTTTGTGGAAGTGACAACGTTGATTGATGAGGGAAGGGCTGTAGATGTCACATACATGGACTTCAGTAAGGCATTTGATAAGGTTCCCCATGAGAGGCTGATGGAGAAAGTGAGGTCGTATGGGGTCCAGGGTATACTAACTAGATGGATAAAGAACTGGCTGGGTAACAGGAGACAGAGAGTAGTAGTGGAAGGGAGTTTCTCAAAATGGAAAACTATGACCAGTGTTGCTTGACAGGGATCCGTGCTGAGATCACTGTTATTTGTGATTTATTTTTATATATATATATATATATATTTATATATATATATATTTATATATATATATATATATATATATATGAGATCTGGAGGAAGGTATAGGTGGTCTGATGAGCAAGCTTGCAGATGACAGTAAGATTGCTGGAGCAGCAGATAGTGAAGGTGACTGTCAGAGAATATAGCAGAATATAGATAGATTGGAGAGTTGGGCAGAGGAATAGCAGTTGGAGTTCAATCCGGGCAAATGTGAGGTGATGCCTTTTGGAATATCCGATTCAAGAATGAACTATATGGTAAATGGAAAATCTCTGTGGAAAATTGATGTCCAGAGAGATCTGGATGTTCATGCCCATTGTACTCTGAAGGTGGCAACGCAGGTTGACAGAGTGGTCAAGAAGGCATGCGGCATGCTTTCCTTCATCGGACGGGATATTGAGTACAAGAGTTTGCAGGTCACGTTACTGTTGTATAAGACTTTGGTTCGGACACATTTGGAATACTGCGTATAGTTCTGGTCACCACATTACCAAAAGGATGTGGCTGTTTTGGAGAGGGTGCAGAGGAGGTTCACCAAAATGTTGCCTGTTATGGAGGGTTCTAGCTATGTGGGGAGGTTGAGTAGATGAGGATTATTTTCATTAGGAAGACAGAGGTTAAGGAGGGGCTTGATTGAGGTCTACAAAATCATGAGAGCGAGAGGCAGGGTGGATAGCAAGAAACTTTTTCCCAGAGTAGGGGACTCAGTTATTAGGGGTCATGAGTTCAAGGTGAGAGGGGAAAGGTTTAAGGGAGATGTGCATGGTAAGTTCTTTGCAGAGAGGGTAGTGGGTGCCTGGAACAAAGAAGAGCACCAGTACAGAAATAACGTTTCATAATTTTCGAACTCATGGACAGAAAGAGGGGCCAGGCATACTTTCCAAGACTGAAATGTGCTAAAATGAAAATGGATTTAATTTCAAACTATGAGTTCAAGTATCTTTTCATAAGATTTCCATAAGAATTTCTGGTTCCAAACTATTGCAGCACTGTTGACAGAAATTCTCATTTCATGGAGAAAACCTTTTCCTTTTCATCTCTAACTGACAAGAGAAAGATAACAAGACATTGGAGAGAGAGAGGATTTTATGATTTGGTGACAAATTCACAAACATACCATGCAGCATGATTATTTACAGATGCTTTTCAAAATACATCGTTATAAAACTTGCCATAGATGAGTTCCATAGTAGTTTGAATCACAGAGTATAAATGTTCATAGAGTCAAATACATGCTGCACATCCAAAGCAGCCTCTGGCTATTGGTACAAATGCAATGTTAATGAAACACATAAAAATCTCTTTAAATTGTATTTAGCCTAACTGTGAATTAGTTTATCATCTCTGGCAATAGATGAGCATGTGGTCACTCTGCTGTGATCATTCAGTTAATCCTTTAATCCTTTCACACTTATTTGTAACATTTATCAGTCACCTTTCTCTCCTTTCTCTTTACATCCTGACAGTATATCAGTCTTTTTGAACTGCTTCAAGTTATTTATATTTTACCTTAAATACATATTCTTTGCATCTTTGATTTCCATTTAATGACAACTTATTTTTCATGCAAAGAAAAATGAGTTAATGTGCATCCCTTTCATTTTTTAAAGGGGAATAGTTGTCTGAAACAAAGAAAGATTTACACTTATAAACAGCCTTTCACAACCTCAGGATATATTAAAATTGTTTGCAGCCAATTCAATTTACTTTGCACACTTGCTGTTTCATTATTAGTGGAACAAATATTAAATAGTGGACCAAAGATACCTCACAAGGAAAAGCTAGTAAAATTTGCAGATGATACATTCTGGTCTGCCTTGTTTTCTATATCTCAGATCAGTGCTCCACATGACCAGTACATTCAATTCCAAGTTTTTTTTTATCACTTAGTATTTCCTTCTGGGAAAGGATCTTACATGGAACTGATTTCTAAACAAGACTCTGATTTCTAATACGCAGGATTTAATCTGGCTGGTGAAAGTCTTGCTCATTGTTGGAAGAACAAGAGAAGAAACCTTTTCAGTGGAAGGGCTGGCCGGCATTGTGTCCCAGAGGCCACCGTTGGGCCCACCCATATCCCATTTGCTAAGAGAGGCCAGCTAATTGGAGGCAAACAGTTCTTCATTGCCAACAGCACCAACAGGAGCAACTGAAGCTAATGGCATGCATTCACCAGAGGCCCAAGACTGCCAAGAAATCCTAGATTAAAGATGAGTGAGGATAGGATGGGGATCACAAGGTGTGGGGTGGGGGAGAGGGGTCAGAGACTGGTGGCGTGTCAGATGCAAGGATGTAGGTGGCTTTCACTAGCTTATATTCCTGACATCAGATCCCTCAATCAGGCACTCAGTCCCATTTAATCCCTGACCTACCACAGAATTGCAGAAGGCTCAGATATAATGGATTTGAACTGGCTTATTAATGATCTGGAAATGCTCAGAAAATGGCCTCTGGACTTGGAAAATTAACTGTACTTGCTCTCCATAGATGCTGTCAGACCTGCTGATTCTTTCCAGCAATTTTGATTTTTCTTTCAGATTTCTTCCAGCATCTCCTTGATGTAAAGATTGTTCAGTAGACTCTTTTGATGACACTAAGGATACACTGCTGACCAAAGCAAGCCTAAAAGTCTCAATCCCCAATACGTGATTCAATTATCTGTACAAGACTCCTGCTTAACTCCCAAGTGCTCGAAGCAGAAAATGCTGTTTTCTGTTCAGCAAAGCTCTAAAATATTTTTGTCGTTAGAATTGGTCCATGGTGATTTGCTCCCAACCTGGATAATCTGATGGTACTCACAGTCCAGGCTCATACAGGAAGAACAGGCTACATGGGTCAAATGTTAAAGACTTTTAAAACAACAGGTCTGAATTGCAATTATGTACTTAATTATCACCACCAGAATCTTACTTTACAACCAATAACCTACTTTTATTTTTTGGTGTAGACATTGATGTAATTTAGGAATCATGGTAATCAATTTGTGCACAGCAAACTCCCACAGACAGCAATAGGATATAGATCAGATAATCTCTTTTTGTGATGCTCTTCTATGAATGAATATTAGCCAGGGGATAACTACCCCTTCTTTCTTTGAAATATACCATGTGATGCTTCACACCTAACCAAGCTACCAGACAGAGTTTCAGTTTATCTGTCATTGAAAAGATGACACTTTTGACCATGCAGCACACTTTCTGTACTGCTGTGGAGTGTCAGTCTTAATTTGTGTGCTGAAATATTATAATTGAACTTGAACCACTAACTTTGATGAATCATAAACAAGGGTGCTGCCAACCGAGTGAAGATTGATATTTAAAAAGGAAGTTGCTACGAGGTGTGAATATAGATTGCACTATAATGTAGTTTACATCATGAGATCATAAATCTAGTCAATGTTTTCTACTTCTCCCTTATTCTTCCCTGGTTGTAATCCAACGTATACAACTTCAATGAGGAGAAAATGCAACCATGCTCAGCACCTTTGTGACCTTCACAATTGATACTACCATAGGGCTCAGCTGCGAGGATGATGTTGACTTCAGTAGCAGATGAACTGTGTGATTATTTTATTTCCCAGACACAGGAGATTCTCTCAACTGGGCAGCCAAAAAACTGACAAAGGAAACCATATGGTTGGCAGAGTGAATATTCAGGACCACTGGGTGTCAATGTCATGATGATGAAGAATTTGAAGCAAGTGAACATCTAATCACAAAGCCAGCCACACATGATTCATACTTTCATATAAAAGTAAGTATCTGTTCAGTTTGTGAGAACGAATGCCTAACCTGCTGTAGAGGCAATTCTGGAGAAATATTTCTTAAGTGGCTTTTTGAAAATAAATGAAGTGGCCCAGGTGGCAGTGATTTGGAGTCAAAAAGCAAAAGGCTGCGTGGGATAGTGGTTGTTGATTCTTAATGATAGGATCTGACCTGACTCTGATTAAAGTTGCAGGTCAGTAATTTCTCTCTCTTCAGATGGAACCATTCAGGGATCATAAATCTTTGTCTCTGTAAAGAAGTCACACACTGCATTGAGATTTTCGTCCTGCAAATTTCAGCTCACTACATCAGTTAAACGATTTCTCAAGGATATTCATAATGGCCAACTGAAACAAACCTTACTCTTCCACTTAATAAAAGCAAAGGTATTGCATTAAGGAGATATAATACCTGCTTCTGGTGGCATAGAAAAACAATATTGCAAACAATTAATATTGAATTATTTACCTCAACAATGTTCACATCGAAGTATCTAGCCAACATATTAGGTAATAAAAGTACTAAGAATGATAAAAGCTACCTTTACCCACAGCATTGAAATTGCATGAGAAGCCGAAAGACACAGTAAACAGATGCTGGCAAACTAGGTTTTGTTTTGGTTTTAATACATTGGATTCTTTCTACAATTCCAGAAATGTTAAGATCTATGGAAAAAGGTATTTTCAAGCACAGTTTCAATTATTAAAATCTCTCAGCAAGTTATCAAAGAGCTGCAATTTTAATAAGATCTCATTTATACAGCTGAAATCAGAAAACCACTGGGATATGGGTTTTGAATTAAATATGCCAAATATTATGTGAGTGACATGACAATATTTTCTACCTTCATTTAAATTCCATTTTTAAGTTGTCCTTTGTGACTTGGTTCATATAAGTCTCAGGGAATAGTATCGCAAGCTTGCTTGCCAAAGACCAGATGGAGACTACTGTAAAGCTGAAAACAAAACACTAATCCATATTGTGACCAGATGGTTGCAACGATTTGCAATTTCCACTTACGAAAATTATATTGGTCACTTTTAAATCTTTAACTGTTGCAGGTATTTTTCAAAAGTATTCACCAGAAATCAACATGCTTTGAACATTTGATCAACCAAGCCAGAGAGGCTGCAGTTTGATGTAGTCAATGATGGTACTCAGGAAACAACTGCAATCATGGCCTGACAGTAATTGGTGAAGGGTCAAAAAGCAGGCTGTTAATAATCTGCTTTGCTCCAGAACTGAAGACTGACAGCTGTTTTACAGCGTGTTGTGTTCTCAGAGTATGTTATCAAACAAAAACAAGCTTTAAGTGGTATATGAATCTATCAGCATTTAATTTTTAATCGGAAGCCCAATTTATGTCCTCCATTAAGGCAAGACCAAATCAGCACTGATGTAATTATTAAATAGTCAAATCCTTGTCCTTCACAAATCTGTACAGTATTGTATCTTCAAATTACTGGGTTTTATATATAATGAGGATATAATTCTGATAATAAACAGGGTGAAACAAACAACATTTCAACTAACAGGTTTTAAAAATGCAGAAGATGCCATATATGCTTAAAAGTTTAAATCTTGTATAAAATACAAATGAAAAGAAATTCTTATTTTCAAATGAAGTAGAAGTTGCTGACACCAATCTAACTCCATTCCATAACATATAATTTTCCTATGTTCGAATGTTTGGTCGCATATCAATTGGACAATTTATTTAAAGATACAGGTATATGAATTTCTACACAGGTTCTGAGTATGTTGTATGATTTGACCTTGTTGGTTCAATGTAATAGTTTGACACCACCATCTAATCTAAGTTTTGGTGGCTTCTTCCTTCAGCCATTCTATTCCAACATACTGGCAGTTCTCTCTTCCCAAGTTACAACCAAGAAATGACAACGGGCATACAGATAAGACCCTGCACTATTCAGATCAGAGGAGATTTGACTCCTGCCTCTGAGAGCTGGTGGTCCTATGATTCCCTCTCTCAGTGTCTCTCATATTCCTCATTCTCCCTTTTCAAGGGAGTGAAGGTAACATAATGCTAAAGTCACTAGACACATAATCCAGAGACCCAGGATAATGGTTTGAGGACACTGGTTCAAATTCAGCCATGGCAAGTATTCAAATTTAAATTCAATTAATGGAATCTGGAATTAAAAGCCAATTTCAGTAATGGTAAAGATGAAATTATCATTTTTTTATATTTGTAAAATCCATCTGGTTCACTAATGTCATCTGGGAAAGGAAATTTGCTACTCTTACCTGGCCTGGACTACGTGTGACCATCGATTCAGACCAATATGTTTGACTCTCAATTACTCTCTGATTGGCTTAGAAACTCTCAATTTAAGAGCAGTTGGGGATGGGCAGAAATATGGACCTTGACAGCAAAGTGCAGATTTCGTGAAAGAATAAAGAAAAAATGAGTCATCAAACTTTTTAAAAACTTCACAAGGGATTATGGTTCCTCACTTTTGATGACTGGCCTCGAAACTCCATCATGGATTGGAACCAGCACTGTCGAACATACAGGCAGCAACTCCAGCAATTTACATCCAGTTGACATCTTCAAGCATGCCACTGGGATTTCACGTTACCTCTAACCTTGCCCAGTTGCATCATGCAACTCCTAGAACTCCTGAGTTCTAATGGCATAGACTTATCCTGACGTCGAACACAACAGCTCAGTGTAGTTCAATTGTCTTCCTGGCAGTTTTACAAATGAGAAGCTTTGGTGAATGCGAAGCCTGCATCTTCAAGCCTCTCTCCCACAAACTGTAATCTTCAATGGCCTCTGTCCCTTGAACTGCTCTTCAGTGGCCTTTCAACTGTTTGTGTGACTTATTCAAAATTCCTGCAACAAGCCCTTCCCCTAATGCTAGATAAGTGTGAAGTCAGAAACCCAACAGTCAGATTTGGCAACCCCTCAGAGTTCCCAACGTGTTACAATTGAAAGATTGTTGGATACTACATTAATCAAATGGATACAACAAAAAAATGGAATTCATTATAGATTCTGTGGAGCCCAGAGTCAATATTGGGACTCCAGGCCATTCCCACTGTACTTGATAACTTGAATGTAGGAAAGTATGAGCTCATGCATTTTGGTTGAAAGAATGGAAAAACAGACTATTATTTCAGTGGAAACTGCAAAAGGTGTAGTGCAGAGGGATCTTGACAATACAAAAGATCAGAATGCACGTGCAACAAGTAACTAAGGAGGTAAATTGAACTTTGACCTTTATTGCTATGGGGTTGGAGTTTTAAAAATTGGGAGGTCTTGATACATGATGTTGGTGAGGCTGGACCTAGAGTACTATGTACAGTTTTGGTGCCTGAATTTAAAAAAAGGATATACTGGCATTGGAGATGTCCTAAAGCAATTCACCAGGTGATTCCCAGGATGAAGCAGTTGACTTAACATCCAAACAGGCCAAAAGCTTTATTGATTTCAGTTTCAAAAAATGACGGGTGGTCTTCTTGAAACATACAAAATTTTGAGGGGTCTTGGACAGAGTAGATGTTGAGAAGATGTTTACACTAGTGTGAAAGTCTCAGGCTAGTGGAAATAGTTACAAATTAACGTGACACTCTTGTAAACTGTAACATGAAGGTCTGTCTTCTAGGATGAAGTGAATGTCTGGAATTCTCTATCCTGGAGACTTGTGGTGGTTAGATCACTGGAATTATTGAAAGAAGTGATAGATTTTTGAAATATCAATGAGTTATAGAGTCATGGAGTCATACAACACATAAACTGACCTTTCAGTCCATGCTGACCAGGTTTCCCAGAGTAAACTAGTCCCTTTTTCCCACATTTGGCCCATATCCCTCTAAACCTTTACCATTCATGTATGTGCCCAAATGTCTTTTAAATGTTATAACTGTATCTGCATCTATCACTTCCTCTGGAAGTTCATTCCATATATGCATCACTGTCTTTGTGAAAAAGTTGCCCCTCAGCTCTTTTTTAAATATTTCCCTCTCACCATAAACCTATGCCATCTAGTTTTGAACTCACCTACTCTAGTGAAAAAGACCTTTACTATTTACCTTAGCTATGCCGCTCATGATTTTATATACCTCTATAATGTCACCCCTCAACCTCCTATGCTCCAGGGAATAAGTCCCAGCCTATCCAGCCTCTCCTTATAACTCAAACCCTCCAGTCCCGGTAACATTCTTGTAATTTTTTCTGCACCCCCTTCAATTTAAAATCATCCTTCGTGTAGCAGGGTGACCAGAACTATTGCAGTACTCCAAAAGTGGCCTCACCAATGTTCTTACAGTCACAACATGACGGGAATAAGTCCCAGCCTATCCAGCCTCTCCTTATTACTCAAACCCTCCAGTCCCGGTAACATTCTTGTAATTTTTTCTGCACCCCTTTCAATTTAAAATCATCCTTCGTGTAGCAGGGTGACCAGAACTATTGCAGTACTCCAAAAGTGGCCTCACCAATGTTCTTACAGTCACAACATGACGTCCCAACTCCTACACTCAATGCTCTGACCAATGAGGGCAAACATGTCAAATGCCTGTAATAGAACATTAAAGGAGAGTGGTGTAGGTACACTCATATTGACAGTTATATTGAGCTGGCATGGAAGAGGAATTAAGGCTCAGGGCAGTTAATACCTAGATTTTATAGAATGGTGGGTCAGGTTGGAGGGGCTTAATGGCCTATATGGTTCATATTTTCCATGTACTAATATACCACCACCTCTGGTGGCCCTGTCTTGTCATTCCAACAGGACAGAGTCAGGGATGATAATGGTGTCTGGGACACTGGCTGCATGACTTGATTCATGGAGTATGACAATGTCAGGCTGTAACTTGACTAATCTGTGGGACAGATCTCCCAACTTTATTAAGGGCAACTTTCCAGTTGGGTGTATAGTTGTTGTTTCTAATCCACTTGGTCGATGCTGGGTGATCTATCTGGTTCAATTCCGTTTTGACTTTCCTTTCACCCTATGGTACAAAATGGTTTGAGTTCAGTTCAATCATACAGCTATGGGTTTCAAGCATCATCTGGGCCAGACCACATAATGATGGCAGATTCTGTTTCATTGTTGAGACCATCACTGTTTTATACATTTTTAAAAATTTTTGGTTTGGAACTGAGAGTTGCAGTTGAGAATTTAACTTGTTTTAAAAAGAGAATAAAACACTGGTATTTGCAGTTGGGAACTGGCTTAGAAAGCTAATGGAAGTTAATTACAGCTCTAATATCACTACAGAACAACCATGGTTATCTGAACATCAATTACCCGAATTTTGGATTATCCGAACAAGATCTCAAGGTCCTGTAAAAACATTATCCATTATCCAAACAATCAGTTATCCAAATAGTTATCCGAACAATCAGTTATCTGAACAAAATACTCCCTGCCCGTCTCGTTCGAATAATCGAGGTTGTTCTGTATACATGAAGCAGCACCAAGATGTTGTTATGTTGGGAATTGCCAGATGAATGGATGTTGAATTGATCAATCAAAGCAGGATCAGTGCTGGCTAACCAACCTTAAAAAATGTCAACGAGGAAAAAAAATGAAGAATGAACTGGCTTTGATTAGGTTTTGGGCAGGAGGCATTTTTTCCATTTGAAGCTGCTGGATCTGGTTGGGTTTTTTGATTTTTCTCTGACTAGTTACTGCCCAGTTCTTAGTTTGTTTACAATTTTGAGAAAAGGACGCTAATCTGTAAGAAATGAGTACAAATTCTCTAAAAGTCTGCAAAAGTTATTTGCATCACTTCAAGCAAGGTATATAGTTTTGCATGCCTGTAATACAATCCATCATCCAAAGATTTCATGAAGACCTGGTATTCATTATTGAGACGATTAGCAAACTGGGAAATTATGATTCTTTTATTTTTGAAAAAGTTCATTGTTTAACTGTGTCTGTTTGTCTGTCAATGTGAGAGTGGCGGTTTGTAATCAGAGAAGATTGACCATATAAATTAGTTAGAATGCTTTGTTGTTCATGTGCGTTCTGCTAAAATTACATAATTTAATAACAAATAACTTAATCATTAATTTAATAAAACATATTTAGTTTTTGTTTACATTATAAACTTGATATCTAAAAGTATGGTAAGGAAAAATTGAGCAATTTTGAGGATCATTGCATGTTTTATGTTCACTGTCTTGTGAATCAAGTGATAGTGCGGCTGATTTGGTTTGGCTTGCTTTCCCTGCATTGTTACATAATCTTAAAGACCATTAAGTTTTTATGAAAAGCAACAGTAGTATCATGTCCAACCTTATTGGAACTAATTCTTTTCTCCCACAAAACGTCCACATTTTTATTACGTGAATTCAATTCCACTAGCTGCCATTATGGGATTTGAAGCTACATCCCCAGATGATTATCCTTTACGTCTGGATTACAAGTACAGAGACATTACTATTACGTCACTACTTGTGTCCTTGTACACGCCGTCACTGTTGGGCTCACTAATTTGCACTTCTTCCCAGTTACACAATAACTTACATTTTTAAATCCTCATCCTTATTTCAAACTGTTCCATGGCTTTCTCCCTATATATTTGAGTTCTGGACAAGCTTAAGTTAATGCAGGATAGAACTTGGGAAACCAGCTAAAAAGCATTAAACTTGTCAAATCGAGAAGTAACCAAGTCCTGTTTGAAGGATTCTTCAGCAGATTAGTTGAGTTAGGGCTGAGTCAGGTGATGTTACAAAATAAGTAGCATTAATAATGGGCATAGATATATGACCAAATATGACACCAAGACTGTGGGTTTGACCTCAGGCAGATGCTGAGGAGAAGGATGGGGTCTGTGGTGGATCAAGAAGGAAGAGGAGTGATAATTTACCTCTGTCACAGTCACACAGGATATCATGTAATTTTGGGGAGAACATTTGTGAGGTACTATACTAGGGGCAGAAACTTGTTTGGAGTGATTCACACATGGGGTTCTGGAAAATAATAAGGCAGAAATTTCAGCGGCAACACTATGTTTGAAGTGTTTTTCTGAGCAAGTGGTGATTAATAATGGAACAATAGTTTGGAAGAAGTGGGATCAAGAGCCGTAATTCTGGGGAAAAGAGGGAAAGTACCTGAGGAGAGCGGAACATGAACAATGTTACTGTAGACATTGGTCATGTTCATTACAGTTTTATAATGCATGTTAATAAAGAAATATTGGAATATTAGAAAAAGTTTTTACCAAGAAAAAAACATTAAATTCTGTAAAATACCTCAGCCAATCATAGAACAATGAAGGTGAGAATGATGACAGAAGCAAGTGGAAACCATCAATAAGATTAAATTTGTGAGACAGGCTATAACACCCACTTCGCCAACCACTTGAAGAGCTGGCGAGAGCCTTTTGTTAATTCTCTACAGTTGTCTCCCAACAATACAAATACAATTAGGCATTTACCCAGTCATCTTTGAGGAGAAAGTGAGGTCTGCAGATGCTGGAGATCAGAGCTGGAAATGTGTTGCTGGAAAAGCGCAGCAGGTCAGGCAGCATCCAGGGAACAGGAGAATCGACGTTTCGGGCATAAGCCCTTCTTCAGGATTCCTGAAGAAGGGCTTATGCCCGAAACGTCGATTCTCCTGTTCCCTGGATGCTGCCTGACCTGCTGCGCTTTTCCAGCAACACATTTCCAGCATTTACCCAGTCATGTTTGGGCCTCTCACATGATCAAGGCTTCAGTAAATTGGAAATTCCAACTTCAAGAGTTGCCAATCAATCAAACACTAGTGACTGTCCATTGCCAGTTGAGGCTAAGAAACAGTGGCTGCTGCTCTGAGGCTTTCATTCGAGATTATCACTGGACTCTAGTTACGAGTAAATGGAATGGGATGAGGATAGCAAGGTGATGTCAGTGGTGAGGAGTGTAGGAGATCAGAAGCAAAGGCAGAGAGGTGCATTCCATAGGCTCCTTTTCTCAATGCCAGTTATCTCTATTGTGCACGAAGTGTTTGTCAGAGATGGAGCTCCCTTATGACCACTGGCTAAGGTAACAGAATCTGCATGGTGGTTTTCCAAAAGCAAGGGTTACCTGTGCAAATTTTCCATCCCCTACTAAATTCAAGACAGCTTTCATGCTGCCAGTTCTCTGATGCTGGTACTTTGAACCACCTGATTCTCCAGACAGCTCTGTCATTAATCTTTGGGTTACACCCAAAACGTCGACCTATCCACCTCCTGATGCTGCCTGGCTTCCTGTGTTCTCCCAGCCTCCTGCTTGTCTACTTTATGCCTTCTCTGGCAGTCTCCATTAAATTCTGTCACATGGTGAAGACAGGAAGGTTAACATTCCAGGAAAAGAAGGCACAGGTATGTCCTCCTCCCACAAAAAAAGGACAAACCTAACCTGACAGTTACTATTTGTTCAGTCTCCTCCACCATGTTAGATGAGATTGTTGCTTAGCAGGAGAGTGTGAACAGTCTAAGGTTGACACCATGATCCAGATTGTCAATGAACAATGTCACATGCTGGAATGGAGATTCACAAATTTGGAATTATGTGCAGAAGGGAAACAAAACAGTAAAACCTAGAAGTGACTAGTTCTGGTCTTGATAAAATTTCATTTTCAGATATACAAGACCAGTTGAGACTAGTGTCACTTGGCTCCAAGTGCTACAAGCAAACAAATAAGAGGTTCCTAAATATATGCGTGAAGGTATTCCAGGGAAAGTGTGCACTACATTAAGATGCTTTTGACATTGTGCATGCCTGATTGGGAACTTAAACTATGCAAGAATTAAAAGCAGAAAAAAATGTTCAAACATCAGAAGAGATCTTTACATTTTTATAGTTGATTTTTTTTCTTTCTATACATCCCAAATGGTAGAATTAAAAATATGTTTAACTAGCCAATCCAATTCATGT
The DNA here is from genome assembly GCF_004010195.1 of Chiloscyllium plagiosum. Lineage (NCBI taxonomy): Eukaryota > Metazoa > Chordata > Chondrichthyes > Orectolobiformes > Hemiscylliidae > Chiloscyllium > Chiloscyllium plagiosum. The sequence goes on along the minus strand of NC_057729.1, from coordinate 39,791,241 downwards.
GGTTTTGGAGTAAGCTAATGAGGCGGTAAATATACCATATTCTGCCTCATGTACTGATAAGACACCAAATGTGTGAAATGTGCCATGTTAAAACACGTCATATATTCAAAAACATTTAAAATACATGCACATTACCCGAATAATTGTAAGCCATATTTGAACCTAAAAATTGACAAAATTTTGGAATTTTAACTATGTCATTAATGAAAACCATGCCATCAAACCCATTCCTGATGAACAGCTGATGAAGAGGATCAATTCCGGTGCTGTTTGAAATCGATCGGCTGATTGGGCCATCTTCAAACAGTCCGCAGGAACCTTGGACAAGTACGCCACCACTCTCACAGACTTTATCAGCAAGTGTGTGGAAGACTGCATACCACAGAAGTCAAACTATGTGATCCCCAATATGAAACATTGGATGAATCAGGACATACAGAACTTGCTAAAAACCAAGCGTGAGGCCTTCAGATCAGGAGACCTACTCAAATATAAGGAAGCCAAGTATGACCTTCGCAGAGCCATTAAGACAGCCAAGGACCAATACTGATCCAAACTAGAGACCCAGACAGACACTTGGCAACTATGGCAAGGACTGAATGACATTACAGGTTCTAAAAACAAGACAGCGCAAGGTAGCAAACAATGACATACCCCTCCCAGATCGTCTCAACACCTTCTATGCTCGCTTTGAGCAGTACTTCGGTGGAGAGGTAACACCTATTCCGACTAGTCCTGACGAACCTATCCCAACAGTCACTACATAAGAGGTCAGATCAGTTTTCCTTCGTGTGAATCCAAGGAAAGCAATGGGACCAGGCAGAGTACCAGATTGTGCATTCAGCATATGCAGATCAACAGGCAGAGGTCTTCTTGGACATCTTCAACCTCTTCCTGCAGCAGGCCACTGTCCCTGCCTGTTTCATGAGGGCCAACATCATCCCTGTGCCTAAGAAGGTTCATGCAGCATGTCTCAATGATTACCACCTAGTGGCCTTAACTTCGGTGGTCATGAAATGCTTTGAAAGGTTGGTCATGATGTTAGAGGAGAAAGTGAGGTCTGCAGATGCTGGATATCAGAGATGGAAATGTGTTGCTGGAAAAGCGCAGCAGGTCAGGCAGCATC
>NC_057729.1:39770649-39790002 GCF_004010195.1 Chiloscyllium plagiosum | reverse complement strand
TGGTGAAATCCGAGTTCATCCTTTGTGGTTGGAGGGTTCCTAGCCGGAAGATGAGGCGTTCTTCCTGCAACCGTCGTTTTGTTGTGGTCTGACGATGGAGGTGTGCAAAGACCTGCATATCCTTGGTGGAGTGGGAGGGGGAATTAAAATGTTGAGCTACAGGGTGTTTGGGTTGGTTGGTCCGGGTGTCCCAGAGGTGTTCCCTGAAACGCTCCGCAAGTAGGCGGCCCGTCTCCCCAATATAGAGGAGGCCACATCGGGTGCAAAGGATGCAATAGATGATATGTGTGGAGGTACAGGTGAATCTGTGGCGGATATGGAAGTTTCCTTTGGGGCCTTGGAGGGAGGTGAGGGGGGAGGTGTGGGCGCAAGTGGAGGGAGGTGAGGGGGGAGGTGTGGGCGCAAGTGGAGGGAGGTGAGGGGGGAGGTGTGGGCGCAAGTGGAGGGAGGTGAGGGGGGAGGTGTGGGCGCAAGTGGAGGGAGGTGAGGGGGGAGGTGTGGGCGCAAGTGGAGGGAGGTGAGGGGGGAGGTGTGGGCGCAAGTGGAGGGAGGTGAGGGGGGAGGTGTGGGCGCAAGTGGAGGGAGGTGAGGGGGGAGGTGTGGGCGCAAGTGGAGGGAGGTGAGGGGGGAGGTGTGGGCGCAAGTGGAGGGAGGTGAGGGGGGAGGTGTGGGCGCAAGTGGAGGGAGGTGAGGGGGGAGGTGTGGGCGCAAGTGGAGGGAGGTGAGGGGGGAGGTGTGGGCGCAAGTGGAGGGAGGTGAGGGGGGAGGTGTGGGCGCAAGTGGAGGGAGGTGAGGGGGGAGGTGTGGGCGCAAGTGGAGGGAGGTGAGGGGGGAGGTGTGGGCGCAAGTGGAGGGAGGTGAGGGGGGAGGTGTGGGCGCAAGTGGAGGGAGGTGAGGGGGGAGGTGTGGGCGCAAGTGGAGGGAGGTGAGGGGGAATCAACTCCAACCTCCCCACTACCCCTGAGCCACTCCAATTTGCCTATTGGACCAACAGAGCCACGTCAGATGACATATCACTTGCCCTTCACTCCTCCCTAGAACATCTTGACACCAAGAACACCAAGTAAGAATCCTACTCATTGATTACAGTTTGGCCTTCAACACTGTTATCCCCTCAAGACTGATTACTAAACTTAGTGATCTCGGACTAAGACCCCTTTCTGCAACTGGATCCTCAATTTGCTGACCCACAGGCCACAATCAGTGAAGACTGGGGACAATATTTCATCCTTACTAACACTCAACACTGGGACCCCCCAGGAGTGCATAGTCAGTCCCCTACTGTACTCACTGTATACCCATGACTGCGTTTTCAAATACCAGACTAATGCCATTTACAAGTTTGCTGATGACACCACCATAGTCGGTCGAATCTCAGATGGCGATGAAACAGACCACAGATGAGAGGTGGAAGACCTGCAAAATTGGTGCACTGAGAACAACCTAGCTCTCAATGCCAGCAAAATCAAGGAACTCATTATTGACTTTCGGCGGGATGTTACTCATACCCCCCCTACATATTAACAGCACAGAGGTGGAATGAGTGGAGAGTGTCAAGCTCTTGGGAATGGTCATCCACAACAAGCTTTCTTGGACTCTTCATGTAGCTGCATTGGTTACAAAGGCCCAACAACATCTCTCCTTCCTCAGGCAGCTGAGGAAATTTGGCATGATGGTGAATACCCTTGTCAACTTTTATAGGTACGCCATCGAGAGCATTCTGTCTGGATGTATCACTACCTGGTATGCAAACTGTACCATTCAAGATCGGAGACGGTTACAGAGAGTGGTGAACTTGGCCCGGACAATCACAAAGGCCAACCTCCCATCTGTAGAATCTATCTACCAGGCCCGCTGTCAATGAAAGGCCGCCAGCATTCTTAAAACTCCAACCCACCCTGGTAATGTTTTTCTACAACCTCAATGATCAGGGAGAAGGTACAGAAGCCTGAACACATGCAATCTACCAGGCCTGCTGTCAAGGAAAGGCCGCCAGCATTCTTAAAACTCCAACCCACCCTGGTAATGTTTTTCTACAACCTCAATGACTCCAACCCACCCTGGTAATGTTTTTCTACAACCTCAATGATCAGGGAGAAGGTACAGAAGCCTGAACACATGCACCAGCCAATTTTGTAACAGTTTCTACTCTACTGTTGTTAGAATACTGAATGGACTCACAAACTCTTCACATTCGCCGTACCTGTGTTTTTGTTGTTGCTGCTGTTTACCTATTCTTTACTATCTATGCTAGTTAACTCTGTGATCTGCCTGTATTGCTCGCAAGATAAAACTTTTCACTGTGCCTTGGTACACGTGACAATAAATTCAGCTCAACTCAACTCAGCTTCTGCTCGAGATGTCGACTCTCTTGCACCTCAGATGCTGCCTGACCGGCTTAACTTTTCCAGCACCACACTTTTGTCTCTGATCTCCAGTATCTGCAGTCCTTAGTTGCCCCTATCAAATCCATGGTCTAGTTACAAATATCATTTTGCACCTCAGCAATTGGAACACTTTGTTTATGTCAAAAATAATTTAAAAACTTTATTTTCCAAGACCAAATGTACATTGACTCAAACTAGTGAGATTCAATTGTCTCAGGTTTTTCATGCTATAAACTTCTGTGTGTTCACAAATGACTGCAGTAAAACTTAGTGAAGGTCAAAAATGTTAACAGCTTTGTTCACTTGCTCCTATCGATAAAATAGTTCCAACAGATCTTTTCATTCTAACTATGAAAAGATCATGGATTCTGATGGAATTGAATGTCAGGCACTAATTCAATACTGCTCACTTGAGTTACTGCCTGAGACAAATTTCTAGCCCCAAGACTTCTTTTGACTCCTGGTACAGATTATTTCATCATTCTTGTGCAACACAGAGTAGCACACTTTCCAATTTGTCCCATTGCTGTGCTTTATTTTTAAAAGTCAGAAGATATTTATGATGTTACGGTTTCCCGAGTTGAAAATGTATTTTGTAAGGGAGATGATGTACCACGTCAATATCAATGCCATCCAGCTGATTCAGGTTTCAAATGTATCTGTACCACATTGGGATAAGATCCATCTCATTTTTAGATGGGAATGGAGCAGTAGTGTTAAAAAAAAATCAGAGGACAGAAACTGAACCCTGTTTGCCTGCCCACATACTATCATTCGTATCAATGCCTGGGCACAGGCAGGAACCTCAGTATAACATTTGTAGTGGAGTTCATGCACATTATGATAAGGCAGGTAATTCTTACAGTATTATTATTTCAGAGCTTTAGGATCAATAATTATAATTCTCTGGACATTACTTTCCTTTTCTAAGCATAATATTAATTGTAGTTTGCTTGTATGGAGACTTTAGATGTTGATCCTAGAATAATTAAGTAGCAAAGGATTATTTCTGTCTATTTTGTGAAGTGACTGAATGTTTTTCACACTTAGGGATTCTGTAATGGGATCCTTTAGAAAACTTACAAGAACATTATAAGTACCACTATGTCAATGTAGTATTTAATTTTCACCTCCAAAGGCACACATGACCATATATTGGAATGTAGAAACTCTTATGATATAAAAACAATATTAATACCTTGCTAGTTTGTGGATCAAAATGCAAGAATGAAACATTTATTATAGAATAAATTGCTTTTTCTTTTTTACCTATTTCCAGAGGGCATTTGGGTCCAAAAGCAGTTAAGAATTTTACTATGTTCATTGAAATATTTCCTCAGATACTGATTCTTTGTTTATAGATCATCTCAAAATCCCAAGTAAAGCATATCACTAATTTGTGGTGAAACAATGGTTTATAGTAATCAACAGCTTTTGTACATCCTTAACTGTATTGTAATCAGGAAATGGATTGAATATAAGTGCAGTAGGTTACTCTTCTTCATTTCAATCTCACATCAATAGGGAAGGTTTTAATTTCTCTACCAGATTTTTAACAACCTGTAGACTCCTGTAATAATTTAGCCAAAGAAAAATGCAGAAAAAAATGTCAGTATTAAAGATAGACGAATGTTGAAGATAATACACATATACAGTATGCCTTCGCCATGTTGTTGAGAAAGAGTGACAAAAAGTTCCCAGTTGGGCAAAATGTGGTTATAGGTTGGCATTTGTAAGAACTTTATTTGATGTATTTATCAATGTCAATGTGTAATATTAGTCCAGCACACACCAATCTGATATCATTTGTGTGGTCAGCTGGGACTGTAAAAATCTCCAGTTGAAATTTCATTAGCTGCAGATTCATTATCCACCAATCGTAAAGAAAGGTGTTCCCTGATTTCCCTGTTTTTGTTTAATATTAACATAAATTGCACTTATGTTTTGACTCTTTAACTGCAAGGTGTCTACACAAGATAGATTTAAAAGAGACCTAAGGGGCAACTTTTTCACACAGCGGGTGGTGTGTGTATGGAATGAGCTGCCAGAAGAAATAGTAGAGGCTGGTACAAATGCAACATTTAAAATGCATCTGGATGGGTATATGAATAGGAAGGATTTAGAGGGATATGGGCCAAATGCTGGCAAATGGGACTAGATTAGGTTAGGATATCGGTTTGGCAAGGACGACTTCAACCGAAGGGTCTGTTTCCGTGTTGTAACACCTCTATGAAATATTATACTGATTCTAGACCCATTGGCAAAAATAGAATAGCTTCAGTTGATGGACATTGACTATCTGAATTACTCGAGGAGAAAGTGAGGTCTGCAGATGCTGGAGATCAAAGTTGAAACTTTATTGCTGGAACAGCACAGCAGGTCAGGGAGCATCCAGGGAACAGGAGATTCGACGTTTCGGGCACAGGCCCTTCTTCAGGAAGAAGGGCCTGTGCCCGAAACGTCGAATCTCCTGTTCCCAGGAACTGCCTGACCTGCTGTGCTGTTCCAGCAATAAAGTTTCAACCATATCTGAATTACTGTCAACCAAAACAATACTGTGTTGTACAGGAAAATATGCCATTTATTCAACTTACTTCAATATACTTACTGTACATTCTACAATTATTTCAGCATTGACTGTAGGAGACTGAATATATTTTCAGTTTGATTCAGTGGAAAGGGAAAATAATACATTTTTCAAATAGTTGGAGATTTAAACAGCAAGAAGACGATGCCATATAAAAGCTGATACAAATTATCATTGAGAATTCATTCAAAGATGACCAGCTGGCAAGTTAGTGAAAAAGGCATAATTACATAAAATTAGCAGCTTTCAGCAGGTTTAATGGATGGCAACACAACTAACAAAGTGATTTAATTGCACGAACTCTCCGATTTATGGTGATTACTTTCCTGTTAATGTGTATCACACACATGAAAGTAACAGCACAACATCACAAACAGGACTGCTGAAAGTACTGAAACTACATGATGTGGGGCAAACTGTAGGAGACTCTCACATGCTATTTGTGCTCAGCACTGTGAAATACAACCTCATTCTCATGTGGGTTTGGGGTTATTAACATTTCAGCAGTCTGCTAGATCTAACTAGGTCTGCTAGTTTATAAACTTCACAGCTCCTCAAAATTAAAGAGCAGTCACTAGGTGCAATGTTTGGTGTATGCATACAAGTATTCATGCAGAACTGTCTCCTGATATCAGACTGAAATGAGTACATTTACACCAGGCAATTATCATGATGCAGCCAGAATCTGGATCTGAGTTGATGTGTCGCCGTCTGCTTCAAAGTGAAATTGGGGTTTTGCACACATTTTACAAATTAACACTGATGTTATATTTTGGTTGCACATTGATGTTAAACATCTGGATTTCAAAAGTGTTATTATTCACAGTACATCATTGGATATTTTTTATTTCTGCCACCTCAGCAATAATCTATTCAAAAGGATTGCCCTGGAATCAATGGAATAAAAATGAGGTTGGTTTTAGAATGCATAATCAATCTCCCTTGCCAGGTTACTATCTAGGGACTGAAGAAGAATATCTCCCTTCATATAATTAAGGTCTTGCCGATTTTGCTTCAAAATGCACAATTACTGCCCTTAAACAGATTTCACACTCGGAATAGCATCTACCACAAATAACTCGTGAGCCCAAAATAGGATATTTCACTGAATACATTCAACACTTCGGATCTTTTCTGTTATTGTACTCCTGATATACTGAAAACACATTATTTCTGATTTGCTCAGCTCCTTTCAGTCTGTAATGCTTTATACTGAATAACACATGTCTGTTGTTTGAATGTTTTTTACTGCATAAATTTAACATAAATTCACAAAGACAATGAAGGCTTTGTTCTTTGTCTATGTGAATGACCATCAACAAAAGTAATGAAGTTTTCAAAACGAGCACATTTTAAAGATACAGACAAAATGGTTGGCTTTCAAAGAAAGCTTGGGAGTGTCAGTCTATTTTGTAAGCAGGTCAGGTTGAATTTGTTTTACTTTGTGACTTGGTGCAAAAAGCAGTTTGAAAGCTATTAGCCACTTTATATGAGAAAACCATGACCTTTGTGTTTTTACACATTAAATTGGAACTGACATCCTTTAATGAAGGCCAAATAGGTATTGTCAGGACTGCAGCTGGCATATGAAACTAGATATACATTGAAGTCCAGTTGTCAAAGAGATTCAGTTCTACATCTACCATTAGGGCTGCAAAATTCAGTTATACTTGTCTATGAAAATTGCTTTCTATATTGCATTCTCTCAAAACACGCACATTCAAAAGAAACAGGGACCAAAAATATTTTCTATAGTAGCAACTGCTAACACACATTGACCCTCTATCACAAATTGAAAATGCATAACGTAAGAACTCTAGATCAGATATCTCTAATCTTGTACTCTGCCAAGATTTACTTATCTAACCATCAGTCTTGCTGATGTCCAGAACCCTGCCCATGCATTTAGCAAAATATAACTTTTATCTTAACATTGGGGTTCTTTTCTTATTCCAACTTTATTTTCAATTTTATTTTAGATCTGTTGCAAAACTTTTATATTTTTTGTACAGAACAGGTTTGGATGTTGTCATGATAAACCCAGAGCAATGGAATAAGCAAGCAAACCTGGCTCAGTTATATATACTGTTAAAGTACAAATCATATGAGATTGAACTAGCATTCAGCTAGTTCAATCTTTCCTGAAGAAGGGCCTGTGCCCGAAACGTCGAATCTCCTGTTCCCTGGATGCTGCCTGACCTGCTGTGCTGTTCCAGCAATAAAGTTTCAACTAGCATTCAGCTATACTTACAAGTGGTGATCAGGAGCTTTTGTGCCATCTACAGCATGTTTCACTTCTGACTGGTGAAACAGCACTGTCAATTATTACTCATGATGTGGAGGTGCTGGTGTTGGACTGGGATGGACAAAGTTAAAAATTACACAATATGAGGTTATAGTGCAACAGGTTTATTTCGAAGCATTAGCTTTCAAAATGCTCCAAAAGCTTGTACTTTCACACAAACCTGCTGCCTATAACCTGGTGTTGTGTGATTTTTAACTTAAACATTACTCAAGTTTACTTGTGCGTGGAACTGAGTGATAACCAACTAGTCAGAGTGGGAGAGCTCTATAGCTGAATAAAGATACACTGACAAGCTCCTCATTCATACCACACTACCTCTTAAAAGTATTTTTAGCATGCATAAATAAAATTAATGTCGAAGAAAGGACTCTGTCGGCCTTCTGACAGTGTCATTTGCAAATTGTTTGGAAACATTGCGTACTGTCAAGTCATGAAGCACTCTGAAGCTCACAATATTCTGGAAACGAGCTAGTGAATCCTTACCACACCTTAATACAGTGTAAGATGCATCTGGGTAGATCTATTGCTGCCATCCTCTTGACTCATAGTGATCGACCTCTAGTGAGGTGGGAGAAGAACAAGTCTGATAGTCTAAAAATAGGAGAGAGTTGTCTTAAACAAGGTATTATGGGAGGCAAGAGAGGAGACTGCAGGTTCCCTAACATTAATTTTCGGAGAGGTGAAGCGGTGCCAGAGAACTGCAGGCAGTTAATGTGGCATCATTATTCAACAAAGCTGATAGGGATGAATGAGGTAACTATTGGGTAATTAGGCTAATGTCAGTAGTAGGGAAATGTTTGAAAGAAGATTGAGGGGATTAACATCCATTTGGAGAGTCAAGGGTTAATGAAGCATAGAGAGTTAAATGCCCCTCCATTAAGTTTGACTCACCTATTTTCTTTAGGAATGCCTTTGGCATTTTTTACTAACTCATTAACTTCTACATGTAGGTAGCTATTTGTCTTCTGGCTGCTTAGTGACTATGTCCTACTTCAACAAATTTGTTACAGATAGTATTTTTCTCAAATTGTTGGTCGCTGTTTGTGCCTTTGAGATTTCCTTGCTTCACAGCACTGACATTGACTTTTAATATGTAGTGTCTGCCCTCGTCTTTGTAATAGCATCTCATGAGTTTGTACCCAAGCAATTAAATATATTCTACAGATTTCCTGCAATAAGGTTGTTTTTCTCTGTTTAAGATTGATATGTACGGCTTCTGAACTTCTGCCTCACTCTTCATCTGAATGGCTTTCTCAAAAGTAAATTCTTCTTTTAACTGGAATAAATCTGACAAACCTCCATACTCATTTCCATCTACTAATCTGGCTAGATCATTAATGCAATTATCTGTAGATTTCCCATGATGCTGAATCATTCTACTTAATTGTGCTCTTGCAAGAATGTTATCCATTCTGAGATAGAATATAATTGTTAAAAGCTTATGAAACTTCATCAGAACTATATTGCTTCTTTTACCCCTAAGTAAGCCATAACTCCATTTGGTAAAGATCCAATCAAATACAAAAAAATGTATTTACTTGTTCAGCTTCTGAGTTTGGAAGCAATTCAACATCTTAAAAACTATTTTCTCCAGGAGGTCCAATTCTGTGTTTTATTTAGCCCATCATTGAAATTAAATCTTCCTGGCAATATTATTTCTATTGTCATGACCTCCTAATTCCCTGCTTTAATATCTTTCTGTTCCATAGTATAACATTGTTGCTACTGATTGTATTGCTGTCCAGCACGAATTTTGTTTGTATGGTCAACATGATACATTTTGCAAGTAAAATGGATGATTGTTATGGCTTCTTAAGAAAAATGCCCCTAGTCATAGCCTTAATAAATGAATCTGTTCTCTTAATAGCTTTGCCAAATGAATATTGCTGCAATTAATAGTTCACAGGCTTTGTGAGTCTTTAAGATGAACCATTAATTAATTTTTTTCTGACTTCTTACTTTGCAAGATTGTAAACTGTATCTTTGGTCTTTAAAGTGTTCCACTGCCCATAAAGGATTTTATTTTTACTCACAAAACTCCACGTTCCTTCCCTCCTTGGCTGTGAGGCAAGTGTTCCAGATTCATGAAATGTCTAGCTCACTTTCGCTGCTGCATGACTCCTTGAAGGTTTTAACTTTTTTTGTCATTGATTGTAGATTCTGCCTTGGAGAATATTGTCACAAGGTTCTCATCTGCAGAGTTTTGTCTAAAAACTCAAGGGCTCCTTATTGGCATATATAGCACAGTGTAGATGGAGTTAAAAAGGAAGAGAGAAAATCTCAGACAGCAGGCATAAGCCTGAAGTCTGGCCATGTGAATAGGAACATATGCAGAGAAGCACACTGAGTAGACTGACTAGCATTGGGTGATAGAGATTATAGAAGGTCTCTCAGCATTGCAACAGTAATATCAAAGCCTAGTGAATAGTACATTCAGCCTAGTACATTCCTGATGTGTAGTGGAATTTAGTCATAATAGGTAATTAGCAATGTAAATTTATGAAGCCAAAGCCTGAAGACAGTTCTTGACCCTGTGTTCTCCTTAAATGGTCTGTCTTGAACCTAAATTCATGGTTGTGGGCATAAGACCACATAACAAAAGATGGTTGCAGTAATGGGATCCACTGTATAGAAAATCATGGCAGCATCCGAAGATGAAGAAGCAGATCTATAAGTGCTTGAAGAGATGAACTCAATAAGAATGTCCTTAAAACTAAAACATAAATACAGCCTTAAGACCAGCCAGAGTCTGAAAAGCCACAGAACTGAATGAGACGTGGAGGTGATATTAGGGGTATTATGACTGGACTGTTCATCCAGAAATCCAGGTAACATTCTTGTAACCTGGGTTCTAATCCTGCCATGGCAGATGGTGAAATTCAAAATCAACAAAAGAAAGTCTGGAATTAAGTGTTGCCTGACAACCATGAAACTGTTGCTGATTGTCGGGCAAAACCGATCAAGTTCATTCATGTCCTTCAAGGAAAGACACTGCCATCCTTACTTCATCTGATCTACATGTGACTCCAGGCCCACAGCAATGCGGTTGCCCTTTAACTGCCTTCTGGGTAACTATGGATGGGCAATAAATGCTGACTTAGCTCACCACAATGAATGAATAAAAAAGCTGCTGTGAAGGAAATGTCTCCAAACAGAAAATTCCTGAGGAGGAACAATCAAAAACAACACTAAATCTGTATAAAAGCCTTTTACAGATAATAATAGGTGAGACAAGCTTTGTTCAAAATAAAGAACAAGAGCAACAGAAACAGTTAAGGGGATAAATCTGGATCAATCTCCCAAGAAAACAGACCAACAACCAGCAGATCTGATTTCCAAGGAAGAAAGAAAAAGAAGGAAAACCAAATCAGGGAACAGAGTTAAGAGTCCTAATAGTGATTTAACCATTTCTAAAGTACATACACAATGAACAAGTTAGCAACAGGCAATTTCAGAAATTTCTTCAGAACAATGCTGAAACTAAAGGCAACTGTGTGGAGTTTGCACATTCTCCCCGTGTCTGCGTGGGTTTCCTCTCGGTGCTCCGGTTTCCTCCACAGTCCAGAACTGTGCAGGTTAGGTGAATTGGCCATGCTAAATTGCCCGTAGTGTTAGGTGAAGGGGTAAATGTAGGGGAATGGGTCTGGGTGCATTGCTCTGTGGAGGGTCGGTGTGAACTTGTGGGCTGAAGGGCCTGTTTCCACATTGTAAATAATCTAATCTAATCTAATCTAAATAAGGTTCAGTGGTTAGCACTGCTGCCTCATGGCGCCAGAGATCTGGGTTCAATTCCAGCCTTTGGTCACTGTCTGCGTGGAATTTGCACATTCTCCATGTGTCTGCGTGAGTTTGTGCCGGGTGCTCTGGTTTCCTCCCATAGTCTAAAGATGTGCAGGTTAGATGAATTGGCCACACTAAATTGTCCTGTAGTGTCCAGGGATGTGCAGCATAGGTGGGTTAGCCATGGTAAATGTGGGATTACATTGATAGGATAGGGGGCTGGATCTGGATGGGATGCTCCTTACAGTGTCAGTGCAGACTTGATAGGCTGAATGGCCTCTATCTGCACTATAGGGAGTCTATGATTCTAAATTGTTTGAAAATAAAAAGAAGTAGAAGTTATTTATTGGAAATTGATTTTTCACAACTGTAACAGGGAAGTTAGTTAAATCTTTGTCATTTTGACAGTTTGAGTGAGAAATATAAGCTTTCTTAGGCAAGTCAGAAGATTTATCAATTTTATCAATTTTACTTGTGGAAAAGCAGTGATAAAGTAAAAGAGAACGATCTTGATCACATGGTGTTGAAAATACATTAGACACCGAAAAAATGGCAAGAATGACAACACGGCAGTCATCTTTGATATAGGCAATAAATACCATTAATCCATAATTTATAGGAACAGAAGCAGTCCATTCAACCCATCAAGTCTGCCCTACCATTTAATGAGATTGTGGCTGATCCAACAATCCTCAATTCCCTTACTAATTAAAAATTTGTCTATTTCAGTCTTGAATTTACTTAATGACAGCCTTGATAGCCTTCTATAGTAAAGCATTGAACAGATTCATTACTCTCAGGTAAAACAATTCTTCCTCATCTGTCTTAAATGTGCGATCCCTTTTTTCTTAGATTATGCCCCTCTTTCACAAGGGGAGACAACCTCTCCACATCTACTCCACCAAGACCTCTAAGAATCCTTTATGCTTCAATATGTCTCCTCTCATTCTTATTTGCCTTTCCTATTTGCTGCTGAACATGCCTCTAGATCTTCGTGATTCATGCATGGGGATCCTTAAATTCCTCTGGGCTGCAACCCAACTGCAGTCTTTCTCCATTTACTACTCTTCCTGACAAAGTGCATAACCCCAAATTTTCCCATACTGTAATCCATCTACCAAGCTATTTTGCCCATTCACTTAATCAGTCTATATTCCTCTGCAGACTTGTTGTATCTTCCTTACAATTTGCCTTCTCACTTATTTTTGTGTCTTCTGCAAACTAGGTGACAGTATGTTCACTTCCCTCATTCAAGACATTCATACATATAGGCACACCCGTAGTCAGAGGTCACCATTCTGAAAATAACTACTTTATCTGAACACTGTCTTCTGTTGGTGGCTAATCCACTATCCACGCTAATTTACTAACCCCAACACCATGGACCCTTACATTATTAAGTAGCTCCATGTCTGGTACATTAACAAATGTCTTTTGGAAGTTCAAATATATTAAATCCACTGTTTTCCTTTTATCTATCCTGATTGTTACTACCTCAATAAACTCCAATAAATTTGTCAGGCATAATATCCCTTTCATAAAGCAACAATAAGTCTGCTTAATCATATTGTGTATTTCTGCTTGTTCCACTATTGCATCCTTTATAATAGACTCTAACATATTTCCAATAACAGATGTGAAGTTAATTGGCTTTTGGCTGTTGGTTTAAGGTTTCACTCATCCCTATGAAGGCACCATATTGGTAAAGGAAAGCTGCACTTCACATTAGAAACTGCATTTAGAATAGCAGAAACTCTCAGTTTAAGCACATAACAATCTTTACAACAACAAAGATTCAACATTAACTTTAATCAACTAAGAATACAACAAGACAGCAAAATAAGTGTAGCACAAACAGATCAAAATTCTAACAATGATCTGCCCAATAAAGAAAATATTTAACAACAAAAAAGGGTCCAGTAGCAGAATGTGGCAGTTAGATGGCTCAGTGGTTAGCCCTGCTGCCTCACAGCACCAAGACCCGGGTTTGATTCCAGCTTCGGGCGATCATCTATGAGGAGTTTGCACATTCTCCCTGCGTCTGCACGGGTTTCCTCCCACAATCCAAAGATGTGTAGGTTAGATGAATTAGCCATGCTAAATTACCTATCGTGTTCAGTGATGTGTAGGTTAGGCGCATTGGTCAGGGATAAGTGTAGAGTAATAGGGTAGAGGAACGGATCTGTGTGGGTTACTCTGCAGAGGGTTGGTGTGGACTTGTTGGGCCAAATGGCCTGTTTCCACTCTGTAGTAATTCTATGAGAATGCTTTAAGTTCTGTAGCAAAATTCTCCAATTGGTAAATAGAAAACTCACATGGGGACTCACAGTGACAGCAATTTGCAACGGTGATTCCACTTTCAGATGATTATATCCAAAACAAAAAGGGTTTCTGGATTTCTGAAGTGGAAATACTGGTATTACAATAAAAATGTGCAAGTTATGGCTTATCAGACATTTTCACATTCTAGAGTATCCACCTGTGTGTGAATCTTACACAGACTGAAAAATAAGATAAGCAAGATTGAAACAATCCAAGGACAAGCTCCTCAATTTAACAAATCAATGTGAGAAATAGAGCAACATCGCACCCTGATCAAAAGATTTGGAGTTCGGAACCATTACAGCAAAACGAGGAAAATTAGCAGACTGACCATAGTCTAACAAATACGGAATGGAGAGGTAGAACCAGCTATCTGATCTTCTCTGACAATGATGCAACACAAAGGTTGTCATCCACAAAATCTATAAAAGTCATTTTTTCCAAGAAATGATCAGTGAATCAACAAGCTCATTTTAGAAGGACACTCCCACAATGGAACCAGCTGTCAAAGGAAATAGTCACAGCTTCATCATTTGAATTTTTCAAGCTTCATCTTTAGATTTCCCTTTATTTTATTTTCATTCTCAGGGATAACAGAACATTTAGTTAACACTTGCCACAAAAATGTGTCAAAACAAGAATACAAGTCTTTAACGTCAAAACAACTAAAGCAAAAGCAAAAAATGTGGATTATTTCAGTATCTGCTTTGTTTTAGTTGCTCACAATATCAGGTAATTGCCTTTTACGTGTCCCAGTTGGCGAATATTTAGCTATCTTCTTTACTTTCACATTGTTTTACTATAGCAAGCGTTGAGATCAATGTAGGTTAACCCCCTATTAAGGTACTCAATAGAATGTGCCCTCTATCCATATCTTACTTTGGCATCAAAAATAGACTTCAATATATTTGTCAGTTACATCTTTTTCCAATGTCTTGCCATTTCTTAGCTTGGCATCTGTCTTGGTCCAGTTGCTCTGGGCATGCAAGCCCATATTGATTTTCTCTGCTCTCAATTCAGATATGGTTTGTCGCATCATTCTCATAGTTGACTCAAGCTTGAAGCCTTTTGTGTTATCCCCCCATTTGTCACTGCCCACCTGGTGAGGTGTCTGATAACATTTTCACGTATGTTTTTTGATCAATCACTGTTATGCTTTGACAGCATGAGAGAGTAAACTCTGCAAGTTTAGATGTTTTTTGACAGTTTATTTATTTAACAAAAAAAGCGCAAAGCAATTTAACTATCACTTAAAATAAAATCCCACCACTTTAAACTGCGCAAAATTAGATCAGCAAATAGTGCATTACTGTTGATCACAAAGTTGCCCCTTGCAGTGTTAACTGCACCAGCTATTTCAGACCGAAACAGTTTGCACAATGGATTGTTTGCATTTCAATAAGGTGCAATTACTTATTATGTTTCTCAGCTACGGAGCCACATGAGGATTTAAGTTGAAGAGAAAATGGGGAACAGAATTCTGTGGTTTCTGCAGGTAGCATCAGTGTAGCACCTAGAAACGAATGGATGGTTCTTTTTAACATGATCAATCAGTGTGAGAATCACGAAGAATATTAAATGATTACTACGATGCAGATGCACCAGAGAAAAGTACAAGTGGGTCAGAATTATAGAACATTGAATTTCAACAAAGCCTCCTGTATCCCTGATTAGTACAGGATAGTTCAGGCACAGCTGCCGGCACAGGGGAGATCAATGGGCTTTAAATGGAACAGCAGTTGTACATTGAAGATTCCTGATGCAGTAAGCCTGCATAGCCAGCAGAAAAGTTTGCTAACAGTGTTTCAACTCATCAGGTAAGTGCAAAAGGGCTGCTGTTGAAACACTAGTGACGAAAGTATATTCCAGTTGGATTTATAAGGAAATACAACAGATTTATATGTACTGTCTGACATGTATAAGAAGCCTTTCAATTTAGTCTTAGTGACAGGCAATATTGGACTGTGCACCAGAACAAAATACACTCACCTGTGCTTAAAAGCATTTATTGTGAACAGAATTTACTGATACTCCCTGCAGGACACCATTACAAACACATCATGCACAATCTTACACAACTTCTTATAGATGTGATGTGGAATGGTACATCAGATTAAACAGACAAGGTAGAATTTAGATCGATTATATCACTATATCTACATCACTCCTCATGGCTCAGCAGCAAATCAAGATCAGTCAACCAGAACTGAACCACTTGTTTCATTTTGTGATCATCACCTGTACACATCGGAGCACTGTGTCTGCCAAATTGTTGCTTCAGGGAGAATAAGTCTGTTCAGAATGGCAGTATGGTTGGCTACACAGGCAAAGGAGCACATTTGCACTTACCTGATGAGTTGCAACACCGGTAACAAGCTTTCCTGCTGGCCACGCTGGGTTACTCTGGCAGGAATCTTCAATGTAAAACTGCAATGCCTCCAAAAGCACGTCTAACTGAGCAAAGCAGGCACGTGGTGCCAGATGAGGCCAAAAGTCTGTAAAACCAAATATCAAAATAACAATATAAATTTATCCTGGATGATTAGATTAATATTTTAATTTTTAAATTCAACTTACTTGACTCTTAACATATGGTTCATTTGATTTGTTATTGCCACATGTCCAGGCACATGAAAAGTTCTGTTTGTTTGCATGCAGTACTTGCAGATCACACCATACAAAGCAAATTAATGTAACAGAACAGAGCGAGGATTACAACGTTACGGCTGCAGAGAAGGTGCAGAAAGAGCGAGATCAACACTAAATTTAAAATTTGAGAGGTCCATTTAGCAGTCTAATAACAGTGGGGAAGAAGCTATTCTTGAATCTGTTGTTACTTGTGTTTTAGCTATTGTATATTCTGCCTGATGGAAGAGTTTGGAAGAGATTATAATCAGAATGGGAGGAGTCTTTGTTTCTGTTAAAGGACTGAATATTGAGGAGGGATTAAAGTTTCTTTGCTAAAATTATGTTGGACTAGTGTTGGTGGATGTGAAAATATGACTGTGAATTCGTTTTTTCCCACTTTATAATTCAAATATCTGGAAGCACAAGTATTGAAAGACTATCCTTCAAATTACAACTGGGACATTTGCTTAGAAAGAATTCAGTGTTTACCTGAAATTTGTCTCTGTGTTGGTTCTTCAACCTGGTTAATATTTCTGTAAAAGATAGCAAATAAAAACATTTCAGATGTATCCTGTTAAGCATTGGTACATTTCCATAAAGAGGTCACTTCAAGTGCAGACAAATATAGGGATTAAGTCATTTAAAGTCTACCCTGTCATTTTTATAGCCATATTTTAAATTTGAATTCTGTCTTCTGTCAACATCCCACAAAATGTTTATGGCAGGGAGACAGTTGGTCTGGCTTTGTCCCTTGTTATCAGCAAGCTTTGTCTCGATGCCGAATTGTTATCCTCAACTTGCTAGAAGTACACCTGTGAGATCCAGTTTTGGATGAACCTCAGGTTTTTGGTATGGACTGCCATTGTACCACTTATTTCCAAGTTCAAGAACAAGCTAAAGTGAATGTTTACTCTAGATCCTTCTTTCGATCATTCTCACTATTTCTATAGCACTTCTGCTGTTCAAAATAAAATTAAAATGATTCCTTTTATCAAAACATTTCTTTCGTAGGAATCAAATTTGCATCATTCACCTTGCCCCACTTAACAAACCTCTCAAAAACTTAGTTGCATGCTTTCAGTTGGCCTACATTCTATGCTATAATTTCATTTCCGCATCTCAATAATAGATGATTTTCAGCATTCGTTTGCTTTATTTAAACGGGTTCAAAAACGTAAAGCTGCATATACAGATTCCTGCAGTGTCTTGTGGAGTTAAAGGAACAGTTTTATTTATTTAACTTTAAACATCGGCTGGCAATACTCGAACATTACTAATTGAACACAAGAGTGCCATCTGATGAACGCAAGTATATTGTTCTATTGATAGTCCAGAGTCTCCAATACCGAATGCTGCAAGCATAGGGAAGGTTCCAGAGAGTCAGAAACAAGAGCAGCTATCACATTGCCATAACAACCAAAGCCTTGTTGAATGTAACAACCTTGAAATGACATCTTGCAATTTTAAAGCAAAATTATTCAAAGTATAAAATTCTTTGATCCACTGTTTTAATGCAGTTATTTGGTCTCATTCAAACTAAGCAAACATTCAGCATCTATTCACTAATATTCACCTAGCATTCATTTTTGGACAATTAATTCTTGGGATAAACAATAAATTCTTCCTAATTGCCTCCAGGAGGGGTTATTAAGAGGCTTTATTGATCAGTGATGGTTCTCATGGTTAGGTATACTAGTCATGGTGTTAGGGAGGGAATTCCAAGTTTCCAACCCAATGACATTGAAGAAATTGCAATTCAATTCTAAAACAAGATGGCATGTGACACAAAGGACAATCTATAGGAAGTGGTCCCTTCTTAAATAGTGAAATGAATTTGCTTCCATGCCATCCAATCTACACAAATTATTTTGGAATGTTTCAAACTTTGCAAGTTAATCATCAATGCATCAGCTATCCTGACAGACACCTCCTTCAACACTCTACAATGTGTACCATCACATCCTCGGGATTTATCAACTTTCAACCCCATTAATTTCTCCAGTACAATCTTTTTCATCAAACCAATATCCCTCAACTCCTCATTCTCCTTAGCTGCTTGAATCTGCAATTTTGGGAAACTTGTTGTACTTTCCTCTGTGAAAACAGATGCAAAGTAATAATTTAGCTTCCCTGCATTTCTCTTTTCCCCATTATTAATTCTCCTGCCTGTGCCAGTAATGGGTCAAACATTTCCTCTTTCACAATTACAGTCCATTTTTATGTTTCTGCTAGGTTACAATCACACTCTATTCTCTCCTCATCAGTTTCTTGGTTCTCCTTTGTTGGAATTGTGTTGCATCAACATCATTTTCCACTTATCAGAACAAGTCTGAACATTTGCTGCATGTGGAAATGGACTGTTTTAATATCCAAATTGTGAATGGTGCTGAAGACAGTGCAATTATCAGTAAATGTTCCCAGGTTTGTCTTTATGATGAAGGAAAGGTCATTGATTGGCAGCTCAATATAGTTGGACTGAGGACACCATCTTGAGGAACACCTGCAGAAATGTCCTGGGCATGAGATTATTGGCAACAACCACAATAATGTTTCTTTGGCCTCAGTGAAGAGTTTTTCCCCTGAATTTTATAAACTTAAATTTTTCCAAGTTTCCCCAGCCTAATACATATTGTTGTCTTGATGTCAAAGGTAGTCATGATCACCTTATCTCTGGAATTAAGTCCACGTGTCCATGTTTAGACCCAGGCTGCAATGATGTCTGGAATTAAGTGGACATAAAATCCAACTGAGCATCAGTGAGTGCTGATTAAGTCACTTTCATTGCACTGCCAAAGGCAGCTTTACTCAGTTTGTTGATAATACTATTATTCTGTTTTGTTCCTTTCCAAAAGAGTTAGGTGAAATTAGAAAACAAAACTCAGCTACATATAAAAAAAAATATTTTGCAATTTAAGACTGTTAAAGTTCAAAGTCAAATGATTGAATTATGCAAAAATACACACAAGAACATTGTTTCTTGGGACTTCTTGAGTGCTTTACAGACAGCAGTACCTTTGAAGTGCAGTCATTTTTGTGTTGTAAGAAATATGGCAGTCAATTTATGTTCAAAGTTTGTGAGAAGATTTGTAGCTCGGGTGCTCGTTGTTTTGGTTCTGTTCGCCGAGCTGGGAATTTGTGGTGCAGACATTTCGTCCCCTGTCTAGGTGACATCCTCAGTGCTTGGGAGCCTCCTTATGTTCAAAGTTTGTGAGAAGATTTGTAGCTCGGGTGCTCGTTGTTTTGGTTCTGTTCGCCGAGCTGGGAATTTGTGGTGCAGACATTTCGTCCCCTGTCTAGGTGACATCCTCAGTGCTTGGGAGCCTCCTGTGAAGCGCTTCTGTGAT
>NC_057729.1:39730235-39768239 GCF_004010195.1 Chiloscyllium plagiosum | reverse complement strand
AAACGACACGACCAGCTATCCTTCGTAGCCACACACTCAGATGACAAGCAACATGAGTTCGACTGGGACAACACTACTATTATAGGACAAGCCAAACAGAGAACAGCCAGGGAATTCCTAGAGGCATGGCACTCATCCACAGATTCAATCAATAAGCACATCGATCTGGACCCAATATACCGACCACTGCAACTGACAGCTGGAACTGACAACCGGAAGTGGCAGATTCAAACCACTACAAATGCCAGAGGAAGGATCACAGAAGCGCTTCATAGGAGGCTCCCAAGCACTGAGGATGTCACCTAGACAGGGGACGAAACGTCTGCAACACAAATTCCCAGCTCGGCGAACAGAACCACAAAACAGTCAATTTATGTGCAGCAAGATATCACACAGAGGAGATTGATCATGACTAAATAATTTGTTCTTTAAATGGCATTAGTTGAAGTTGTCCATAACACACTTTATGAACTAGAAAAATTTATATCCATTCAGATGCAAATCTGATGGTGTGCAACTGGTCTTCATTATACTCAAGATATTGCATCATCAATTTCGCAGTATTCTACTTATTTGACAAATAATTTTAATTATGATCATTACATTTGAAATGGCAAAAAGAAAAGACAAGAAAAGAAAAATAACAGAGTTAATGACTGAAAACCATTTCATTCAGTAATATGTTGGAGTAGTTGACAGAAGTTGCAGTTTTTGCTACTCAATGCTTGAATTTAATGTGGCAATATTCTGCAGCATCTAATCAACATCAGTTGTACAGGTGATGCAATGCAGTGTACAACTTTTTTTAAAAATTAGGTTTTACACAACAGGAGAGCAAATAAAGTGAAGCAGGCTCAGGAAAATAAATTATGGGCGGCACGGTGGCACAGTGGTTAGCACTGCTGCCTCACAGCGTCAGAGACCCGGGTTCAATTCCCGCCTCAGACGACTGACTGTGTGGAGTTTGCACGTTCTCCCCATGTCTGCGTGGGTTTCCTCCGGGTGCTCCGGTTTCCTCCCACAGTCCAAAAGATGTGCAGGTTAGGTGAATTGGCCATGCTAAATTGCCCGTAGTGTTAGGTAAGGGGTAAATGTAAGGGTATGGGTGGGTTGCGCTTCGGCGGGGCGGTATGGACTTGTTGGGCCGAAGGGCCTGTTTCCACACTGTAAGTAATCTAATCTAATCTAATCTAATCTAAATCTAAATCTAATCTAATCTAATCTAATCTAAAAACGGGGGCAACTATTAATTCTAGGCAAGTACAATTCTCTCACTTTTAAAATCTGCTCTCCCTTTGAAATGATTTTCTTCTTTAAAAGGCTACGTTTGTTCTATTACACAGAAAATGTGAATACAGTACACTGACAAGTTCTGACTTTTACTGCAGTGCAAAGCAGCATTCCTTTATCATAATTTAACCTTCAACTCAACTAACCTTCAGATTTGCCATCGTAAAGGCACCAGAGTGTGAATTCATGTCCAGAGTGAAAGGAAAGATCTACTGGAAAGTTGTTTCACTTTGACAGCTGACAAGAAGCAAATTTTTTTACAAGAAGCTGAAAATGTGAACTACTTTGTAAATCAAGGCATGTTTTTACGGATCATTTTCTCTGTGGTAAATGATGGGTTCGAGTTCAGAATATAGTATAGATAGAAACTTGAAAAATATTCCTGAAATGGAAATCAGTACTCCTGTTAAGGAAAATGTATTAAATGAACAGTCTGGAGATATGTGGAACATTTCCCTCATATAGAGTAAAAATAGCAAAGACTTTTTTTCAGATAGTTCAGAGTAATGCACAGAGATTTAGTTTAATTTGCGGTTAGTACCATCAGAAGGCTAACTAAAATTGCTATTTACCTATAGAATTATTAAAATTCAGTTTTAGAGAAGAAACAGAATTCTTTAATCTAAACACTTCTAATTTTTAAACTTGAGTAAATTAAAATTTCATATTAATTTCTTGAGTAAATTCTCAACAAGAGCAGAGAAGGTCCTTTCATGGCAAGATACATGACAACCCAGTGGAAAATGCAAAAGAAAGTCACAGCAAACTTGAGAAGAGAATAAAAGGACACTGTAGTAGCTTAGGGAACCCACTAAGGCTGTGAATTATCAAATAGCAACAAAAAAAAGGGACAAAGGCACATCAAGATAGTCACTCCAGGTCTCCCTAGGACAATGGTTTCATTGTTCTTAATACTATACTGTGCTCTGAGGTTGTAAGTGTTATTTGGAATTGTTTGTACTGTTGATGACAGCCAACAAACTAGCTTCATTTGTTTTGATGAAAAGGTTATTGACCCAAAATGCATACCGTCTTTCTTTACAGGTACTACCTGATTAGGTTGGTTCCAGCAATTTCTGTTTTCGTTTCGGATTTTAAGCAACTGCAGTATTTTACTCTTGATTAATAACAGTACGTGTTACTGTTCCAGCCTGGCATCCAATAAATGATAATTTCAACGTAATGCTTTCTAAATTACCTGCCATAATTGGGTTGTGGAGAGAACATCAATTGCTGAACTTCATACGATCAAAAATTGTGTATCGCTGTTCACCAGGATACATGGAACTTCCACTAAATAGAAGCTAAAAACTACTCTTGACAATAGTCCAGCAACCAACCAGTTGATATATTACTCAGGATAGGAAAGGCCAGCAGACTTTGTTTGGAGTTGAGGTAGCTCTGAGATGGTAACTTTAAAATGGAGATCGAGATATTTTTGTTACTGAAAGGTAAAAGGGAATTTAAGATAAAGATAAAGACATAGGATTAGGTTGCAGATCTGCAATATTCTCATTGACTGTTGGAACAGGTTGAGATAAGTGGCCTCCTCCTGTTCCCAAGGAAGTCTGCCAAGATGTCATATTAAGCAATAGAAGTTAACCCCCTAAACAAAGCCTGGGAATTCCATACTTCAAATAGACCATATTCTAAAGCACTGCTGAAATTAATTAACTGGACTCTCCCATTCGTGAAAAGGAAATAGATAATATATTAAAGGGATCAATCTTCTCACTGAGATAATGAGCAAACATTTATTGTTTTAGGCTGGTCTTCCCGAGGGAAATAATGGAAAACCAGTGCTTTGTTCTGCTTGCTTATGTATTACTCATGCATACAGGCTGACATTACAATACAGGTCTTGCTATAGGTCTGGCACCAAGTCTGTCTGGCCTTAGGTAAGTGAGATAAGTTACTATGTGAAACATATTGGCACTGCATATTAGGAAACCAGAAAGTCAACAACCAAATTTCTCATTGACTTGAATTAGATATTTAAAAATACAGTAATAGGTTTCTGTATTTGTCAGATATACAACTGCCAAAAAAAGTATTGTTATGATTCCTGTAAAGATTAATAACTTTTGAAAAGATATTGGAAATCCCAAAGATAGATTTAAAGGAACAGCACAAAATCACTTCAGGTTTAAGGCTTTCACTGTAACAAACAAACTAAAAACTTTGACTAGCACGATATATAGGTAATTAGAACTGAAAAAATTCCAGAAGAGATCTAACCCTTTTGGTTTCAACACAGCCGATAAAAACCACGCCAGTTATGTTTTACTGCATGTTTTCTACAGCAATTGCAGTTTTTATAGGAACTAGTCCAACATCACACTCAGTTTCCAAAGGGTTCAGTTCTGCCCATTTTGACAAATTGTAATTTTGAGTTACTATAAAAAGATGTTTCTCAGTTTCTTGTGAAGTCCCAAAACGTCTACTAAAAGTAACAGCTCACTCTGGAGGTTCTTTCCTGCTGTGACTCAGGGATGAATGTGCTGGAATCTTTTGATTGCCGTGAGATACACCTATTTCACCAGCGGCCTTGATCCCTCTGACATCCTCCCTAGTTGCCCACAGAAAGATAACAACCCCACCTCCCACCGCCCCCCCACTCTCTGCAGGACCACACTGGCTGCAGCGCTTCTGACCAAAATGCTGGAGACAAAAAGTCTGAGCAGGCACTCCTGCCTTTGTTTCCTGGAATGAGAACTCTGAACTTTACTTAGCAAGTTTTAAATTAGGTCTTTCTGTCCCCATGGTAACCAGGTTTGGTCTCAGGTAGAACTCATCACCAATCACAAAACCCTATCCAATGTAGCATTTTACCTAGAATAATGCCCTAAAACATAATAATCTTATAAAATCTCACAGTCTTACAAACATGTTACTACAGATTATTCTGCTATAACGCACATTTTATTAATGAGAATTCGCTATAATGCAACTGGCGAAATGGGGACACTGTTTCTAAAGTGCAAATTTTTCAATCATGTATTGGTTACTTTCATAGCTGAATGTTCAAAATATTCAAGCAATATTGGAAAGACTGACTTCTGACAACTTCAAAATCTCTTTTGATGGTAACACAGCAATGCAGTTGTTAAGCGTACAGATTTAAATGGAGCTGGTATTATACAACACTGTAACAGAAAGAGGTTGTCATTAGAATAAAAATGAAGCTTGACAGTTCTGGTTCAAGCACATACCATAATTTCAAAGACCCACTTCCACATCTGATACTGAACATATTTCAACAATTGCTAAAGTAAAGATCCCTCACGATCATCTCTTTGTTGTTATTACAACTGACGAATGTTTTTGATTTTGTTTTTCCATTAGTAATAACACAGCATTGAGTGATAAAGAGATAAGAGTATTTTATCGATTTTAGACATATTCAGACACAACAAACCTTTTCTTCAGAGTAACCATACAAAAAGATAAATTGTTGGAGAACCTCTGCAGGTCTGGTAGCATGTGTGGACAGAAAGCAGAGTTAGCATTTAAAGTCCAGTGCTTTCGCTCCATAGATGCTGCCAGACCTTTCTCCAGCAATTTCTGTTTTCGTTTCTGATCTTCAGCATCCCCAGTTCTTTGTTTTATTTTTGAATACATAGTGTGACTGTTCATATTGGTGGAAGTGGCAATGGAAGATCCAGTTATTTGCATTTCCCTATGTTGGTTTAAGTTTCTTCTGCTTTGTTGCAGGTGGATCCAAGAGCAATGCATATTTCATAAAAATCCTGATTGGAGCTGTGTAAATGGGAGGAAGGCTTTGACTATCAATGTGGTCCATTCAGTGTAATATACCCTGTTCTTGCAACCACATTCCTGGTTCAGCTAAACTTCTCTTCAGTGGTTACCCTCAGGATTTTGACGGTGGGAATATGTCAATGATTATGCTATTAAAAATCAGGATTGGACATTTTCCTTTTTAAATGAGTTATTTCTTGACATTTGTGTGTGACAACTGCAACCGATGACAGAGCATGGATATTGTGTCTGTGTTGGTGTAGCCTGACAGGGTTGCTTCATTATGATGGAGTTATGAATGGAGGTGAGCACTATGGGATGATCAATACACAGCCCCTGTGCTTCATTATGACAGAGGTGAAATCAGTGGTGAAGCAGTCAAAGATTATTGGGCTGAAGACGTTGCTGTGTGCTGTAGCTTCAATAGTCTTCCTTGGAGCATGACAGGTGCTGTTTCTGCACCCTGACGCTCTCCATTGAACCATTACCGAGCTCTCAGCCTGATGCTGATATAGGATTCGATATGACATTGAACCATAAGGTAACACAAACCTTGTCTATTAAAATGATGCTGTTGGCTCTTGGAATATATCCAAGAGCCAACGACTGGATATCTAAGTTTATTCCACTTAGCACGACAGTGGTGGTACAGTACATAATGGAAAGTAATCTCAGTGCGATATGACCTTTACAGGAATGCAGTGACTGATGTTATCATAAATAGATTTGTTCATGATTTGTAGACCGGTAAAAGAAAACTCCAAGTCGATGAGTTCCTCATCAAGGTTCCTTCGTCAGCTCACTTTGGCTCAGTCGGAAAGCTATGGTCTTCAGATTCAGCCAGCTTGATGAGTGCTGGTGTTCCTCAGCCCTGAAGTTTCCCACCAGAGAACAGTATGTGCTTTTCAATGCGGACAGTGACATTCAATTGGAATAATATATATTCAGCAGTTAGCAGAAACAGGAGAAGGTTGTTTTTCTGATATTCAAGAATTATGACTGGTCAAAGCCAAAGTGTAAATTCTGGATAATATGAGGCACACAATCTCATTCAATTTGAAAGCACAATCTGTGATTGTTGCAGCATCCATTTCACCTCCATTAAAGCTGCAAGTGGGCAGATTGAGTATGAGCATTCCAACTTTTAATACTTTAACCTCCAAGCCAACCCCAACCTGTCTATTACCTTTGACATGAGAAATTCTCCAATGTATCATATTGTGCGATTGGAATTGTGTGTAAAAGTAAAGGTAAAGTCACCAAAGTCCGATCAGCCCTTCGGGTATTCTTGTAGAATATTGATGATGCTGTTGGAAATTTTTAATATGTGGCCTTCAAAGTAACGTTGTTGGCACAAGCTTATAGATGACTAAATCCTCTGTAAATTTGCACATTTTTGCACCATTTTCTGTCAGGTAAAAAATAATACAGGAGTTCATATGTAATTCAATCAGGCTTTTATCAATGCAGGTTTCACATTAACAACAAAGAACACATCTCATTTATGGGTCTTATGGCTCTAGACTAACTATTCCGAGACATGTTAGGGCAATTTCCCACATTCTACCCTCCAAAAATATTGCCCCAAGTCCTTATGAGCACTAAGTCCCATGCAGGCCTGAATCTTGTGTTAGTTGACAAACATTGGTTTAGTTAAGCAATGCCTCACTTCCCCAGTTCTCAGTTTTAAAATTCACATCCTTGCTTGCGAATCTATCTCTCCTTGTCTCTCCAGACTCCTTAGTCCTACAATGTTGAGAGCTCTGCATTACTCCAATTCTAAACTTCTCAACAACCCAATTTTAATCACTCCACTATTGGTAGTTTTGCCTTCAATGCTAAGGCTCTGAAAAACCCTGTCTGTACCTCTGTGCTTCTCCAGCTTTCCTTCCTCATTTCAGACATTCATAAAAATGATGGCATAGTGGCTCAGTGGTTAGTGCTGCTGCCTCTGGTTCAATTCCAGCCTCAGGTGGCTGTCTGTGTAGAGTTTGCATAGTCTCCCTGTGTCTGCACGAGCTTCCTCCAGGTGCTCTGGTTTCCTCCCACAGTTCAAAGATTAGGTGAGTTGGCCATGCTAAATTGCCCATAGTGTTCAGGGATGTGTAGATTTGGTGTATTAGTCAGGGGTAAATGTAGAGTAATGGGTTTGTGTGGGATACTCTTCTGAGGGTCAGTGTGGACTTATTGTTTCCTTGAAGAATTAAGTCTTTTGCTATAATATCTCTTTTCAAGGCTTCCTGCCAAATTTTGTTTGCTAGTGTTTCTTTGAAGTAAGTATATTTTACTATGATTTATACTATATTGAACATTTTAATAACGTAAATAAAGTTGCTACTGTGGAACGATTTGGAATATTACTATTCAATGAACACAAATGCAATAAGATTAGGTAGATATGTTTTCAGTTATCAAATGTCATCTTAATGGTTTTCTCATATGCACTCTTGTTCCTCTGGACCCCAAAGAAATAATCAAAACCTATCTTGGCTAAATCTCTTCAGATAAATCATTTCTAAAACTGAGCACATTTATATGTTTCAATGTTCCTAAAACCCAATAAAGATGGGCAAATTGGGCACCCAACAACAGTCCTTTCAAAATACCATCAGCCTCTTTGTCGGTAGAAATGAGATGATGAAGCTACTGACTTCATTTTAAGGCTGTTACCTTCGTGTGATAGAAGTGAAAACTGACCATATTTTCTTTCTAAATGAGATGTTTCTGTAGCAGCCTCAGTAGAAATAACCCATTTAGTTCAAAATGATGAATCTTTGATGCTGCTACACACAATCACAGAAACAAGGGTAGCAAATGAATAATGTATGCTTTCAGGATTCATTGACAAAACATTGGTGAAACAGCATTTTTAGGTATAGAGGCATAGAGAAGTACAGCATGGAAACAGACCCTTCAGTCCAACTCATCCATGCCTAATCTAGTTCCATTTGCCAGCACTTGGCCCATATCCCTCTAAACCCTTCCTATTCATTCAAAGTTTGTGAGAAGATTTGTAGCTCGGGTGCTCATTGCTGTGGTTCTGTTTGCTGAGCTGGAAGTTTTTGTTGCAAACGTTTCGTCCCCTGTCTAGGTGACATCCTCAGTGCTTGGGAGCCTCCTGTGAAGCGCTTCTGTGGTGTTTCCTCCGACATTTATAGTGGCCTGTCCCTGCCAGGCTCCCAAGCACTGAGGATGTCACCTAGACAGGGGACGAAACGTTTGCAACAAAAACTTCCAGCTCGGCGAGCAGAACCACAGCCTTCCTATTCATATACCTATCCAGATGCCTTTTAAATGCTGCAATTGTACCAGCCTCCACCACTTCCACAGGCAGCTCCTTCCATACACGTGCCACCTTCTGTGTGAAAAAGTCAGCCCTTAGGTCCCTTTTATATCTTTCCTCTCTCACCATAAACCTATGCGCTCTAGTTCTGGACTCCGCACACATGGGAAAAGACTTTGTGTATTTATCCTATCTATGCCCCTCATGATTTTATAAGTCTCTATAAGGTCAGCCCTCAGCCTCCAACGCTCCAAGGAAAACAGCCCCAGCCTGTTCAGCCTCTCCCCATAGCTCAAATCCTCCAAAACCTGGTAAAATCCTTGTAGATCTTTTCTGATCCCTTTCAAGTTTCACAAAATCTTTCTGAGAGGAAGGAGACCAGAATTGCATGCAATATTCCAAAAGTGGCCTAACCAATGTCCAGCACAGCCGTGATATGACCTCCCAACACCTGTATGCAATACTCTGACCAATAAAAGAAAGCAAACCAAATGACTTCTTCATTATCCTATCTACCTGTGACTCTACTTTCAAGGAATAATGAACCTGCACTCCAAGGTCTCTTTGTTCAGCAACACTCCCTCGGAGTTTATCAGTAAGTGTATAAGACATGCTTTGATTTGCTTTTGCAAAATGCAGCACCTCATATTTATCTAAATTAAACTCCATCTGCCACTCCTCAGCCCATTGGCCCATCTGGTCAAGATTACGTTCTCAAAGAATTATCACTGTCATATATTAATATTTCAGTAACTCAACGTTTTTGGGAAAACTCTACCAACAAAATTAATGGTTGTCAATATAAATTAGGTTTGATGCTTTAGTTTTCATAATGTACTTATTTTTACAAGTTACTTCACCCTAACCCAAACGCTTTTGAATTTTCAGAACCTTCTTAAACCTTACTGAGAGGCACTTACAACAAGCTAAATATTAATTCAAATACTCATAAATGTAAAATATATGAAATCTGGATCACTGATAAAAACTGGAAAAAGCATGAATTTAACGAAGTAGAATATTTAATTTTTCTCAGGCATTGGATGAAAACAAGAAAATTATAACAGCACAAATGAACTCTAGCATTATAATTTCAAAGTTTAGAGGGCCATACTCACAAAATACTTATTTCAATGAGAATGATTCAACGTCGTGTTCTTTTGTACATTTGCATTGCAGAGATTTTCAGTTTAGCTACGTAAAATACTCCTTACTCCATGCAATTATCAGAACCAATTTTACGAGCTAAAATTTAACCTATCCTCAGCCAAATTTGATGAAATATGAATTTACTTGGAAGTCCTTATATACTGATTGATAATTATGGAAATGATCTTATGATTAAATCTTACTTGTTTCCTGATATTTCTAATCCCCTCTCCTTCTATCTTTGTAAAACAAAGTGCCCTGATCTTTCTGTTTCTATTTTTCTGATTTTCCTTCCTTATTTTTGTAACTTGTCAGGTTTGCTTAAGTCTCATGAATTAACCTGCCATCTGGCTATTGTCACAAATAGGTTAAATAAAGAAGTGTAGATGCTGGAAATCGGAAACAAAAACAGAAATTGTTGGAGACAATCAGCAGGTCTGTGAAGAGAGAAGTTTAATTAACGTTTCAAGTCTAATGTCCTTTCTTCGGAACTCTAATTCTAAATATAATTCTGAAGAAGGGTCACTGGACCCAAAACATTAACTCTCTTTCTCTCTCCACAGACACTGCCAGACCTGCTCAGTTTCTCCAACAATTTCTATTTTTCTCAGAAATAGATCCACCATATTCTCATTTTCCAAAAAGAACATTAGGATATATTACCTAGCCTAGAATCTTACATATGATATTTATTATGGCTCAGAGTTGTCCTATGCAAATCAAGAATATGACATAATTAAGATAACCATTTCACCATCAATAAAAATACAACTCTGCTCAGAGTTACCAAAGATAGACAGGGCACAAGAAATTGTATTGTTACAATAAAAGCAAAACACTGCAGTTTCTGTCAATCTGAAACAAACATAGCAAATGCTGGAGAAGCCTGGTGGGTCTGGCAGCATTGTTGGAGAGACAAACGGAGTTAACATTAATGTTTGTCACTCTACAGATGCTGCCAGACAAATTGCATTGATGAATTGCTATTTTATTTCACCACTTCCTTGTTGGCACCAACATAATTGTCAAAGTAATTGTTATGATTATTGTTATGAAGTACATGGCCAAAAAACAAAATACTGCATAAAATTAGAAAGCAGTAACCCATTTGTACCATATCAAGCATGGAAGTATAGTGAAATCACCACAGGTCATATTAATAATTTTAACATAAAAAATCTTTTAGAGAAACTTCACCAAGACGTAACCAAAATAGAACAGATGTCAACAAAAGCTGGGGATAGCTGGTGGGTTTGTATTGGCTTTACCAATGTGGGGAAATTCCAATAAAAAAAGGCTGAAGACATGAGCAGCAATGGTCAAGATTATGATTGTGAATGCATAAATGGTGAGAGTCATAGGAGTGGAAAATTTGGGTGCACACAGATGACCAAATTTTTAATTATAAGAGTACTTATAATTAAAGTACTCTTATAAGTTGTTACATGGTTGTTACATGGTTGAAAAAAAAAAGTTGCACCTCAAAATCACAAACCATTCTCAACTGATGAGATTGCTGCCTCTGGAAGTAAGACAGGATTCCCACTGGTTCTCCAATAACTGGACAAGGCACCAATAAAATATTAAATTGAGACCATTGACTTCCCCAATTTTTCTGGCATCTCCCAGTTATTCAGTTGTACAGCAGCCATCTTACTGTATGCAGGTTGCTAATTTAGTGAATTCCAGGCTCACGACAGCCCTCCTTCAATGGAGCACGACCCTGGATGGCAATCAAGTAGGAAAGCCATTTTAATTTAAATAAAATCACACTTCTTGGTAACAATTATACACTACAGGAGTGCTGCAGAAGGTGTTTGATTCAAATGAAGAAACTCATAACCAAACTTCTCCATTCTCCTTGTGAGACTGGTCAAAGGTTATCTTCATACAGTTCTGTTTTAAAAATATGACTACCTATTTGTGTCACTGTTTACAATAGCTCCATGTTCATAGCATAAGAGAAGCCTTGTATTATATCCCCCGCTGAGTACTTGACACCTGATATTTCCCAACACAATAACGATGAGTTGTTCATTAATAACTGTCATAAGCAAATAATCTGATTGTTGTTTACATTCTTAGCAAAAAATAGTACATTAATCATCTCTTTCGCTATGTGTTTTCTAAAGAAAAACAATTTACCGTATTTTAAAATCAATTGTGTAATCTTCTCAAGCATGGATGTGTACACCATCAATTTATGACTCCTACACCGCAGGTTAAGGCCTTGCAACAGCTAAAATTGCATCTGTTTGAACTCAACACAGAGTTCAGTGGTTATGCTGAGTTCAGCATTCCTACCTCTGTGATTCATGCACTGCCTGTCTTCCCCTTGCCAACAAAACTTGGAGCTGTTGGAAACGGAGGTGGGATTTCCACATCTGGGTCCCATCTGCAATTTTTAAAATTTGACACAGCTTTTCCAAACACATGGAAATTTGGCTCATCATCTGATTCTAATGAATTCTGAAAGAAGCTGTCAGGGAATTTCTCTTATGAAAATTCACTGGCAATATTGGATGGAAATGATCAGACTCTACAGAGTTGATCTAACATTTCTTGTCCTAAACCTTTCAAGTACACCTTTCTATGTGAATGTATGAACAAGGAACAGAATTAGGTCACTCAACCCTTCAAGCCTGTTCTGCAATTCAATAAGATCATTGCTGGTCTGATTTTAACCTGAACTCTACATTCTGATAATCTTTTATCCCCGTGGTAATCAAAAATATACTTACCTCTGCATTAAAAGATTCAGCATCCATTTTGAGATTAAGGGTTTCCACTTTCCTCTCTGAGTCTTTCTCAACACTCAAGCTTTTGTTCACAAAAAGTCATAAAATGACGACTGGTTAATTTTTCTGCTTGTTCTTCTCCTGAGATGCCATTTCCTACTGCTTAACACGTTTATGTCTTTAATCCTCCATTGGCTCCTGATATGGTTAATGAACAGTATTGCAATAATGTTGAACATTAAGAAGCAGTCACTCAATATTGTCAATTGAATTAAGGAGCCTCTGTACCACTTTCGCAGAGATAAAGTGATGGTAATTTCTGTGTTGCAATTTAATACAAATCCCAAGCACAGCATTCGGATGGTAATTGGACCATTTTCTCTGTTAAAACCTTCCTGTTGTTAGCATAGTCATCGCACCAATTAAGTTAACCATTTTCTCAGAAAATATACTGCTTACTCTTCACTGCATAATGATAAAACCACTGCATTTAAAGTTCAATTTTCTGGGAACTATTAAATGTTTATATTGTCATAACATAGCATGCTCTAATGCATCACAGCCAGAATTTTAATAGCAATGCAAGCACAAAGCCATTGTTTCATTGCTCACTCACAGATTGTAGAATCGAGGGCGAGAATTTAGAACAGCTATGTTTGCTGTTCCAAAACACAGACAGTACCCTACTTTCCAGCTTCAGTTGCGATCACAAGGTAGTTGAGAATTGGAGGCCAGAAAATCAGTTTTTCTTGATAGATAATAAACAAAGTCTCTGTACAAAAAATGTAACTTAGTATCAGTGGTTATAAGTGACACTAACACCATGGGTTCAATTTCCGCACTGGCTAAGGTTACCATGAAGAACTCTCCTCTTCATTCTCTCCCCTCACCTGAGGTGTGGCGACTCTCAGGTTAAGCTAGTCTTCACTCTCTGATAACAGGTAAGCCCAGTGACTTGGTAATACAATAGCGGCTTTATCTTTACCTTGATTCTTTCAATCTAAAATAGTGAGCTGAAGGTTCTCATGTTTGGTTAAGTGTCAATTTTGTTAAGTTTCACAGAGGGTTTCTCTCCTCAGGACCCAGTGTAATTTTTCACCATATCATCCCAAATTCATCTCATTTAACTAACTCTACCAGATCAGTTCAAGGTTACCACACAGGTCAGTCCAATCTCAGCCACCTGGAGGTGTGCCAGCAGTGTAGAAGTCGATCAGTGACCTGAAAATCCTTTGCACTCTGCCAGAATAGGAGCCACCACTTTCGCCCTGCTCCTGAGCATATCTCCCACCAAGTCTCATGCCTTATCACCCTAACCTTTTCATGTTAAAAGAGGACACAAGATGGCTTTGGCTGCTAAGGTTAAACAAGAATTCAAAGAGATTCTACAAGTACACAAAGGGCAAAAGAGTAACTAGGGAGAGAAGAGGGCAACTTAAAGATCACCAAGGTCATCTGTATGCAGAGCCACAAGAGGTAGGTGAGATCCAAAATGAATATTTCTCATCAGTATTTTCCATCGAGAAAGGCATGGATGCTAGCAATGTCTTGAACAGTGCCCACATTACCAAAAAAGAGATGTTGGAAGTCTTAAACCATATTAAGGTAGATAAATCGCCGAGACCTGATGAAATGTATCCCAGGACTATGTGGGAAGCTAGAGAGGAAATTGCAGGGCCCCTAACAGAGATATTTGTATCATTAATAGCCACAGATGAAGTGCCCGAAGATTGGAGGGTGCCTAATGTTGTGCCATTATTGAAGAAAGACTGTGGGAAAGTTCCTGGAAACTACAAACCAGTGAGCCTAACGTCCATGTTGGGTAAGTTGTTACAGAGGATTCTGAGAGACAGGATCTGCAGGCATTTGAAGAGGCAAGGACTCATTTTGGATAGGCAACATGACTTCGTGGATTGGGAATTGTGTCACATTAACTCGCTTGCGTTTTTTGAAGTGGTGACTAAGACAGTAACTGAGGGCAGTTAACTCTCACAGAAAACAGGAAGAGCTAGCAAATTGGCTTGATGGTAGAAGTTGGGCAGGTGGGGGAGTGGATGTGGTAGAAGATCATATTTCAGACTGGAGGCCTCTGACCAGCGGTGTGCCACAGGGATCGGTGCTGGGTCCTCTGTTAATTGTCATTTATATAAATGATTAGGATGAGAATTTAGGAGGTATGGTTAGTAAGTTTGCAGATGACACAAAGATTGGTGGTCCAATGGTCAGTAAAGAAGGTTATCTGGGAATGCAGTGAGATCTTCATCAACTGGGCCAGTGAGCTGAGGAATGGCTAATGGAGTTTAACTTCGATAATGCAAGGTGTTGCATTTTGGTAAGGCAAACTAGGGCAAGACTTACACAGTCAATGGTAGGGTCCTGCGGAGTGTTACAGAACAAAGAGATCTAAGGGTACAGGTTCATAGCTCATTGAAAATGGAGTCATAGGTAGACAGAGTGGTGTAGAAGGCTTTCAGCACGCTTGATATCAACAGTCAGAGCACTGAGTATATGAACTCTACAAGATGTTGGTGAGGTCACAGTTGGAGTATTGCATGCAGTTCTGGTTTCCTGACTATAGAAAGGATATTATTAAACCAAAAAGAATGCAGAAAAGATCTAGTCGGATGCTACATGGACTGGAAGGTTTGAGTTATAAGGTGAGGTTGGATAGGCTGGGACTTTATTCCCTGGAGCGCAAGAAACTGAGGGGTGACCTTATAGAGGTCTATAAAATCATGGGAGGCATGGATGACAGCTTTTCCCTATGGTCAGGGAGTCTAAAACCAGAGGGCATGAGAGATACAAAATGGTCCAGAGGGGCATTTTGTTTCCCCATAGAAAGTGGTGAGGATCTGGAACGGGCTGCCAGATGTAGTGGTGGAAGTGAGTGCAACTTCGACATATAAGAAAAATTTAGACAGGTACTTGGATGGGTTAGGTATTGAGGGATATGGACTGACCATAGGCAAATAGGACTAGTTTAAATTATGAAAACTAGGCGACATGGGCAAGTTGAGCTGAAGGGCCTGTGACTCTATGTAATACATTTCTTCACTTGATTTCACTCACCCCAACAGCCATTTCACAAACCCTGCACATCCTCTGTGCTGCCTAGTCACTCATTCAGGACAAGTTTCTATTTTTCCCCGCCTGCATTCTACCACCCATTTTCATCTTGCTCTTTCTCCCTTTCTAGTGGAAAACAGACTGCAGTTGGAAAAAGGAGCAAAGATGGGTGGTGAGCAATCTGACATTCTGTTCTTCACCCCTTAAGAGGAGAAGACCCTGACCCTGATTGTATCAAATGCTGGTCTGACTCCTGGATTGGTATTGGAGCCTATCCTTGACTTGCTGTGTTAGGAACCCCTGAGACTGTCTCCCCTTGAAGTGACTGGAAACTGCTGACAACGATGAAAAGCCTTGTATTTGCACTAAACAGCAAGGAAATTCATGTTATCTCTGACTGAGGAAGCAAAAGGCAAACTGGTGTTTGGTTACCTATGTGGTAACGGTGAAGACTCTCTCTCACTTCAAGTCCTGCAAACATGATAAAAGGAAATAGGCAGCACAAGGACTCTCGCTCACCTTGGACTTCAGTCAGTCAAAACCAATCTGTAAAACAAAGAATCTCAAGAAATGTAACTGTCCAACAGCCAATGTCAATGCTATGACGCAATAGATAAAATCTACAGCACCACTTTATATGCTCGTTACAAACTACTTGGAAACTGATCTACAACAACCATTTTTTAATGTCTACCTTCTTGGGCCCACCTCTTATTTCTCGTCTGTGTCCATGCATGTTGCATAATTAATTCTTCTCACATTTAATAATCAAAAAACTCATGCTTTTTGATTAATTTGAAATAACTTGGTTAAATTAGTTCCTTTTAAAACATGAATTATTTTAGGTGCAGGAGAAGGGATCCATTTTTAAATGAATTTTGTTGTGACCAACCAAAGAGATGGGGGAATCAAATAGGGAAGCTAGTTCATCCCTCCTCACCCAGGAAATAAATGATTTAGGGTATCCTGTCTAGAATCATTATTAATTGGGGAACTTTACCTTGGGTATAACATAAGTGCCTGCTTTGTTTAGTTATCTGCAATTTGGACAATGTAGTTTAACAATGAGGGTTGGAATATTAGAAGTGGGATGTAAACAGGGTGAGTTTCGATGTTAGTGAGATACAAGTGCAAGAAGTAAGACAAGTACAATGCAAAATAAGATAGTCACTGTTCAATAGTAAAATTCTGAAGTTGCCACCTGAAATAACTACACTGAAGCCAGTATCCCATCACCAAGTCACCCTTTACTTACTTGTGCACTGTACAATGGGCGTGGGCAGCCAGCTTGGAGTCAGTTGCCTGAACTGAGGAGATTCTAATATCTTGGTTATATTAGTCAGCTTCCCTGATTGGCCCAGGTTAACAAACCCATTCAACAGTCTCATATTCAAAGAGGTCAACCATGTTCCAATCACTATACCATCCAAGGCTTAAATAGAAAATGTGGAACGTTTTTCTCAATGTTGAGAATCTGATTTTCCATTCTCACTGTTTTGTCACCGCCCTCACTGTTACTCTTGCCAAACCAGAGAGAGCAAAATTCCATGCCAAGTACTTATTTAACATGTCTGATGTTTCCTTACACCACTGCCATTACACCTGACTGCCTTCCCTCTTCTGATACATACTTTAATCTTATGCAATTTCTCTGGGAAAATACACTTTACATTTTCAAAAGGAATGTTGTTCTGTTTGAAGATTAGTTTTATCCACAGTACAAATGTGCACCAGGAAAATAGTTGAAATAAATATCTCTTAACAATGCATTATCTGCTATTGCCTTTCTGGAAACTTGGATGCAGAGAAGTAAATATTTCAGGTAATCCTGTTACCTGTGGAAGTCATTATTGTGACAAACTACTGTTCCACTTACAGTGAAAGAAAGAGGCTACTGTGACGGGTTGGACCCTCAACTGCTGACTCTGCTGTACAAAATTAATGTCCTTGATCAGAGCTAGGAGATGTCAACAGACATGCCGATAAGGAGGTTTGTAGGTCATTTTGTTTATTATCATCATGAAACTATTGTATTAAAGCTAATTACTGTTGTATGGGAAAATATTACTAATGAAGAAAATAAAAAGTCACAAGATTTGAAATTAACTTTTCAAACCACAATTCACAACGAATAGAAAAAAATCCCATTCTATTTTATTTTCTGGTCCTATAATCACACTGTGGGATACAAATGTTCAACATGTTGAATTGAAACTCTTTCCTTCATTTTAGTATAAGTGTCTCTGTTAAAATAGTGGACAGAGGAGTCTGAATTTCTGAACAAATCACATATTCATCAGTGTCCCAACAATACTAATACCGAGCTATTCTTTGACTACTTCTTCATTCAAAACATTTGAGCACAATAGGGTGCTTTTTCAAAGAAAAAAATGTGAATCACCAATGTAGTGAATTTTATTTTTTTTCTGGATTATTTGAGATTTAGAATTATTTCAAAACCACAAGAAATACTCAGAAGAACAGTTTTATAATGATTTGGTGAAACTTTTACATTGTCAGTAAATCTGATTTTTAACTGGTATATACTTCAAATATTCTGGTTGGAACAGTTTTCTTGAAATAAATTTGTATGGGAAGTGAATGTATGAATGCCTAAATGTGTGATTTTAGAAATGCTCCCAACAATTACCTTTTAAAGTCTTTATCATAGAATTGAAAGATAAAGGAGATCTCATTCTATTCTGCTTTTTCCAAAAATAATGGCATTGTACTTATTCCACTGTATGTAACATAATCTTCAAAAAAAAAGAGAATACTTTGTGATAAATATCATCATAACTGCAGAACAAAAGAGATCAGCATTTAGGTCTTCAGAATTTGAATTTCAAAGTCCTTTCATTTTGTGCTTAAAGATAAAATCTGATTCCAATATACTTTAAACCATAAACCTAAGCACCCAAAAATCAGAAAGATTAAATGATCATTCCCAAGTTAATTCTCAACTGTTCCATTCCCTTTGAAAATCTTGAGGAAAGAGACGTGAACACTGAAGAAGGTGTGTGCTACATATATTTATTTAATCAATCGAAAATAAATAACACCCCAGCAGGGATTTGACAGTTTTATAAATTGCATTTTATAATGTGCATTTTTTCACAACTATGGTAATAGTTGTGAAAAAATGTCTCATAATACATATCAGGAGCTTCAGGCCAAAATAACATATATTGAAAAGACTTATGGGTTGTGGGCAACGCTCCAAGGTCAGTATTTGTTGCCCAACCCTAATCACCCTTAGAATGGTGGTGATGGTGACTTAGCTTGTTGAAATACTATAATCAATTGATTTTTCTTTTGGGGAGGGTGGTACACCTACAGAGCTGCTGGGAAGTAATTTCCAGGATGTTGACTCCACATCAATGAAGGAACATTGATACAGTCTTCAGTCAAGACAATGTGTGGCTCAGAAGGGAACATGCAGGTTGCAGTCTTCCCATACATCTGCTGTTCTTGCCCTTCCAGGTGTTAGAGGAACATGCTGTCAAAGAAGCCTTAGCGAGTTACTGTAGAGCATCTTGCACACAATACAAACTTTTGCCACTGTCTATTAATTGTTGGAATGAATGTTTAAGTTGAACAATATGTCGACCTGGAGTATGGAATTGAATTGAATGGAAGTGAATTTTTTGAGTTGTGTTGGAATGGCACACATCCTAGCAAGTGGGGAGTATTCCATCACACTCATGGCTGTAATGATGTTCACCTCAGAATTGCACAGGATCTGACCTGTTGACATCACAGTTTTTTCATGGCTGGTGAACTTTGGTTTCTGGTCAATGGTAACCCCCCCCCACCCCAGGATTATGATAGAGTGGGATTCAGTGATGACAATGACACTGAAGGTCAAATGCAGATTATTACATTTCCTATTATTGGGGATGGTCAGTGCTTGGCATTTGTGTGGAATGAGTTTTCTTTCCACTTTTCAGTGTTTGAACATTTTCCAGATCTTGTTGGACTCCTTCAGTACTTGAAGAGTTACTGAACATTGTGCAATCATTGGCAAATATCCTTACTTCTAACCTATGTCCAACTCCCCCTCCCACTCCACCAAGGACACAAGTCCTGGGCCTCCTCCACTGCCAAATCCAAGCCACCCAATGACGAAAGGAAGAACGCCTCATCTTCCACCTTGGGACCCTTCAACCACATGGCATCAACCTCAAATTCACTCATTTCCAAATCTCGCCTTCTCTCCACCTCATTCCAGATTCAACCCTCCGGCTCACATCGCTCTCTTGACCTGTCCCACCCATCCATCTTCCTTCCCACCTCTCTGCTCCACCCTCTGCTCCGACCTATCACAATCACCCCCCACCTGCATCTATTTTAAAGGAGCTAAGTAAATTCAAGTTGTTGTCATTTGTATCTTAATTAATTCTTCTTTCAATCCAACTGTCTCCAGCATTTCATTCTTTTTTACACAATTCATTAGTTTGCACCTCTACTACTTTATTTTGGAGTCCATCACATGCACTAATTATTTTGTATTTGAAAAATAATTTCTGATATTAAACTCAAATGTGTGTTTGTTCATTGTGGTTTGGTCTTACATTTGAAATTTCAAATTAACTCATAATTTAGTTTTACCTCTTCTATTATTTTCACAATTTAAATATATTTATGAGATCACCCTGGGCCACATCTTTAAATCTACATTTAAACAAAAGAAATGCTTGAATTTATATAAGACCTTTCATGACCACTAGAAATCTCAAAGTGCTTTACAGCAACTTAAGCACTTCGTTTTTTGAAGTGATGTCATACCTTCACTCAAATGGGACAGCCAATTTGAACACAGGAAATTCACACAAACAAAAATATCATAAATGAGCAGATAATCTGTTTTTCAGATTTTGATTGAGGAGCGAATACTGACCAGGAAATTATGGGGCTAACTCCTTTGCTCCTCTTGAAACAATGTCAGTTGAGAGGCCAGACAGGGTCTTGATTTAACTCTTCATCCAAAAGACAATACCGTGGTCAATGCAACTCTTCCTTCGTCCTGCACTGGAGTGTCAGTCTAGATTGATGCATTGGATCATTTCCTCATTGTAAGACCTAAACTCAGAACCCTGCAACTTAGAGAAGAGATTGCTAGCAACTGAGCCATGGTTGTGGTAGCTCTCATGGTGCATCAGGGGAAATGGAAATGTGTAATAGTGGACTAATTGTGACAGAGAGGAATGCTTGACAGATGCAAAACATTTGATTTATTTGTCACTGTTGAAAAGAAATGCAAAAGAATAGTACCAAAATAATTTACTTCAAGATAATTTAATTGTTAATAGTGTAAAATGTTTGAGAATGGCTGCAGTATGATCGTTTGCATTATATTAATTAAAATATGCATCAAGTCACAGATATCACAGTTTGAATTGAAAAGTGAAATGAGAAGACATGGCCTTACATCACTAACATTATGCATTGGTCACAATTTATAGTGATAAGGGAGGAACAAAAAGATAACCTACAATACAAATGGTTCTGCAACCACATGCACCATTTGAGAATAAAACCTTATAACCGGGCTTTTAGAACACCACTTGGTCAGACTGACATTCCTGATGAACGGCTTATGCCCAAAACGTTGACTCTCCTGCTCCTTGGATGCTGCCTGACCATCTGTGCTTTTCCAGTACCATGCTTTTCAACTCTGACTTTCCTGCATCTGCAGTCCTCACTTTGTCCCAGACATCATTAATCCAAAGCTATGTCAATAATTCTGCAAGTTGACCAGTAGATTATTTAAGCAATTTTATCAGTATTGATAAAAGTCATCTTTTTTCAAGTCAATTGCAAAAGTGAAGAATTATATGCATTGAAAAGCAGAATGCTCTAGAAATTTGATATAAATACAGAAAATGCAATAAATGCTGCATAAGCTGCTGAGTATTTCTGCCATTTTCTGTTTTCATTGAAGAATGGTACAGTTGGCAACATGATAACAACATGTGTTTTGTGAATACTGTTAGAAAAATAAATACCATGTTGTTAGTGTATGAATGTAAAATGATATAAATTACAGTTCAGGCAATATTTCCTGTTACTTGCAGTATTTGCAGTGAGGACTAGATCACTGGTTTAGAGGTGGTGCAGATTGACAGAAATAGCTCCTCTATATATAGCGGATTTGCTTGTATGCAAAAACAGATGGTGCTTTCAATTCAAGAGACACCAAAAGAAATGGAAAGCACAGATGGCAGAGATCAAGGAATTGCAGGATGTAGACTGCACTGCAGTGTTAAAACAGCTGAAAGACTCTGGAGCTGGACCGCTTTGATACAATTGATAATGATTGGATATGATGATTACGGACATCAGCCCAGGTCTAATCCTGCCATTGACCTGTTTGAGGACAGACTATTCTTTGAAGAGAACATGTGCGGTAAAATGCTGAGAGAAGCACTGCTGAAAACCAATCAGCACATCTTGAAAGTAATGGTTTAACTGAATTGAAAGAGCTTTCCAAGAGATGTACGGCAGGCTCAAACAGGCCAAAGCAGGCTCTTTGATACACAGTGAGTCACAGAATGTTCCACACCAATGATTCTCAATAGCATAAGCTTCTAGGTCACTACATGGATGTGAAGAAGAGAAAGGTTTAACTGTTTGTTCAGCTTTTCTTTAACTCCAAGGATAGGTCACAGAATAAGAATGGTCTGAACCTTAACAAAACTAATTTTGAAGCAACACAAAAGTAATTACACATTAAATTATTCCAAAGACATACACAGAGTTACATTTTTTAGAATTCAGAGCATGGATTCAAGACATTCATTTCAAAAGGTCAAGATGTGTATATCCTCTACACAAATTTCTCCAAACTACTTAATTTGATTTTATTACATATTCCTTTAGTTATTTGTCCCTCATGTACTTTCATGTTTCCAATAATGATGCCACACTAATTGTTAAAAATCACACAACGCCAGGTTACAGTCCAACAGGTTTAATTGGAAGCACTAGCTTTCGGAGCGCCGCTCCTTCATCAGGTTGTTGTGGGAGTGGCGCTCCGAAAGCTAGTGCTTCCAATTAAACCTGTTGGACTATAACCTGGTGTTGTGTGATTTTTAACTTTGTACACCCCAGTCCAACACTGGCATCTCCAAATCATGATGCTAACTGTGCTACTCCATGTGATGGAAATGTCACATATTAACTGAAACTTTTGACTTGAAAGGAAAATTAAGAATTGCTTTAAAATATCTATGAAGTTGATTTTAAAGAATGTTTACAGACGTATTCTAAGAGTTTGCATCAACTACAAAGGGATCAATTGTAACAATCTTCGATAATAAGTAGGTGCAGGTAAAGTCACCATTGTCGCAGAGGACATTCAGAAAGAGATGGCTAGCAGTGAGTTTAACCTGAGGGTCACGACACCTTAGGGGAGGTTGAGAAAATGGGTCCTTCATGGTATCCTCAACCATTACGGGAATTGAACCAATACTGTTGGCATCATTCTGAATTGCAAACCTGCCAACACATTGAGTTGACCGACCCCCAATAAGTAGTACTAGACCATGTGACCTGATAACAGTACCAATAGGAAGTTAAAACTAAAAGTTGTGTGGCTGGAAGATGCAGAGGTGAGCTGGCCGAAGGTGGTCAGCAC
Organism: Chiloscyllium plagiosum; assembly: GCF_004010195.1. Lineage (NCBI taxonomy): Eukaryota > Metazoa > Chordata > Chondrichthyes > Orectolobiformes > Hemiscylliidae > Chiloscyllium > Chiloscyllium plagiosum. Next base: position 39,745,315 of record NC_057729.1, on the reverse strand, counting down.
AAAGATTTGGTTATTTTGATCTATGGTTTACCCATGGGGATTATAATATTAACTACTCTGTTAGCAATTAATTTTCTCCTGAATTCCCTTTTGAAGTGATTACTGCCAATTTCAGATTTATTGCCCAAGGCTATGAACTGTACAAGTGGAAATACCATCCCTGCATCAGCTAATCAAACTCCTTCACCATTTAAAAGAGCATGATTAGTCCATCTCTCAGACATCTATTTTCCTGTCGAAAATAGACTCAGTCTGTTCAGATTTTCCTGATATTACATTCTCTCAGCTCTGGCATCAACCTTGTAAACATTTTTCCACTTTTTGTTGTGTTTCTATATTCTTTTCTTTGCAATATAGTAACCAGAACTATTCACAGCACTCCATGTAATCCAATCAAGGTTCTATTTAGGTTTAATATATTTTCTCTCTCTTTAAACTTTATTCTTAATAAAATGAATGGCAATAATTCATTTGTACTTTTCATGGCTTTTTAAACTGTATTGCTACTTTTAATTGCTACCCTAAATTCCGTTATGCCCTTACCCCATTTGGAATCTTATTTTGCAAGGGTCAAGTGAACTCTTCATTCTTCCCACCTAAAATGCATCAATTACTGTCTATCTATATTAAAACTGACTTGCCATCTAGGAGAATGTGAGGACTGCAGATGCTGGAGATCAGGTTGGAGAGTGTAGTATGGAAAGGCACAGCAGGTCAGGCAGCATCCAAGGAGCAGGAGAATCGACGTTTCGGACATAAACCCTTCATCAGGAAATGACGAAGGGCTTATGCCCGAAACATTGATTCCCCTGCTCCTCGGATGCTGCCTGACCTGACTTGCCATCTACAAGCTTGTTAATATTTGCTTGTATTTTTTTAATCTTACTTGGCATAATTGTAGCCTGAATTTTGATATACTTTTAATTTCCAAGTTCTCAACCATTTTTTAAAAAATAGTAGAAACTAGTGGTTCCAGCAATGAAACTTCACAAACATTAATTACTATATACTGATAGTCTGAGTAATTACTTTCCATAATCTGTTTTGAACTCACTTCGTCATTCTATTATTTATCCTCTGACTCCATATGCTCAGGCTATAGTCAGAACTCAAAAATCTAGTATGTGGTACCTTTTATAATTTAACATTCTTGTTGTAGACTTTGTATGATGAAAAACTTAACAAGATATTTCTGACAAGATTTAACTAGCTCACTGAACCCTGGAAATAAAGCAAAGGACAATTTCCTTTTTGTCAGGAATTATAATATTACCAACTCTATTAGTAATTAATTTTCTCCTGAATTCCCTTTTGAGTTGCAAATGTGAAAGAGCAAGGATTGTAAATAAAAACACAAGTTACTGGAAAATCTCAGCAGGTCTGGCAGCATCTGTGAAGAAAAATCAAGAGTTAACATTTCTGGTCCGCTGACTTTTCTTCAGAACAGATGGTAGCTGGGGAAAGAATGGTTGTTACATAGAGATGGGATGGTGGTAGGGGAGAGTAAACAAATGTTGGAAATGTTGGCGAACACAAAGAAAGAGAAAAACTGTTGATCAGACAAAGCAGTGGTTAAAGGTCAGCCTGGGGGAATGAATAGCTGCTGATGGGAATTATTAGTAATTGACAATGGGTAGTATGTGGATTTGTAAATGAATGCTAAAGAATTATCAAACATAGTTATAATAACTCTTTGAAAGTAACAGTAGAATTCTAGGAAAGAGCAAGGTCATTTCTATTTCATTGCTTAAGGTTATTATAAATGACAAAGGCCCCAAAATCCTTGAGGATCTGCTTCTCCAATGCATAAGCGTGGTGGAAGCTTTTGAAAATCCTTTTCTGACCATCTTGTTTTCTCACAGTACATAGTACTGGAGATTATACACCAAACTTTGTCATCTTCAGAAGAAACTATTTAATCTTACTCACACAACTAACTTTTCTATGGTTTGTCATCAGAATTTCACCTTCTCTGATATGTGGTTATCTTTTTCACTATGTTAGTCATAAGTGCAAGCCTTTTGCAAGGACAGCATGGTGGCTCAGTGGTTAGCACTACTACCTCACAGCACCAGGGACCTGGGTTCAATTCAGTCTCGGGCAATTGTCTGTGTGGAGTTTGCACATTCTCCTCATGTCCGTGTGGGTTTCCTCTAGATGCTCTGGTTTCCTCCCACAGTCCAAAAGATGTGCAGGTTAGATGAACTGGCCGTGCTAAATTGCCCATAGTATTCAGGGATGCGTAGGTTATGTCCATTGGTCACGGGTAAATATTGGGTAGGTTATTCTTTGGAGGGTCAGTATGGACTTGTTGGATCGAAGGGCCTGTTTCTGCACTGTAGGAAATTCTATGATTCTTTTGTGAACACAGGGACCCTCAAGTCCAGTGTTACAATAATTTGCAATCTAGGATAATTTGCAAGAGCCTAGATTTGCAGATATCATGGGATATTTCTTCAGATAGGAAAAAGGTGCACTTACAGAAAGTTAGGAGAAAGTGAGGACTGCAGATGCTGGAGATCAGAGTTGGGAGTGTAGTGCTAGAAAGGCACAACAGGTCAGGCAGCATCCAAGGAGCAGGAGAATCGACGTTTCGGGCATGAGCCCTTCATCAGGAATCCTGACCAGTTATGCCTTTCCAGCAGGAATCCTGATGAAGGGCTTCTGAAAATTCTAAGCACATCTTATGATAACAATGATAATCATTTCAAATTTTCCCTCACAAAATCTATCAGGAATGTTAATAATAATTAATTGTCATAATAACTATCTAAAGTAATTGATGTTTTTTTAAAAGAATTAGAATCCCTACAACGAAGAAACAGGCCCTACAACCCAACAAGTCCACACCAACCCTCCGAAGAGTCACCCACCCAGACTCACTCCCCTATATTTACCCTGACTAATGCACCTAACGCTATGGGCAATTTAGTAGGGCCAATTCACCTGACCTGCACATCTTTGGATTGTGGGAGGAAACCAGAGCACCGGAGGAAACCCACGCTGACACAGGGAGTATGTGCGCAAACTCCACTCAGTCACCCGAAGCTGGAATCAAATCCAGTCCCTGGTGCTGTGAGGCAGCAGTGCTAACCCCTGAGCCACTGTTCTACCATTTGTTTTGCAGGGCAAAGTGTCATGGGGCTTTAGTTTTGGGGGGTGGGGAAGAAGGTTGATGGACCCCGGGTGTAACTGATGACAGGTAACTAGAATTAGAGACAGTTTACGTTATTCAGTCTAAATTCTAAATGAAATAATAAAAACTTGACTATTTATGCACTTATGTCCCAGCAAGTGAATTAAAACCACATCAGCTGATAGCCCCACACCTAAGTAGGTCAGTTCCAGAGATATGAAAATAAGAGTGCATTATTTAAACTTTAACTTATCATTACAAAATAGATAATAGCTTGGCATCATAAAAGTTAAAATCTCACCTGCATGTTATGAGATTATAAATCTTAGAATAATGCCATTACAATACATATTAAAAAATGTATATGTTTAATAACTTGGAGGCCCGACTGGAAAGAACATTGTTTATATTTTAATAATGAGAGAGGTGTATGTTTTTTATACCCTTGAAGTGTGGGACCCAACTAATAACTATAGCAGCAAGTTTTTGAGAGTTTAAAATTGAAAAAAATTATTTATTCTTACACATGTACTCCAAAATTAAATGTAATTCCTCATCTGCTGCAAATTCTGACACACGCTCCCTGCTATGCAAACCTTTGCTCCAGACTAATGCCTTATACCACTACAGATTGTAATGAACTCAATCTCTGATTGATGGTCTCCTGTCTCCATCTGGCCTGGCCTAAATAGTCACGATGTTTTAAAGCGTAATTGGTTCTCAGCAAGATGCAAGGTCTCTCATAGTTGAATTTCCACAAATTTTTTTTTACATGAATTTGCTTGCTGAGATGAGTTTCAGGCTTCCTCCATAATCCATAAAATCAACAACCACACTCTGTCCAAATCTATACCTCTCCCATTATTTCACAAGTCTGCTTCCCCAATGACCCTTCACTCCCAATCCTCTGTTTTGATTAGCTCTTTCAGGTTGTGATCAATCTTCCTTTTCATCCCAGAGCACACATCAATCGATATGCTGATACTCTTCTAAACTTGAAGAATCGCTACAGTGCAGAGAGAGAGGCCACTTGGCCCATCAAGTCTGCACTGACCCTACAAAGAACGTACCACCCAGATCCACTTCCTCACCCTATCCCCATAACCCGAGATTAGCCATGGCTACTCTACCTAGCCTACACATCCTTGGACACAATGGGGCAATTGACCATGCAAAAATCAACCTAGCCAGCACATCTTTGGACTGTGGGAGGAAATGAGAGCACTCAGTGGAATCCCACAAGGACAACATGCAAACTCCACACAGTCACCGATGGCTTGAATTGAATTTGGGTACTTAGTACTGTAAGGAAACTTTGCAAACAACTGAGCCACCATATTGCCCATCCTTTCTGGCTTATCCGTGCTTGAGATCAAGGTACGAGTCACTCTGCGGTTCCTTGCCCACCTGTGCTCTCCTTTGTGATGACAATCCATTGGTGTTGCATTAAGAGATCCGCGTGTCATTGAATCCCTTTGGCCCCTTCACCCTATCATAGACTTTCTCTTTTATTCATCTTCCCTTTTTCTTTTGCTGTAATTTCTTCCAGTTCTGATCAAAGGTCCTGAAACATTGGTTGGGATTTACCCATCACAAGGCAGAGGGAGCAGAGTTGGTGAAGAAGGAGGGAGTGGAGGAATGGAAAAGTTGCAGGTAGTCACTTTGGCCCAGCCCCCAACACATTACCACCAGAGATACTTTCCAGTGATGGCCTGGAAATAAGATTGGGTTGCTGAAAAGGAGGTGGGCATTTAAGGGGCAATTTAGATGTCCCACTGGCATTTTGCCAACAGTGCAGTGGTACCTAGCTGAATGGGGATGTCACGAACTCCACGCAGATAACTTTCCTATAATAGTACTGGAGGACATTGGAGCCACAATGATCTATTAGAAGGATTGCCCTCCAATCAGAGCACCTGACTGCTTGGCTACTCTTAAATGTACCTCCACCTCACTCACCACCTGCAATTCCCTGTGACGATGCTGCTCCTGTGACAAGGTTATGTTGACCTTGGCTTTTTTTTTCCAGGGAGGGCGTAAAAGCAGTGATTCTGAAAAGTCTAGGTTTGAAGGGTTTTTGGGTCAATTTAATAATAGCTAACAGATCAGGCAAAACACTTTCAAGTTTTAAAAAAAACTTGCACAATGAAAAGGGAGTGACCAATTCTCCCAGCTCAGCTTTTCTCTGGTTTGGTTTAGTTTGGTTTTGGCAGTCTGGCTATTCAGTCAGTCAGTTTTGAGGCCACACATTAAAGAAACAGCTACATGGAAGAAGGTGCTCCATACTGAATCTCTTTGTCATCTCTCTTTCTCCTGTAAGACCCTGTGTTGGATATTTCCTTTTTTTGCAAATGGGTGTTTGTAGAGATTGCTGCAAGTATTTGGAACAGCGTCATTTAGTTGGGATGATCTTTTGGGTTTTCGGGTATGTTAAGTTATTCTGTATTCTGTCCTCTTTTGTTTGTGCTTCATTTGGTAAACTTGTAAATAAATTCTGTTTAGTTTAAAACTAAGTGGTTTGACCAACTGCATCTCTCCTAGAATATCCACTATGCACCTGCTTAAAACAACTAGCAAATTAGAGTCTGGGCTATCTTCTTGAAATGTTTTGAGGGGTGCTGGCCTGGTCCATAACATTCCAGCACCCAGCTTTCCCAGTGGGGCTACCAAACATTCCAAACTTCTGGCCGAAAAAGGAGGCTGCTTGTTGTCAATTGGACAGACAGTTCAAAAATGACCAATTATGTGTTCATCTTACCAATATCGCTACGTGGGTTCTGGTGCAGCATCTAGACCGCCATTTGGTCACCCATTGGAGTCTCAAACCCTGGGGAAAGTTCACCCAGTTAACTCTGCTTTTTTCCACTTTGCTGTGGGACCTACCATGTATTTTCCATGCTGTTGGTTTGTATTTCAGATTTTCAACATCTCCCAGTGTTTTGCTTCTGAATAGTTTGATGTTTATCACCTTTAAATTGGGAAAACATTTGCTTCAGCATTTTGCGAAAATGTAACATTTCTCAAACCATTACACTGAGGCAGGTATCAGGACATCTACCTTAGGCTCTTTCTGAATGCACACAAACACTCAGAAAACACTTTCTAATTTGGACGAGTGTTGACCTTTACTAAGATTTCAACTTATAAAACTATGCTGGAATATGAATAACTGTCCTAATCTCCCATTTGCCATAGCCTTGAGGATAGATTGGGTCTGTTCACTTAACAGCAATTCTGACAACAACAAATGCAGTTCATCTGCACCTTTGATCCCTATTTTCCTTCAAATAAATTACTTTTCTCAGTTGGAACAATTTTCCTTCATCACATCTGATGATTTTGTGAGGAAGGATTTTATGGCTCCCGACCAGAGTATTTGTAGCAGGTGGGCTCATATACTAAAGGATGGGGTTTGGGGGAGCTCTCCCCCCACCTCCAGGCCAACCCCCACTTTGTCTCCCATATAATGGTGGAAAGGGTTTAGACAGCTAGGCTGTCTTTAGACCTATTGAAGCCCTTAAATCACCAAATAATGATAATTTCAGAACCTCAGAATTGTCTGGCACAGAAGGAAGCCATTCAGCCCATCATGCCTGCACTGGCTTTCTTACCTATTGATAATTTCCTGCTTTCCCCATAGCCCTTACACTATTTATATCCAAAAAAATCATTCAACACCTTTTTGACTGCTCAATGTGAAACCTGCCTCCATCAACTTTCCGGGCAGCGCATTCCAGGCAGAGCATTCCATAACCTAACAACTGGCTGAGTAACACATTTTCCCCCACACTTTCTCCTTTTGCACATCATTTTAAATGTATGCCCTCATGTTCTTGTTCTTTTACGAGCAGGACACCTTCCCTCCATCTATTCTGTCCAGTCTACAAATGATTTTGTATCAAATCTCCTCTCAGTCTTCTTCTCTCCAAAGAGAGCAATGCCAAGTTCTTCCATCTATCCTTCAGGTCCTGATGTCACCTCTATCTTTGTTTCACTTGAGGCAGGGGAAGGGAGTGTAGGGGTGATAAAGTGCACTGACACTTCCTTTATAGGAGTCCGTGGTATCATCAAATAAGACCCCATTCTCAAGATCGAACATTCTATTTATCCTTGCCCACTGCTCTCTCAAACTCTGTCCACAATGCCAGTCCCCTTCCCTGGCAGAAGTCTGCCTGTTAGGCTGATCCAAAATTCCAGACTGACTTTGAAATCAGGGCTCCATTAATCTTCTCGTCAAGGATTGCTTGTCGGTCCAACAGTGTCCATTCATTCCTCTTAGAACTGTATCTGAATCTATCTCCAAATCACTTGTATCATAGGAAACAAAATAAATCAGATCGCTGATTCCTGTGATGTAGCACAGATAACAGATTACAAGTCCATAAAGCAAATTACAACATGTAATGCTTTCCTTTTGTGCATGCATCTTGTATTTCCCTCTATTAAATTATCTAATCAAGGAAATCCTGCACTTTACCAGTCTGTCCCTAATTTCTCATAACTCAGCATACAAACATTTCAGCCCTTATATTGACTTTCGTATTTGATAGTCTGACTGCATGTTTCCAATGAGGATCATATCTTGGGAAACCACAGGTATCAGTGCCTTCATTCCTGATCTGAGTCGGTAAACCTCAAGACTAGTAGTGTGATGTCAAAATTGACTCTCAGAAGTTAAATACAATTAAATAGGGCTACCTGGCCTGATTTTATCCCCTTCTTTCAAAAAGGATATGATATTTGCCACCAGCTAGTCACCTGGACCTACTTACAAAGGTTTTCAGAAAATTATGGTAAATCTGTTAACCATCTGAATTCTGTAATCCATAGCCTGTGGGTACAGCTCCTTAATAATTAACTTTTTAATGCATTCTTAATGTGGTTTGAATATTTATCTCCATCTTTGAATAATGTCAAGCTTCTTGAATATTGTTGGAGCTGCATTCATCAGGCAAGTTGGGAGTATTCCATTTCACTCTCGACTTGTCCCTCATCAATGCTTTGTGGAGTTAGCAGATGAATTACTCTGACTTACTGTTGTACCCGCGAGTATTTAAATGGCTGGTCCATTTCAGTTTTTGATGAATGATGTAAGGACTACATATTTTTATTTTTGTAAATTTAAATTGGGAAAATTTTAAGTTTGGACTTAACTATCTTGCAGACAATGAACCAATGTTTTTTTTAAAAAACAATGCAAAAAGTGAAACCTGGAAATGTGTGGCACTCAATTATTGATTATGTTACATCTTGTAACTTACAGGATTTGACACTTTTGAGAGACAAACCGCATCGTAATCCTGTGGGTTGAAAAACTGCCTCGGAACAGCTTTTCATTAGCTACATTGCAGTTTGCCACAGAACTGAGTCAGTTGCAATCAGACCACCAGAAAGTCTATACTGAAAGCTCTCTCTCTTTTGTCCTCCTGAGAGAAAAAAATCATATTGCTCTCTGAAAATAAGAACTTTCAGCTCAAGCCAAAGACCTTAGTCCAACTGACTGCATATTGAATGAGGATTTGTGTGGTTGACAATGTGATATCATTGCTAAAACTAAAAGGACTGAGAGAAATCACCCTTATTCCATACTTTGATTTGCACGCTTGATTAACAGAACTTTTTTTTTGCCTGTTTTCCACCATAATATTTCTGCAGAATTTTCTGTCTTTTCTGTCCTGTGACAGAAAAGACAAAAACTATGTGCATGTTTGGTTTAAAGGGGATATGGTTTAGGATTTCACAGTCAATATGTTGTCAATAATCCATTTTGCCACTTGTTAAAGGCTAGGTTTTCTATAATAACCAAATTTTGCTTCTTGTTGAATCATGAAATCTGATGTTAGTTTCTTTTGTTTTAGACAGTGGTCAAAATATGCAAATTAACCATTCTAGTGATTCACGTGATAATTTATACATTTGTGATGTCTTATGGGATAGTGGAATCTGATTACAAGCACACTATTTTCATCAAGGTTGTGATAATGGAAACATCCAGAATATTGACCGTGATGGTAGTGCCATTGAATGTTGAGGGGAGATAGCTAAAATCTCTCCTGTTGGATGACATGGAGGTGCCGATGTTGGACTGGGTGGACAAAATCAGGAGCCATATGACTCCAGGTTATAGTTCAACAGGTTTATTTGAAATCACAAGCTTTCTGAGCGCAGGTCATTCGTGAGGTGAAGTCTTCACCTCACAAAGGAATATCACTTCAAACATTTGTGATTTCAAATAAGCCTGTTGGACTATAACCTGGAATCGTGTGGCTTCTGACTGTCTCCTGTTGGAGATAGTCAATGCCTGGCACTTGTGTGGTATGAAGGTTACTTACTGTTCATTTTCCTTCCCTTTCAATTACTAGATGGTGCCTTTCATGCTACAAGTGATTCCAATCAATCTCAGATTATCCTTTGACATAGCATGTGCACTAATACTACTAATGATGCTTGCTAGTCTGTGTGCTTGCTGTAAGTTAGTCTTCTGATATAGGATCAGTAATTTAGTCTCACATGAAAGTGGTCTGAGCAGCTTGCTTTGAAGAGTATTGTTTACCCCATACTTATCTGAAGAACACAATAACCCAAGCTGTAACACTTGTGATCTGCATTTTTAAGCGTAATGCTCATGTTTCATCCATCTTTCTGTCGTTAAATTGTTCAAACCTTAGTGAGATAAGAACTTGGCTGGGCCAACTTTCAGCACTGTATGCAATTTTGTTTCCTTATCTCAGGAAATATATTATAGAAGGAGTGCCATAGAAGGAGTATAATGAATATTTACCAGATCCGTTCCTGGGATGGTAGGTCTCTCCTACAAAGAGAGGCTATGCAAACTTGATCTGTATTGTCAACAGCTTCGAAAAATGAGAGGTGCCAGAATCATTGAGGTCTACAGCAGAGAATAAATTCTTTGACCCATTAAGCTTGTGCCTCATGATCACATTGAAACCTATAAAGTACTTAAAGGGAGGGCAATGTGGGTAAGATGCTTCCCCTCTTTGGGAAAAACTTAACAGTTTGAATGGACTACTCCTGTTCCTGTGTGCTATGCTCTGTGAGGTCAGATGTAAATTGACACAAAAACAGAAGTTTCTGGAAAAGCTCAGCAGGTCTGGGAGCATCTGTGAAAAGAAATCAAAGTTAACATTTCGGGTCTGGTGAGAATTGAGGAAAAGTCACCAGACACGGTACATTAACTTTGATTTCCCGTCACAGGTGCTGCCAGATCTGCTGAGCTTTTCCAGCAGCTTCTGTTTTTGTTTCTGATTTACAGTATCTGCAGTTCTTTCGGTTTTAAATTGATAACCAGATTGTTTTATATTGTAGTGAATATACAGTGATGATCAGAATTATTTCAGTATAAGTAACTTATTTCTGTGTACTAATACAAAATAAATAACTACTCATGCTTCTGCATGTCAGGGGTGAACTTACTGGACTGGAACTGGATAATATCTCAGGGTTTGAATTGGTACATGAATAGGAAGGGCTTAGAGGGATATAGGCCAAATGCTGGCAACTGGAAAGAGGTCAGATTGGTCTGGCCGGCATGAATAAATTGGACTGAAGGGTCTGTTTCTGTGCTGTATGACTCTATTTACTTCTGTACTTTAAAGTTGCTTTTTGATTCTCACTCTTTTAAAGCTTATCTCCAACTTAACGTTTGATCCATTGCTTCAACACAACCATGAAATGGAATTACAGTATTTAGAACAGAATGAGACTAATGCTGAAAAAGATTGCATTTCATAAGCAAATTATAAAGAAAATGATGTAAGTTAAGATCACTAGTTTGATGTGTCTTCATGGTTTAAGCTGCCATAAAGTTCAGTACTCTAGTCTGTATTTGGAAAGGTATCTATCTCAGGCTATTATCTTCTCTTCTGCTTGACCTTAATGATACCTCCCTCCCTTGTGAGTGATCACTGATTACCTCTAATGTTTCAGTAGCTCCTTTACTTATACTGCTACATATAGTACTGAAACAAACAAAAATATATTGCTGGAGGAACTCAGCAGGTCTGGCAGTATCTGTATTTCAGAACTACATAATACTAATCTCTGAAATACATGTTATTTCCAATACATGTTATTCTATCCCTTTGTCACCATTTCTAGCATGTGACTGCTGATGTCAGTATTACATCATGCTGTATATCACCATCTCATCATATCCATTTTTATGTTACAATCATAGCTACATACAATAATATTTTAGCTTGTGTGAACATAATTTGCTTCCATTGTATCCATTGCATAAAAATAGTCAAAAAGTGCTAAAACTTGACTTCATAACCTGAAACAACTTCATAACCTTTCTTTCACAACTGAAATTTAACTGAAGGACGATTGCTCTTAGTCCAGACATTTGTTCATGATGCCAAATGAGACACTTGAAATTTGCTTGGTACAAAGAAAACCGCTACAGGGATTCATTAAGCTGACTAAATAAATGATTCCCTAACAGTTTCATTCTTGAACCATTTACAGCAAATACATGATAATTTAATACACTGAAATAAACCTTCTTTTCAAAATGAAAAAAAAGGAAACTTCAATCTTGAAATGCAGAACAATGACTGTGCATTTACATAAATATAAAAACAACAGCTCACTGAACTTGATCAGAATCTAATTGAAAGGCATGTGCAAAATTAAGTATAAGTAGGGCCATTAAGAGTAATTGTAAGCATTTTAAAAGAAAAGTATTTGGAATGGAATCATAAGATAAACATTGATAACTTGCTGGAGAAGGTACTGAGGGATAAAATCTATTTATTTTTGTAAAAGAATGGGCTTATCAGTGATAGGCAACATGGTTTTGTGTGGGGGGGAAATCGTGCCTTACCAACTTAATAGAGTTCTTTGAGGAAGTGACCAAGTTGATAGATGAAGGAAGGGCTGTAGATGTCATATACATGGACTTTAGTAAGGCGTTTGATAAGGTTCCCCATGGTAAACTAATAGAAAAAGTGAAGTCACATGGTGTGCAGGGTGTTCTAGCTAGTTAGATAAAGAACTGGTTGAGCAACAAGAGACAGAGTAGTAGCTGAAGGGAGTTTCTCAAAATGGAGAAAGGTGACCAGAGGTGTTCCACAGGGATCAGTGCTGGGGCCACTATTGTTTGTGATATACATAAATGATCTGGAAGAGGGCACTGTTGGTATGATGAGAAAGCTTGTAAATGACATGAAGATTCGTGGAGTAGCAGAAAGCATAGGGGACTGTCAAAGAATACAGGAGAATATAAATAAACTGGAGAGTTGGACTGAGAGGTGGCAGATGGAATTCAATCCAGGCAAATGTGAGGTGATGCATTTAGGCAAGTCTAATTCTAGAGCCAATTATACAGTAAACAGAAGAGCCTTGGGAAAAGCTGATGAGCAGAGAGATCCAGGAGTTCATGTCCATTGTACCCTGAAGGTTGGTGCACAGTTGGATAGAGTGGTCAAGAAGGCATATGGTATGCTTGCCTTCATCGGACAGGGTATTGAGTATAAGAGCTGGCAGGTCATGTTAAAATTGTACACGACATTGCTTTGGGCGCATTTAGAATACTGTGTACAGTTCTGGTCACCACATTACCAAAAGGATGTGGACGCTTTGGAGAGGGTGCAGAGAAGGTTTACATGGATGTTGCCTGGTATGGAAGGTGCTAGTTATGAAGAGAGGTTGAGTAAGTTAGGTTTGTTTTTATTAGAAAAAAGGAGATTGAGGGGGGACCAGATTGAGATCTACAAAATCATGAAGGATAAAGATAGGTACATAGAGATAAGCTTTTTCCCAGCGTGAAGGATTCAATAATGAGAGATCACGCTTTCAAGGTGAGAGGTGAAAAGTTTAAGGGGGATACACGCAGCAAGTACTTTACACAGAGGGTGGTAGGTGCCTGGAATGAGTTGTCAGCAGAGGTAGTAGAGGCAGGAATGGTAGATTCATTTAAGATGCATCTGGATAGATGCATGAGAAAGTGGGGAACAGAGGCATACAGATGCTTAGGAAATGGGCGACAGGTTTAGACAGTGGATTTGGATCAGCTCAGGCTTGGAGGGCCGAAGGGCTTGTTCATGGGCTGTAAATTTTCTTTGTTCTTTTCTTTTTAACTTAGTCTACCTCAACCAGTCTCCCAAAGCATTAAATACTTTCAGAATCCTACCACATCTTATCACTGAAATTATCTCCTGGCTTTTCTCCACCCTTTGTCCCAAGTTAACTGCTGCAGGATGGTTTTTTCCTTCATCATACTTTTCCTCACTTGGTGTCAGATATAGATATCTTAGTCACATCCTCTGCAACCTCTTCTGGAACATTTCAGCTTCATGCTTTCCTTCTTAAGTATTTGTCAAAGCTTTTCATCTTGGACTTAGTAGGACAGACACAGGACGACCATACGTATAAAAGAAAAACAATTTATCCATCATGAGAAACAGAATGCTGATTGACTGGCAAGTGGAATCGGATTAATTGAGGAATTGCCATGGAGATTGCACCAAGGACCAGCAATCCAAAAAAATCCCTTTCCTTTAAATTCAGAAAAGGCAAATTAATTCTGATTGGCCAGTCATGCCATGGAGAGTGCACCAGGGAACAGATGATCTCAAGATTTTATTTAATTGCAAAGCAACAATCCCCGGACAAATTATTTTACCTGCAGAGGATTGGGCCCTGTGTATGAATACATGTAATTTCTGGAAAACAGCTTGTCACATTGTGACTTAAATTGGTTGTTAGTGTAGTTTTTGGCAGACCCAGGATTATTCAGTAAGTGGTTTATAATTGCAGGATCATGTCTAATATTGAATAATATTAGATGATCCTGCGAGGATGATTCAAGAGAAGAGTGAAAGTAATAGGGTGGTTGCTATGGGGGACTTTAACTTTCCAGATATTGACTGGGAAAACTATAGCTCGAGATCATTAGAGGAGTCGGTGTTTGTCCAATGTGTGCAGGAGGGATTCCTGACACAATTTGTAGACAGGCCAACAAGAGGTGAGGCCACTCTGGATTTGGTTCTGGGTAACGAACCAGGCCAGGTGTTAGAATTAGAGGTAGGTGAGCACTTTGGGGATAGTGACCATAATTCGGTGATTTTTACTCTCGTGATGGGGAGGGATAAGTGTGTACTACAGGGCAAGAGTTATAGCTGGGGTCAGGGAAATTATGATGCGGTGAGGCATGACTTAGGATGTGTGGCTTGGAAAAGTAGACTCCAAGGCAAGAGTGTAAATGATATGTGGAGCTTGTTCAAGGAGCAACTATTGAGTGTCCTTGATAATTATGTACCTGCCAGGCAGGGAGGAAAGGGTCGTGCGAGGGAGCAGTGGTTTAATAAGGAATTGGAATCCCTTGTTAAATGAAAGAGGGCGGCCTATCTCAAGATGAGACGTGAAGGTTCAATTGGGGCGATTGAGAGTTATAGGGTAGCCAGGAAGGACCTGAAGAGAGAGCTAAGAGCAGCAAGGAGGGGACATGAAAGGTCCTTAGTCGGTAGGATTAGGGAAAACCCTAAGGCTTTCTATAGGTATGTTAGGAATAAAAGAATGACTAGGGTAGGAATAGGTCCAGTCAAGGATAGTAGTGGGAAGTTGCGTGTGGAGGCGGAAGAGATTGGGGAGACACTGAATGAATACTTTTCTTCAGTATTCACTCAGGAACAGGGCATTGTTGTCGATGAGAATACTGAGGCACAAATAAGTAGAATGGATGGCTTTGAGGTATGTAGAAAAGAGGTGTTGGAAATCCTGGAAAAGGTGAAAATAGATAAGTCCCCTGGGCCTGATGGCATTTATCCTAGGATTCTCTGGGAAGCAAGGGAGGAGATTGCAGAGCCATTGGCCTTGATTTTTATGTCCTCTTTGTCTACAGGAGTAGTCCCAGAAGACTGGAGGATAGCAAATGT
This sequence comes from Chiloscyllium plagiosum, assembly GCF_004010195.1. Classification (NCBI taxonomy): domain Eukaryota; kingdom Metazoa; phylum Chordata; class Chondrichthyes; order Orectolobiformes; family Hemiscylliidae; genus Chiloscyllium; species Chiloscyllium plagiosum. Next base: position 39,730,279 of record NC_057729.1, on the reverse strand, counting down.
GGTCCCCTTGTTCAAAAAGGGGAGTAGGGATAACCCTAGCAACT
>NC_057729.1:39621224-39729693 GCF_004010195.1 Chiloscyllium plagiosum | reverse complement strand
TTTTTTTGTGAAGAATGGTTGAAATAGAGGTGAAAATCAGTCTGCTGAAAGCTAATAACATAAGCAGCTCGTGAGGCCTTGGGTTTTTTTCAAATTTGGAGCAATCCTAGCGGCAAGAAGAGAACCCCAACTTTTAACTGTAACAGAGAGAGGAATAAGGGCTTCTACAACCAACATTAAGATCCCAGCAACTGCTGAAAACTAAAAATCCCGGTTCTGTGGGAGCTTGACCCCACCCATTCAGGCTGCTTCTATTGTTCCAACTTAAAAAGAAATGGCTTCATAAGCTTATTTAGCTTTGAGCAGACTGCTCTGTGCCTCTGTTTCAACAGTCAGAGTCATTGAGTTATGCAGCATGGAAACAGACCCTTTGGCCCAACTTGTCCATGCTGACCAGATACCTAACCTAATCTAGTCCCATTTGCCAGCACTTGCTTGATATCCCTCTAAACCCTTCCTAATCATGCACCAATCCAGATGACTTTTGAATGCTGTAATTGTACCATTCTCCACTATTTCCTCTGACAGCTCATTCCTTACACACACCACCCTCTGCATGAAATAGTTGCCCCTTAGGTCCCCTTCAAATTTTCATAACGAAAGGACAAAAATACACCTTTAAAAGCCATCTTAGCTACAATGAAAACCATTTGAGGTTCCATTTTGTGAAGACTCAAAAGTACATTTCTATGTTTTCACTGTCTCTTGCAGACCTTATCAATGTTGTTTCTTAGTTGGCTTCAGTTGGCTTTCACTTTAGGTGGCTTGGATCTAGTCAGCAGTTCCTAATTTTGCACTTTATGTTTTACAGTCACAAGTATCAGCTTTAAGGGGAGGTAGGTATAGGACAGATGTTAGGGGTAGGTTCTTTACTCAGCGAGTCGTGAGTTCATGGAATGCCCTGCCAGTAGCAGTGGTGGACTCTCCCTCATTATGGGCATTTAAGCGGGCATTGGATAGGCATATGGAGGATAGTGGGCTAGTGTAGGTTAGGTGGGCTTGGATCGGCGCAACATCGAGGGCCGAAGGGCCTGTACTGCGCTGTATTCTTCTATGTTCTATGTTCTGATATGTTGAGTGTTTTGCAAGCAAGCACTAGATGAGTACAGATAGCACTCTACTATTGCAAACAGCTGAAGGGATGTGCTGTTTGATTTGGTTTACCAGTCTTTGGGACAAATGGCATTCATTCATAGCATCACACTGGCAGTGAAATTCACATATCACATTATTCATTCATTCTGTGGTGGACAGAACATCTTTTTGTCTTGATGGCAGCATCCTGTTTATAGTAAATAATATTCCTCATGCAACTACATAATAACAAGATTGAACAGCAGGTTTTGCCTGTAGTTTGACGAGATTTGGATAACCCCTAATGACTAAGCTTTGACCTGTTGTTATTTATATCATTATGGTGATTAAATAAACTGCGATGAATAAATGGTCAGATTAAAGGATGATTTGAACAGTCTTGTATCTTCAATACTCATTCAGATAATCAAGATACATGAACATATTTTCTGCATATACATATATTCAAACAATGTTTGGGGCTAAGACTTGTAGTAAAGATTGTGACCATTACTGACATTAGTTAAAAAAACACACTAACTTGTCATTTACCATGAAGTGACATTGAATTTAAAGAAAAATGTATTTGACAACAAATTTAGTTTATTTTACCCAACATCACTGAGTGATGTTAAGGGTATATCAATGCACCTCATGAAAACCTCACCAGGTCACTTTTGAATAATGCCACCATGATGAAAATGTCACTTTGCAATGTGACTGATATCCCTCTGCTGATAAAAATATATGCCTTCTTCAACAAATTTATAATTATTTCTGCTTGCCTATTTTTAAACATTGCGTGCACATGACATCATGAACTTATTTACAGGAGTGACTGAGCCAACAGCCTGAAGGTCCAAAAACAACAGGAGATGCATAATGAATGCACATTACTTCAGCTGCAGCTTGAATTGTGTACATTGCTTTAGTAATCTCAATGCTGGGCTCGATAACTCCTCCCCACGGTGTAGAAAGTACCACTGGAGAAGCAGTACAGCACATTGCTTTCATTTTGTGAACAGGAGTTGATTTTGTTCTGGGTATGATCCTGACCCTCACTCAACGACATATGACTGAAACATGGCCGAATTAAGAGGCCTGGAGATTGACCAAAATTGGTCACTGACCTGGCCAGCACTTATGGACAGGCATTACCCGCATGAATTACACCTTCAAAGTCAGTTAAACTGAACAAATAAATCAAAGTAGGATGCATTGCCAATGATTATCAGGTAAGTTCTAGATTTATGGTAATGAAGTAGACCAATGGAAGTGAGAGAGCAATCACAATTAATGTAGACTCAAAGATGCACTCTTGTTCCTCATAACTCAGTTGGAATGATTTTATTTTCAAGAAAAATCTTTCTGCTATTTTTCACTGCAGTCATTGAAGAATCTTGAATGGGCAATGAAAATGTCACCTTGGTTCATCAGAGACATCTTTCAGCGAGTAGACCTCCAACCATCATTCGGCCTATTTCGTATCTAGATTGGAGGTAAATGCTGGCATTCGATGCCTGCCTTTGGCAGGGAGTCAATGACTATGCTTTGTATGTCAGCTGCAGCAGCAAACCAACTTCTTCCTCAAGTTTGCTTTGTAGCTGTACCATTGACAGCTGTTGTTCCTTTGAATTTTGGGTTTAAAACTACACATTCAGAATGGCCATCAGCATTCAACTGATTACATCCCACACCAATAGTTCTGCTGCACTTGAGATCAGAAGATGAATCTGAATCAGACGATGATTTATAATGTAAGACGTTGCTGCATTTCTTACCACCTTACCTAAAGAACCAAAAATGCTTTGATTTGCCTTTCATCTATCAATTCTGGTGACTCCACTGAAGACCTAACTTCAAATCAGTATTTTCCAAACACTCATTTCCATTTCTCTCTTGCAGCTAAGTAAATTTAATAAATGATGAACAGATTAAAAACTCTGAAAAGCGTTTGTTGGAACACAAAAGGAATATGAATGATCTGAAGCAGTCATATCAGTGGAATGTCATTGCACGTTGCTCTTCTTTGATAGCAGTTAAACATTTCATTTCACATTCGGCTTTTTGAATTACAAGCGAGAAATTGGGTTTTAGCAAACCTCAAGAAGAGACATGAATGAACCAACCAAATGGCACCAAATGCTGGAAAAATATCAGTCAGGTCCACAGCAAACTTTAACTTTAAAAGGCTGTCAAGTCAACAGCATTTTGCATTTTCTAGTTCCTTTAATGTAGAAAAACGTTCACAGGATACTTCACCAATGGATGACAAACTAATATAAGGACACTGGGAGGGTTAAAAAAAACCTGATCAAGATGGTTATAATAATGAGATACAACATCACAGACAGAATCATATAGAAGTGTTAGAATTTTAATTTAGAGACATTAGGAGAATGGGAGTCAATATAATTAAGACACATCGAGAGTTACTGAATGAACTGGGTGCTGGATATCACGGAAGTAGCAGACTCACTGAGCATAAGTTTAGAGGGTAGTGGGGTTGAGACCAGGAGAAAATATGAATAATTGAATTAAGCGGTAGCAAATGATATGGTGCAAGCTTTAGCAGCAGTTAGGCTGAGGCAGGCTGAAGCTGTGTCCAAGGAAAAGTAGATGATCTTTGTGCTGAAGAATATAAGATGATAAATGTTCAGCTTGGAGTTCAGTGTGCTGCATACATAGGCATGTACATATTTTTGTACATACCTACGCTCTTGATTATTAGCACCTATTCTGCCTATCTCAATATTCACCTCATATGAATAATGGAACTCACTGTCACTTGGAAAAGACCTCCAACATAAGCTCCAACAGAAAACATCAATCTACGTGGATTTTGCCATCTTTCATACTTCGCTCTTCTTCCAAGCAAACATCAAATGTATCTGCACAAAGCTAGAAGTTCCTTCTTTAAAGTGCCAGGAACGTGGGTTCAATTCCAGCCTTGGGCAACTGTCTGTGTGGAGTTTACACATTCTCCCTGTGTCTGCGTGGGTTTCCTCCCGGGTGCTCTGGTTTCCTCCCACAATCCAAAGATGTGCAGGTCAGTGAATTGGCCATGCTAAGTTGCCCATGGTGTTATGACATTCTCCCTGTGTCTGCGTGGGTTTCCTCCGGGTGCTCAGGTTTCCTCCCATAAGCCACAGATGTGCAGGTCAGGTGAAGTGGCCATGCTAAATTGCTCATAGTGTCAGGTGCATTAGTCAGGGGTAAATATAGGAGAATGGGTCTGGGTGGATTCCTCTTCGGAGGGTCAGTGTGGACTTGTTAGACTAAATGGCTTGTTTCCATACTGTAGGGAGTCTAATCTAATCAAAATATCAGGGTTTAATGCCTTCATTGGGCCCTGACTGCATTATTATCAGTGGATTAGTATGGGTGACACTTCAGCACTCCTGCCAGATATAGAGATGATGGTTCAGTACAGAGTATACCAGCCAAGATCAAGTATTTTTCTTAATCTTTTCTTTGAGCCCACTACTTTCTGATGCTAAGATGTCAGTGTTACCATCTGAGCCACAACCTAAGGGGATAATTTAGAACTCTAGCCTCTCCATTGTTGCAGATAAATGTAATGCACAGTTAGACAGGAAAAATGAAAGCAAGATATCGAGAACTATCTGACTTCTCTTATACAAGTGGATGATTTTGCTTCTGGTGACTTTCCAATTCTCCTGAGGATAGCTGACAATGGAGGAAGGGATCAACTTGAAGTATTAAGAAAACCTCTGAGAATTAAACTCACCATCTTCTGGCTATGACCCAGAAATAACTAAACCTACTAGTTTGCTTTTAAAAACAAAAAAAAAAGCCTAATAACAAGATATTGTTCTTTTCAAAATAAATTGAAAATGGCCTCTACAGCTGACAAGGAAAGCAATTTCAAAAACTTAATTAGTTGCTATGATGATGGTCATTATGAAAAATAATTGATTTTGTATCTCATGAAACAATATTTGGTTGCTAGCTCTCAGATACCAGTCGGAAGTAACAGTCAGAAAACGATCTCCAGCTTCATAATGAGGCCATGCCAGAGCATAAACTTCTCCTGAGAAAGAAATGTCTTGCTGAAACATTTTCCATGAAATATTTGGATGGGGATGTTCCATAGACTCTTGATAGAATGATGCAGGAGGCTTCCCAATATCACTCCCTCATCATGTTTCTGACCGGCAGGCATGGCAGGGATCCCCTTTGGCCATTCCTCTCAACAATAAGTATACCATTTTGGATACTGTTGGGGGGATGACTTACCAGGGGAAAGCATTAGGGTACAGGGCTTTGGCACAGAGTCTGTCCCTGCTGCTCAGAAGGGAAAGGGGAAGAGGAGCAGAGCAGTAATCATAGTTAGAGGGACAGATAGGAGGTTCTGTGGGGATGAGAGAGACTCATGTTGGTGTATTGCCCCCCAGGTGCCAGGGTTTGTGATGTCTCTGATTGTGTTTTTGGGATCCTTCACGGGGAGGGGGAGCACCCCCAAGTTGTGGTCCACATAGGCACCAATGACATAGGTAGGAAGAGAGATGGGGATTTAAGGCAGAAATTCAGGGAGCTAGGATGGAAGTTTAGAGCTAGGACGAACAGAGTTGCTGTCTCTGGTTTGTTGCCTGTGCCACATGCTAGTGAGGCAAGGAATAGGGAGAGAGAGAGGAGTTGAACACGTGGCTATAGGGATGGTGCAGGAGGGAGGGTTTTGGAGTATTGGATAATTGGGGCTCTTTCTGGGGTAGGTGGGACCTCTACAAGCAGGATGGTCTTTAGCTGACCCATGGGGGGGAAATTCACTAAGGCTATTGGGGTGGGTTTAAACTAATCCAGCAGGGGGATTGGAACCAAAATTGTAGTTCGAGTATAGAAAAGGTTGAGAATAGGGAGGTCCAAAATCAAGTTTCAGGGACGAAAGATGGCACTGGCAAGCAAGAAATTGGTTTGAAGTATGTCTACTTCAATGCCAGGAGCATCCGGAATAAGGTGGATGAACCTGCAGAATGGGTTGGTACCTGGGACTTCGATGTTGTGGCCATTTCGGAGACATAGTTAGAGCAGGGACAGGAATGGTTGTTGCAGGTTCCAGGATTTAGATGTTTCAGTAAGAACAGAGAAGATGATAAAAGAGGGGGAGGTGTGGCATTGTTGGTCAAGGACAGTATTACAATTGCGGAAAGGATGCTTGGGGACTCGTCAACTGAGGTAGTATGGGCTGAAGTTAGAAACAGGAAAGGAGAGGTCACCCTGCTGGGAGTTTTCTATAGGCCTCCGAATAGTTCCAGAGATGTAGAGGAAAGGATAGAAAAGATGATTCTTGATAGGAGTGAGAGAGACAGGGTAGTTGTCATGGGGGACTTCAACTTTCCAAATATTGACTGGGAACACTATAGTATGAGTACTATAGATGGGTCAGTTTTTGTCCAGTGTGTGCAGGAGGGCTTCCTGACACAGTATGTAGACAGGCCAACAAGGGGCGAAGCCACATTAGATTTGGTACTGGGTAATGAGCCTGGCCAGGTGTTAGACTTGGAAGTAGGTGAGCACTTTGGTGATTGCGATTACCAATTCTGTTATGTTTACTTTAGTGATAGAAAGGGATAGGTGTTTACCACTGGGCAAGAGTTACAGCTGGGGGAAAGGCAATTACGAAGTGATTAGGCAAGATTTAGGAAGCATAGGATGGGGATGGAAACCGCAGGGGATAGGCACATTAGAAATATGGAGCTTATTCAAGGAAAAGCTCCTGTGTGTCCTAGATAAGTATGTACCTGTCAGGCAGGGAGGAAGCTGTAGAGCGCGGGAGCCGTGATTTATGAAGGAAGTGGAATCTCTGGTCAAGAGGAAGAAGAAGGCTTATGTTAGGAGGAGATGTGAAGGCTCAGTTAGGGCATTTGAGGGTTACAAGGTAGCCAGGAAAGACCTAAAGAGAGAGCTCAGAAGAGCCAGAAGGAGACATGAGAAGTTGTTGGCAGATAGGATCAGGGTAAACCCTCAGGCTTTCTATAGGTATTTAAGGAATAAAAGAATAATGAGAGTAAGGTTAGGGCCAATCAAGGATAGTAGTGGGAAGTTGTGTGTGGAGTCAGAGGAGATAGGGGAAGCACTAAATGAATATTTTTCAACAGTATTCAATCTAGAAAACGACAATGTTGTTGAGGAGATTACTGAGATACAGGCTACTAGACTAGGTGTGATTGAGGTTCACAAGGAAGAGGTATTAGAAATCCTGCAGAATGTGAAAATAGATAGGTCCCCTGGGCCGGATGGGATTTATCCTAGGATCCTCTGGGAAGTCAGGGAGGAGATTGCTGAGCCTTTGGCATTGATCTTTAAATTGTCATTACCTACAGGAATAGTGCCAGAAGACTAGAGGATAGCAAATGTGGTTCCCTTGTTCAAGAAGGGGAGTAGAGACAATCCTGGTAATTATAGACCAGTGAGCCATCCTTCAGTTGTTGGTAAAGTGTTGGAAAAGGTTATAAGAGATAGGATTTATAATCATCTAGAAAAGAATAATTTGATTAGGGATAGTCAGCACGGTTTTGTGAAGGGTAGATCATGCCTCACAAACTATATTGAGTTCTTTGAGAAGGTGGCCAAACAGGTAAATGAGAGTAAACCAGTTGATGTGGTGCATATGGATTTCAGCAAGGCATTCGATAAGGTTCCCCACAGTAGGCTATTGTACAAAATGCGGAGGAATGGGATTGTGGGAGATATAGCAGCTTGGATCAGTAATTGGCTTGCTGAAAGAAGACAGACGGTGGTGGTTGATGGGAAATGTTCATCTTGAAGTCCAGTTACCAGTGGTACCGCAAGGATCGGTGTTGGGTCCACTGCTGTTCGTCATTTTTATTAATGACCTGGATGAGGGTGTAGAAGGGTGGGTCAGTAAGTTTGCAGACGACACTAAGGTCGGTGGAGTTGTGGATACTGACGAAGGATGTTGTAGGTTACAGAGAGCTGGGCTGAGAGGTGGCAAATGGAGTTTAATGCGGACAAGTGTGAGGTGTTGAGAGGTGACTTAATAGAGATATATAAGATAATCAGAGGGTTAGATAGGGTGGACAGGGAGACCCTTTTTCCAAGAATGGTGATGGCGAGCACAAGGGGACATAGCTTTAAATTGAGGGGTGATAGATATAGGACAGATGTCAGAGGTAGTTTCTTTATTTAGAGAGCAGTAAGGGTATGGAATGCTTTGCCTGCAACGGTAGTAGATTCGCCAACTTTAAGTACATTTAAGTCGTCATTGGAAAAGTATATGGACGTACATGGAATAGTGTAGGTTAGATGGGCTTCAGATTGGTATGACAGGTCGGTGCAACATCGAGGGCCGAAGGGCTGTACTGCACTGTAATGTTCTATGTTCTTCGCCAGGGAGGGATGCTTATCAAATGCTAAAAGGATGGCCACTTAACATCATGCACTTTTCTTCTAATTTCCTGTTCCTCACGCCCAGAACCCAGGGAACACAATCATTGAACAGAGAGAAGTTGGCCCAAAGGAGATCAATTTTTCAGACACTTAGACATTTCTGATAAATGTGCATTCATTAAGTTATAAATGGAGCCTCTTTCAATTACAAATATACATCTTTAAAGGAAGCAGAGTTTAAAGACCTTAGATAATCTTGTTAATGTCTACTGGGGTTTTGCTGAAGCACCAATTGCATTGTGTTTCTGTTAATTCTGGAAAGTTTCTGAATGCTCAGCGAGTGGATGAGCATCTATCTTCCTAATACAGTGCAATGTGACTAAGAAAGGTAATTCCTCAGGCCAGTGTAACATCTCATTGGGCCAGTGTAACATCTCATTGGGCCAGTGTAACACTCTCATTGGGCCAGTGAACTGGAAATCGAGTACCGTTATTCCAGGAAGCATCAGAAAAGTTAAAGATTTTATAAAGTATCCAAAGTCCCCCAAAATAGGTGACTTTCAGACCAAGGTTAATACAAAGGATGGACTCGGTTTCTGTTTGAACAAGAATCAATATGTAGTACAGGTCATTAAACTTAAGTTCAATTAAAGCTATAAATGACCTGCGAACTTATGAACTCCCCACTTATGTATGCAGACAAACAGACAGGGTAAGACTGCTTATGGTGACGGGCAAAATATGAAAAAGGCAGCTCAGCAGTCTTTCCACCAACATTTTGTTGTTGAGATGATCACTTTAGGGTGGCACGGTGGCTCAGTGGTTAGCACTGCTGCCTCACAGTGCCAGGGACCTGAGTTCAAATCCAGCCTTGGGTGATTGACTGTGTGGAGTTTGCACATTCTCCCTGTGTGTGCGTGGGTCTCCTCTGCGTGCTCAGGTTTCCTCCCATAATCCAAAGATGTGCAGGTCAGGTGAACTGGCCATGCTAAATTCCACATAGTGTTCAGGGATGTGTAGGTTAGGTGCATTAGATAGGGGAAACGTAAAGTAATAGGTTAGGGGAAATGTGTCTCGATGGGATTCTCATTGGAGGGTCAGTGTGGACTTGTTGGGCCAAATGGTCTGTTTCTACATTGTGGAGATCCTATTTATAAATTATTCCGTACATTGCTTCAATCATCATTCTCCAGATGTTTCCAATGGCTGGTAAATGATACAATGTGGCTGGTTCAGTGATAAAAAGGATCTGCCTTATCAGTTCAAAGTTATCGCTTACAACAACTGTTGCAGGAAAGATACACTGATATTCTACAGGTTTACAGTGAGTTTTAATGGCAGAGATCTGGATATACCATTTAGGCAGGAATTGAACACTTATCACTCTTTGTAACTTGTTCCCAGCTGCAAGCTGTTCAGTTACCTAAGAATAAATCACACAGTTGTTGGAAAGGAAGAAGGTCTCTGTTATTGATAGCTGGTCACTAATCCGTAGACCATACAACATCTTATGCCAATAAAAACTGTATCAGTACACCTCTTTGGCTCCAAATCATCTGCAACTCAAACTTCCTTTGCTGTTTGTTCAAATATTGTTTATGATGCTTTTCAGAGTTGTCAGGTTATTTGTTTTCCAAAATTGCTTCAAACTCTGTTTTAAAACAGCTCTTTCTCATTTTAGTCCAGAATTTTTAAAAACATCATATACATTTGAGACAGAAAAGAGCCAGAGTGTTTCTGTATTGTGCTGTGCGATTATTAAAGACATAGTGCCATATTTTAAAAAATAAATTAGTGTAATAACTGTATTCCAATCAGATATCTCATAAGTGTTTCTAAACACATAATAAAGCTATGTTTACTAGTCATGTAGTATTCAAGAGTCACGTTGTCTGGGAAAACAAACTTTCTTGTATCCATAATTGATTCAAAAGTTTCTTGTTCACTTCAAAGTCATATTATAGAACTATTGTAACTAAGTTAATTAAACAGGTAGGTGGATCTTGATCAATTATTAGGCATCTCTCATTTTTGTTTCACACATAATGTATACTATGAAAAGGAGCCTCAAATGACTTGATCAAACAATTGCAACAGCAGGGTGATAATGGTATATCAATTCTAATGACAACAAACTCCTTAAAGGGGCTGAATCTATTATTTATAATATTAATAAGGAATAACACACTGTGTGTACTCCTTGGAAAGAAACCAATGTTCATAGAGTCATAGAATCATACAGCACAGAAAAGGCCTTTCAGCCCATCCAGTCTACACTGACATAATTACTAGTAAAGGTGTGCACACCCCAATTTCCTGCACTTGTCCGATATCCTTGAATGCTATGATCTTTGAAAATTTTCATCCAAATGTTTTGAAAGGGTATCAGGTTTCTGGGCTCCACTATCTTCCTAGGCAGTGCATTCCAGATTCCCATCATCTGATGAGTGAAAACACTTTTCCCACATCCCCTCTGAATCTCCTGCCCTTTACCCGAAAATTACGTCATCTCGTGTTTGGCTCTTCAACCATGGGGAACAGCTGCTCTCTATTCAGCCTGTCCATACCCCTCATAATCTTATATACCGCAATCATGTCCCTGGCTCAGTATTCTCTGATCTATAGAAAACAATCCACTTCCTCTCTAGCCCACCATTCCATAGGTCCAATCTGTATTATTGTAGATCTTTATATAAGCTTGCAGTCATGCAATTGTAGAAGAAAGAAAGTCTCAGGCTCTGTTTAACATCTCCCGCAGAGGTAGAGGAAAATCAGATGGGGAACAATAACTAGGTTGCTCCCTGAATTGCTCCCACTGGATGTAGTGTTGCTGAGGTTAAAGACTACAGACGGTCACCCAGTATCTCTGACACAAGATACGACCTTGACATAGTGAGATGGGAATCTGGAATGAAAAAAAGTGCATGGTCTACCTCTTCTAAAAATAAAGCAAGCTTAACAAAAATAGTGCAACCATGAACAAAATAATTATTTGTATTTTTAGCTGATCCCTGGAGTTATCTTTTAATTTTTTTACAGCACTAGCTCATTACTATGCAGGTCAGAACATGCACTGTTGGTTTATATAATCTATCTGTATATTTGCATTCCATTAGGCTTTCTCACTGGATAAATAATGGTCAATCAAAACCTGAACTCACATCCTGGGCAATGATATAGTGTCAAAATACCTGGGTCATAAGCCTATTGAAGGATTTATGCCCAAAACGTCTATTCTCCTGCGCCTTGGATGCTGCCTGACCTGCTGAGCTTTTCCAGCACCACACTCTTAAGTCTGATCTCCAGCATCTGCAGTCCTCACTTTCTCCTGTCAAAATACCTGCTTTTATCAGAGGATCCAGTTCACATTATACAATAATTACACATAAAGAAGATGGCTATTGCAAATACAATTGGTCAATATTAATAATTATTTGCAAAATGCAAACATAATATTTCTAACATGTTGTTTATAAACTACAAAGTAACACTAAACAAGTATAGGCAGCGAAGAGAACTTTGTGTGACATTGTGTTTTACATTAAGAAATACCAAATTACTGAACTAAATATTCCTGTGACAATGACACGATATAGGTTAGACACTCATAAAATGCTGCCTCTCAGGTATACATTTTAAATAATAAGGCTCATTTTGTCCTGAAGAGACCACATTCCTGTCTGATGAGGAGCAGTTGCTATTTACTGGAAAACCTTTGGTGTTCAATTTGCTCTTCGGATGTCAAAACAAAATGGCTTAATTACACTTAATGACTAAAATGGGACCATTAGGGTTTCGGTTTACAAGTTCATTAAATTTACTAAACCAAATGTAATCAACCCTCATTATTACAATCTTGTGGGATAAGTATTTGTCATTATGATGATGACACCTTTTGTTGAGATTGGAGATCATTTTCTATTCATAGTTGAGCTTAGCTGGAGTCACAGTTTTGTCAGAGAATTGTAACAATGGTATTTTGAGTATTAAATAACAATAATGAGAGTCTTTTCTATATTAAATATAACATGCATATCCAGTAAATGTCATTGTTATTTCTTGTAACACTTTCCACGATATACCTCATTTCCCATTGTACGAAGCCTTGTATCTTTCAAGTAACAATAGGCAATGGTACAGTTCTGCTGGTGCATAAACAAATGGTCCTTAACATTCAATCAAAATAATTTTGTTTGAAATCTAATCCTACTTATTGGATTTGGGGATTCTACAGTGCACTGGAATGCTATGAATTATAATGAAACAAATGCTATCACTTTAAAACGATAAATCAATTCCTGATTCAAGTAGAATTATTTACTTCTTTCTTTCTCTCCTGTTCTCCTCCACTGAATGCTTGTTTTCATCATGCTACCCTTCCTCAACCTATTGAACCACACATTCATGTCCAAAGTTGTGCACTCAGTACACCAAGGCAGCCTGATCTCCAATTTTTCTCTTTCATGGAAAAGTGCCGAGATACAATTTGGCAAATTAAACTATTTCCCACTACTCCTTGATGAGAAAAAAACTTCTGTCCTATGGACGTAATGAAGGTGCTTAGAATTTTGGATTAATTCACAAATACTTAAGTATGGATTGTTACTTTTTGTAACCTTGCCTTGAAATCATAAAGGCTAAAGAACGTCAGCTTCAATATGGAAATCAGCACAAACTTTAGACTGACACTTTGGGTCGGATTTTCACTACTGACATGGGTTGTTTGAGTTGGTAATTTTCCAACATGGCAGACTCACCCTGGTTTTAAGTACCATATTTCAATGGGAGCTGGAAGAGTGATCAAGTCATTCCCGTCATCTTGAGAACAAATCATAGGTGAGAGTGGAAGTATAAGGATGATAAGGCAGCCTGGCTAGAAGGCCCACCACAGTCCCTGGGATTTATTTCATCATTTTAGGAGCTATTAAGCCCGCTAACTCTCAACCTTCACTCCCACATCCACCCCATGTTAACCCTTCATACCAACTATTGTCCGCCAAATACTTCCCTCTCCCACCATCCTTCATATTTCAAGCTCCATCCACAGCCTTTCATTTTGCATCTATCAAGGGCAGACCTCAGATACCATGTTGAGATGAAAAGAAGGGAAACGTTCACAATCTAACACAGATCTCATTCATAGACAATTGATAATAACAATATTCCCAATCATGAAAACAATTCAAAGTTTTCAATCTTCCTCAATTGTTCAATTTCTTATAAAAACGGACAGACCTCTATTCAGACCCATATTGAAGGCAAAATCCATTAATTGCCTCAAACTGCGAAACCCTGCTGTGATAATTATAGTTTTGGCATAATTGTCTTGGGAAATGGCAAACAACTTTATTAAAACTGGATTAAAAGATTTTTTTTTGTCCTGATCACATTTGATGACCTGTCAGTCAAAGAGTCCAGCAGTTGGTATTTACTATAACTAATTGCATAAGCCTATCTTTCAAGTTTAAAGTGCAGGGGATTTTTAAAAGAATCAAATTGCAATGTTTAGACTTTATCCACCCATCAAAAGTAAACATGTCTACTCCACTGCTTTGTGACTCTTAGACTGTGGTCAAAGGCCCTTGGAGCAGCAAGAATGAGGACTTATCTGAATTCAATCAGCACTATGTTCAAATGGAAACAAAACAGAAATTGCTGGAAAAGCTCAGCAGGTTTGGCAGTATCTGTGGAGAGAAAATTCTGAAGAAGAGTCACTGGACCCGAAATGTTAACTCTGAAATCTGACTTAACCTTTCAGGTCCAGTGACTTTGTAACAAATTGTAACAAAACAGACGTTTTTGAACAATGGGCAATGACAGGATCAAAACAAAAATAGAAATTGCTGGAAAATCTCAGCAGACATGGCAGCATCTGTGGAGTGTAATCAGAGTTAACGTTTCAGGTCAAGTGACCCTTCTTCAGAACAGAATCAAATACTTGGCTCTTATTCACTCTCAAAGGTATAAATCACAAAAAAGTAACTATTGGCGATGCTGGAAATCTGTAACAAAAACAAAAAATACTGGCATTTCTCACTAAAACAGGTAGCATTATGATGTAGGTTTGTGGCATATTGTTATTATTTGGCAACCTGGACTGAAAATGGAGCATATTATATTTTAGTTCTCAATTATCTGAAGGTGATTTTTTTTTATAATAGTGAAAAAGTTATATTGAGCAATGAATTCAAGAAAACATGCGACTCCAGTTAAATACCTCAAACATCAAACTATGTTGGGAATTAATGATGAAGTCTTCACAATGCCGAACTTCTATGAATACATAGAAAGACAAATAGCCCGAAGCCACTTGTGGGTTGAGTTCAGGTGAGGGGAAGACAACCTAACAGAACGGCAGTGATTTTAGTTTGTCAAGGTCTCCTGACTATGAGAGTTTAAGTTGCGGAAATCTCCTCTGACAGAATTGGAAAACCATTCAGGCAACAGAGCTGGAAAGAAAAATTAAGTAGCTCAGCAGTACAAGGACATAGGTTGAAAAGAATCATTAATGTAAGAAACTAAGTAATTAAGATAGGGCTGTTACTTCCTTTGAATTGACTGATTGTAAAGGATTTTGCTTGGAAAAGGGGTGAATCCTTCATTTTGCTGCTGAGCTCTTTCTAAATTATCATACATAGATATTTTTAGTGTAATAAACCTGTGTTCTTTGTTAAAAGAACAATGGTAGTCTCTTATACATATGTTCAGTGATTGACCACCATGATAATCAAACTGCAAAAATAAAACTCATGATCTATCAAGTCAGGTTTCACTGAGATCTGACTTGTCCAGTATTACCATCACCTGAGATTATAACAGCGTATGTTAGAGGAAAACAGGGTTAACATTTCAAGTTGATAACTTTACACCAGAAGCCAGTTATCATGAATAGTATTGACTTAAGAGAGGCAAAGGAAGAGTATCTGGCACCCAGGGTCTTTTAATTCGGCAAGGCGTCAACATTTACAGAAAAGAAAGGGTGGAAGAGGGAGGGCAAAGGTGGGAGGGAGTCCCATAAGAATTTCATTAATTGAACAAATGTTTGCAATCAGTTTGTACCTGCAATGTGTCAATGGATGTTTCAACTGAAAATAGATGGATGTAATTTTCAAACTGAGCCATGAAAACTCCTCTTCTTCTGATTCAGGTATAAAGCAGTCAAGTTTCAACCCTTCCGGTGCTGACAATGACTAATTAATAAAGGGCATTTTTTCTAAAGAATGAAATTTACAGTCATGAAAATAGTTCTACTGAGTATTTCTTTCTTCTAAGTTTTGCTGCACTGAAGTTTTTTCTCCAAATCACTTAAGTATTTCAGTGTAGGGGAGGTAATTTGTGACTTAGACACTATATAACGCCTGATATTCTTTTCAGTGCTTACTTTACCTTTGTAGATTTCAATCTTGGATCAGACATATTTAACAATAGATTCAGTTTCTTGTCACATTGCCCAACAAGGTGAGAGGGGGAATGACATGCATTAAAGGCGTTAGCTATGGTTGCTATCTGCACATTGTAAGATTGTTCCCATGGAAACAAGCTTTAGCCATCTGCAGTAGCAGAATGTGACTCTGCACTGCTGGCATTATCTCAGGTTATCAGAATGTACAAGGTAGGAAGCCTGGTGAGGAAATAACTGTTTATCAACAGACAAGTCAGAGCTTTATATTATGAGAGTCATGTAATGATGTAATGAATTTTTTAAAAAGTTTGTGAATGTATGGTATGGTTATTTGCAACAAATCAATTCTGGTTTCTGCATGCCAGTGGTTTTCTACAGCACAGTCTTAATTTTCATTTTCATTTTAAAATTGCTTGATGTCAAAGTTTAACTTGTATTTTAATAAACAGTATAAGGACCACATCCAAAGTCACAGTTGAGAATTATTTCCTGTTCAATTTGATTCATTCCTTCCTCAGGTAAGTTGGTGATGTGATATATCTGCATTTTATCTGATCTTTCTCAGAGCAATGTGAGATCAAGAGCCTTCTGAAATCTGACACTTCTTGTGGGTCAGAGTATCTGATGCCAAACCCATAAAGGGTTTGAACCAAAGAAGCAAAACAACCAATCCATTAATTTGTAACACTAAGGGATTTCAGCCACTTTTACTGTATGTTGGCTGCTTGCCAAATAATTATAAATTCATCTTCAGTTTCATAAACTGCAGACAATAAGGAGAGACATTTTAAACATTTGATCAATGTTAATATAGGTTGAACATGTGTCACTAAGAGTCTAGTGGCGTTGTTTGTTTCCTTTTCATGTTATTATTTGAGAACCATGGCTCAGGAAAAGAAAAACCAAAGGATATTTTTTTAAATAAACAACAGGCGGAATTTTCTACTCCCTTGAACAGTATGGCAAATGGCAAGAAATATGGGATAATAGACCCTCTCCCCTGAGAAACCAGACGGTGCCAGGACCTGACATTAAAATCAAAGCAGTTACTTGGAGGCCACTTGCTTCCCCAGGCCTTCATCCAATTCTGTCATCTAATATCACTGTGTGCTCCATTGGATACTCTCCTCCTTCACCCTGCGTTCAGGCAAGTCGACATCAGGAAACCACCTGCCTCAGCACACCATCATGCCTGCACTTGGACCAACTTCTCACATCCCTTCAGTCCTCCAGTTTGGAGCTCAGGGACACACAGGACTTGCACGCTTCTGCCAGGTGGCTTTGGGCAGTGACACACACACACACACACAATTCATGTATCCATGCACGATATATAGCATAGCTCCTGCATAATTTCCTAGCATTCACTCACTTTGCACACTTTTGGAGTCCAGTAGCCTCTGTAGCTTGCATTCCTTTTTAGTGCATAGGAGAATAAGCATTTTACATTGGGAACACTCAACAGACAAAAGAGTTGATATGCCGCTGTATGGTAGCTTGCTATGTCACTATCACATCTAAAGCAGTTTACACAGCAAACATACTTCTTGTGCTTCTGCCAAATGGCCATTTTTGAAAATCAACCCAATCATAGTGGGGTCAAGGGGAACCATAACAGTCAAGTGATACCACCATTTTCCATCAAGGGTCACAGGGAGTTGACCAGTTGGTTGTACCAGAGCTCAGGGATCAGCATGATCAGTTCAACAGGTCAAGTTCAACCAACCTTAAATCAACTTACAGGTTGGTCAGTCAGTTGCCATGGAGCCAATCAGCCTGAGAGCTGGGTGATGCTCAGTTGAGCCTATCCTAAGCACAGTGCACCAAGGTCAGCCCTTAGGGCTTAGGCTTGAATGGTTGGGAAATATTGGGGACAGTTCATGGTACCCTGTGATAGTGGGAAACTCAAATCTGAGAGGGGCTTCATTGTACTGGGTCACTCAGGGAATAACTCTGGTGAACGGGGACAATTCTAGATAGAAGGGTGAGATTGCAGAGCATGCAAGGATGGACAGTTTCAGGAGACAGGTTTTCACAAGGCACAGTACTCTGGACTGAGTACATGAGGACAATGAATTACCAACAAGGGAGTCGCAATTTATAAAGCCATTGGATTGGGAGGTAAATTGGTGACATTGGCTGATATATAAAGGGGCTGAATAGAAACATGGGAAGGATGAAGATTCATTAGGGACACAAGGACTGCAACACAAAAGGGAACATAAAGGATACGGAGGATTATCCTGAGTCTTAGGTGAAGTGTCGAAGCTTTACCATCTTCAATATCTGGTTAATTGGGCAATAACGATACTTCATGATTGCTACTGCATGCAGAGAGAATGGAGTAAATTGTTATTTTTTCCTTCAGGGATGGATAAAATCATTTGAAGTTAAGGTCCTTCTAGGGGCAATTGAATTAATCATGCATTTACTGTTTCAATAATGCCACCCATCTGGCATCAAATTGCACTTCATCTGCAGGTCAGTCAAGAATGAACATTACAAATTATAACCTCAAGCAATCATGACCATTACATTGTGAGTACTAATTGCCTCCATGTTGTGTTAGCTAAGCAAATGTAATCAGATGTTAATGTAAAGCTGTTGCCAGGGTTTGGAATTTCTGAAATACATTTTGTCACTAACACTGGAGGACAATGCTTAGAAGCTGCACATTTGCACATTGAAATATAAACATACAAGGGCACGGTGTGTAACATTCAGGGGTGCCTTTTTCAGAGGACGTGGAGAGTTATCACAATGATTTACTGCCAGATTTGCACTCCTTCAATATAACCTGAGTACTCTGGTCATGCTACATACGTCACATAAGGTTATGGACCTTGGAACTCTTTACTGAGCCATGGAACTGACCTCCTTACAATGCCTCCATGCCACATCATATCAAGACGCAACATCATGTTTCATTGTGACTGATCTGAGGGATAAGAGCTACCATTAGTGAAATGCTATACTGTTTTAGTCATTTCTCAGAGGTTATCTTCTCACATATATATGAGACAGGTATGGCCATGGCTGAAGTTTTTGTGGTCTTCCATCAAAGATGAAGCTGTAAGAATGTGAGAGAGATAGCAATTACAATGTTGTCAGCAAGCCGACAACAACAGAAACCTCCAGGTGCACAGCTCCAGAGAGAGAAGTATCAGATGAAAATCCACCGGGGAGGCAGACGAGAATGATGAGACCCTACATCTGCAGGCCATATTGTAATTTTCAACAATTCTCAAATGCAGTGCAGATTAAGGAGGTCCTGAGCCAGCATCACTGAACTATGTCATATGCTGGAGCAGAGCCCATACTCAGAAAAATCGGGTTGCAACCCCATCTCAGTGTCTGTCAAGGTTACAGCTGCTCTGAATTTTTCTGCCAGCAGATTTGTGCAGCTTCTCTTGGCAGACCACTGCACAGTAAGGTGAGAGTGGAGATGTGAACTGCCTATTGTGCACTCACAGCCTTGAAGGATAGTGCATTTATTCCCCTGAAGGGCTCATAGCCAGACTGAATCTTTGCCTCTCGAGATACATGCAATCATCACTGATTTGTACCATTGCTTAAAGATGGGTACCAGCATATCTCTCATATGGGTGCAACTTAACCAGGTCAGAAAGCAACAAAGACAGCAGAAGTGACATTAAAGAGTGCAAGGAAAATATATTTGCAATGTGCAAAACTATTGACATTGATGTGTTACCCATGCCACCTTTGTGTCCTTCAGGTTTCTTCCTTCCTCTCACTTGCACTACACCTGAGAGCAGACCTGGCCTCTGCAGCTGCTTTATAGTTAGCCCTGTTGACTGGAGGACTTGGCAATCATCACAGCAGCATTTTGGACTGAGTAGGCCAAGGTCTACTGACAGTGTCCAGCCCATTTGGTTGGTTTGGGCTTCTGCAGGCTTTGGAATCACAAAGGTCAGAGACAGAGAGGCTAGGATCGTGTGAAGCATCCAGCGAGGCAGTCACTGGGGATCCTGTGGTTGCTTCTCCTCCCCCTTGGTGTCTTCTGACAGCATACTATCTCTCTGAAGTGAGGTTTAGGGTCCTTGCCCTCCTATTCACCATGCTATTGAAACTGAGTACTCGTGCTACAGAGATGGACTGCTGGTCCACGCATATATCCGGGAGATACAGTATGCAGGACTGGAGTCTCCAAGGTAACAGACATAACATGTATATGGAGCCAGCACTGTACTGATAACACTGTTGGACTTGCTCATTCTTCAATCCAGTTTACCATATCTCTGACAAACCTGCCCGCTATTCCTGTGCCTATCTGTGCTTTGGTTCCTATGGAGATATGTTTGTGATGTGCTCACCAGGTTGTGCTCCTGAGTCTAACCAAAGTGCAGTACTCAACAACTGGAAATCTGAGCTGGTAGATGTGCAGGAGAAAACTTTGGTGAACCCTCTGTGGATTGATGGACTTCTTTTTCTGAGGTGGAGGGGTAGTTTTCGGACTCTGGAACCAACACCTTTTGGATGGGGATTCATTGGACATTGCTAGTGCCTACCTGAAAGAAGAGAGGGAATTCGTTGTTTAAGAGGGATAAAAGCTTGTTCAGGTTAAGAAAGAATTACCATTCTTAGTAAGGGGAGAGCAGCACAGCCCAGCACAATGAGACTTACTGGGCTAGTTGGCCATGGAGGTATGCCGTGCCCACATGAACAACCGTGCTCTTCCCTGGTCAAATCCAATATTTTTCTCATATATGGCATGAGGAGACTTGTGTCTGCTACTGTTCCTAGCCTGGCTGTGAACTATTATTTTCCTGTAATGAGACAACGGGAAGGATTGAGTATGATGGAAGTGGATGGAAGAACAGTTAATGATGATGTTGGAGCAGGAGCCATGGTTAGATGTTCCAAATGAGTCAGGAGGAAGTGTAGAGGGCAGAAAAAGTTAGCAGCCATGCAGTGGACATGATGAATGCAATAGTGAGTGCAATGGCACATGAACCTTGGTGAGAGGCACAAGGAGTGGCAGAGTTAGAATGAATGTTGCCTCTGTGGGGAGGTGGATGAGAGAAGATGGTGGCACTCATCCTTAGGGAGTGCAGAAGGTACTGTCTTCTTGTACTGCTGGGCATTCTGTTTTACGCAGGGCACAGCACTGAGCCATACTGTTCTCTTGGTCCAGGGTAGCTGGGACTGTTGGTCTTTTACTACTCAGCAGAATACAACAGTATCTTCCTCTCCACCATCTCATCCACTAGTATCTCCAAGTCTCTGCTGGCAAACTGAAGAACTAACTTGCCTTTTCCAGCTTTTTTTTGTGTATAACTGTGCAGGACCACAGTGTGAGGGCAGTTCATGAATTCTGGAGCCAACATGGTATGCAGCTATGGTTTAAGTATGATGCCAACAGCCTGCATGTTACAAAAGTCTAGCAGTGGCGACCACTCCTGCTGCACCATTCCAAAGCACGGCACCACAGAGACCAGCTGTGTAATGAATAAAATAAAGAGCAGAATATTGCATGTGAAAAGTTACTATGGGTGCAGTGGACCCAGTGCCATGAATCTCACTGAACAAATACTTTGGCTAAAAATGGCAAAATGCAACCCAATGATTTGAAGGAAGTCTCTCTATGATAAATCACACAGCATCAAAAATAATACTTCATCAAGCCAAGATTACAGTAACACCATACAGCACAAAGAAAGAAATGGTGGATTTGCTGCCTGAAAAAACGGGTTTCGAGCAATCTGATGAGTCATTCCATCAAACGACTCAGTGAGAGTAGAGTTTGAGTTCAACTACACAATTTTTCCCACTATTTTAAACTCATGGCGGTCGAATTTGGTAAGCGAGTTTTGCTGGGAAAAAGCTCTGCAATCAGCAATGGGGCAGGCTGGAGCCAGTCTGCACAAGCTTTAGTCAGATTGCAAAAGTATTGGGGCTATTGTTTAAGCATCTGTGAAATTACATTGTTGTATGAAGGTAAAAGGGTCTGAAAGGGTTAGGGCCAAGGGGTGCCACAAGCTACAATGATGTCATATCGACTTGAGGAATACAGAGTTTAGGATCTCAAAGGAAATGAGCCATCATCTGAGTCTTCTTCATAATTTCAGCCACAATATTGAGCACATCAGTGTAACTTGTACCTAAATGCTATCACTAAATAAACCACAGCTCCTTTAAGACAACAGCCTATTCTCCTTAGACTACCAAGTGGTTTTAGTCGTGCAATTATGATGCAGTGATAGTGTACTAATCTCTGGGCCAGAAGGCCTGGGTTCAAGTCCCAACTGCTCCAAAGATGTGTTGCCACACATTTCAACAAGTTGGTTAAAAATATCTACCAAGTGATTTTCGTCCACCACACTAGACCAAGTAGGCCCTAAAGATACATACCGTGAAAGAGGATGGTGGCAACAAATCCCCTTTCTAATGAACAACAATTCAGAGAGCTCACACAACAGGCATTATCCCTCAAATACATTAATTGTGGACCAAACTCCTGATGATGGATTTTACTACAAATTGCTTTGCTGATGTATGGGGAAGGATATGGGTCCCTGTGGTCACTAACAGAAGAAAATGTTTCTACATTTTAAAATAAAGACCTCTATCAAGCCAAAAGGAGGTGGGATGCTGTTTGCAATCATTCTGTTTGTTGCCTTATTCAGTCACCACCTCCTCCACCTACTGAAAATTGACCTCAGGCCTCATACTAATAATTAACTTTTCCAAAGGTGTAAGTGGCTAGTGGTGGCACAAGACTCGTCTGATGATGTAAATGAAACTCGCAAAGCAAATTGAGGGTGATATCAAACCGAAAGAAAAGGCATACGTTCTGTGAATGATTAGCGGCAGACCCGATTGTGAATATTTTAGCAGTCAGAAAAGGTTGATGAAAAATGATAATAATGAGGTAGAAACATATGCCCAATAGGACATGTTGGGGGATTTAGAGCAAATGGCAAATGACAGCGGATAGAAGTAAACTAATGTAGTTTGTGTACTGTTTCTAAACAGCATTCAATAAGGCACCATGTAATAGATTAATGCATTTGAGAAATGCCAATAATGTTGAATATAATATACAGCACGGAAAACAATTTGCTAGTGAGCAAGAAACGTGAATTCATGCATCATTTTTGCTGGCAAACTGTGATCACTTGTGGGCCTCATATTTAGAATCTAAATTGTCTGCATATATAGATGACAAGACAGTATATTGAGCCAAATTTGCTGATCATACAAGTAAGTTGTGAGGAGGACATAAAGAATGAATGAGATAGGGTAAGTGAGGGGGAGAAAACAGGTGGTAAATTAGGAGGAAAATATGAAGTTGTACATTTTTAGTAGGAAGGAAGAGCAGAATGTTACTGAAACAGAAAGGTACTGCAAAATGTTGAGGTGCAGATGGAGCTGGAGTTTTTCAGATATGAATTACAAACTGTTAGCATGCTGCTAGAACAGGGCAAATGGATTTTGGCTTTTATTGTAAGGGAGACGAGATGTATAAGTAATCAAATTTTGTTACAACTGTACAGGTCTTTGCTAATACCATACCTTGAGTACTGCATATAGTTTTGGTCTTTCCTTAATAATGGATATTGGCATTGGAACTGAGTCAGAAAGTTTCACTGGTTTGTTTCCCAAGATGAAAGTGTTTGTTTATGAAGAAAAGTACAGCAGGTCAGGCCAATCCTCATTTGAGTTTAAAAGAATAAGTCATCTTGTTACACCATAGATGACTTTGAAAGAACTTGACAGGGTGGATGCTGAAAGGATATTTCCCCTTATAGGGGAAATCAAGAACCGGGGGACAGAGTTTCAATGTAATTACCTTCTAATTTAAACGAGTGATGAGGAGATGGTGTGTCTTTGGAATTTTCTACCCTAGACAGCAGTGAGGCTGGTTATTCAAAGCAGAATTAGGCAGATTATTGATCTACAAGTGAGTCAAAGATGTAAGCAGCAAATAATAAAGTGGATGAGTCAAAATCTTACTGAATGGTAGGGCAGGATCAAGAAGCCAGATATGCTAATCCTGCTCCTATTTCTTGCATTCTTATGAAGTTAGGAATGCATTACGTTGCATTATTCCAGGCAGGGTACCTTTAAGAGAGTTGGTTGACATAAAAATATGTGACATTCCAGGACAAATGGTACCCACCTTCAGTAATCAATTGCTGTTCTTATTGTAATTATTGTATATTTGCGCTATGTAGCTGTAAACATTAAACTCAAGACTGTGCAAGTCTGAGATCTTATAATTTAAATCATTAATATTGTTAACAGACTTCAAGACATCTACCTCAACAAGAATCCTTTTGGTATATTTTACAGGGTTAACATGTAGGGAAGCAGTCAGGAATCTGCAACAGATTTTAATTCAACATGCAAAGAACTCAGGCTCCTTCACAGACAAAGAGAATGTTTTGAGCATATAATGTTTTGTAAATGAATCAATAACGATTAGATTGATAGCGATTTTTCTGTGTTGCCCTTTTTAACCTCATTTGTTCTAAAAAACAAAAGGCACAGGAACCCAATAACATAAGCAGTAGGGGCTTACGTGAAGCACACACCTCCTCAAGCTTACTCCATTATTCAGTTCAATCATGGTTGATAATCTGCCTCAAATTAATTTTCCTGCCTACTCTTCAGATCATTTGACTGTCCCAGAGAGCAAAGGTTAGCCTTGAATTTCTTCACAATGGAACATCCACAACTGTCTGGGGCAGAAAATGCCAAAAATTAACAACACCAACTTGAAAAAGTTACCCATCGTGAATGCAGAGTGAACATACTTAGTGGAAGTTAGAGACATAGAGATGTACAGCACGGAAACAGACCTTTTGGTCCGACTCATCTTTGCTGAACAGATATCCAATATAAATCTATCCTTCTGTACCCCTCCGATTTATATACCCATCCAGATGCCTTTTAAATGTTGCAATTGTACCAGCCTCCACCACCTCCTCTGGCAGCTCATTCCATAGACGTACCACCCTTTGTGTGAAAAAGTTGCCCTTTAGGTCCCTTTTAAAACTTTCTCCTCTCACCCAAAACCTATGCCCTCTAGTTTTGGACCCCCCCCACCACAGGGAAAAGACCTTGTTTGTTTATCCTATCCATGCCCCTCAAGATTTTATAAATCACGATAAGGTCACCCCTCAGCTTTTGATGCTGCAGGGAAAACAGCCCAGTTGATCAAATGTGATACTTTATTATATGTTTTTGTCATATATATCGAGCATATTATTGGTAGAAGTTACTTGAAGATTTTGCACCATTTCATGTTAAAGCAAAAAACAAAATCTACTATTGAACTACCTATTTTTTTCCTATTGCTTTTGATTGAAAAAGTCCAGTTATTGTCATAGTTTAAGTAATAGAAAGGACAGCTAATTTGAAACATACAACATGGTGGCACAGTGGTTAGCACTGCTGCCTCCCCGCAGCAGAGACCTGGGGTTTAATTCCCGCCTCAGGCGACTCTCTGTGTGGAGTTTGCACATTCTCCCCGTGTCTGCGTGGGTTTCCTCCCACAATCCAAAAATGTGCAGGTTAGGTGAATTGGCCACGCTAAATTGCCTGTAGTGTTAGATGTAGGGGAATGGGTCTGGGTGGGTTGCGCTTCGGTGGGTCAGTGTGGACTTGTTGGGCCGAAGGGCCTGTTTCCACACTGTAAGTAATCTAATCTAAATACCAAAACTAATTTTCCAGCAAAAGAATTAGCATAATGTTTTTTTTCTCCCCTTTCACTGACGCACAAAATATTTTTCATGTTAGTTTTTTTTTCCCTGTACCACCTAAATAAGATAAGCTCTTTAATGTGCTTTGCTGTTTAAATGAACTCAAATACTACAATTGTCTCCTATTCCCAATAGAGGTTACAGCTATTCACGCTTCCAATTGAGTTTTTAAAAATGCTCATTTAGAGATATCTTAACCTTGACTTTGAATCAGTGTTATAAGTGGTACATATATTAAACTCATTTATAATAAATATGACATTATTAAATATTTGAGGCACCTCTTTCCTTATGGTTGACAGTAAAGGCATCATGCAACATGATATTGAAGAACATAAGCAACAAAATGGCCCACAGCTGTTTGCCAAATGATGCTGATTTTTTTAAAGAGAAGGGAAAAGCTGGGAACAATGGACTGGATTTTATGCTCCTCTGCTGGCAGACCCAGAGACCTAACCAAAGCTGTCATTACACAGCCTGTTGGCCACCCATTTGGCCGACAGCTCTCCAAGGCATTCATTCCCTCATGATACAAGTGAAAGTAACACCTTAAGGCAATTAATGCTGCTTCTAGCATTGAACTAGTGTAGGGGAGTTAATCAGATGGGGGCCAATATTTTTGCCAGGTAGGCCATGAACCTTAGTCTTAAAATCAAGCCAATTTCTACAATTGGCTTCACTATTCCAAACTTGGTCAGGAAAGAACTGGCGAGTTCCACTGATTCTAATAACTATCTTGCAATTAAGGTTGGAAGTGGCCCATGCAACTTTTGATCAGGTGTACTGAACCATAATTTGTTCTAACAAAGCATTTTACAATTTCTGGTATTAGTCAGACTTGAGGTTTACATAAAGTTCAGTGAGATGCGACAATACAGCAGCAAGGGAAAGGGACATCTGTAACCTGAGTAGGGTGAGCAATTGTTCATGTCATTGATTGGAAGATTAACATCATAAGGAATGGAGATTTTATTAAAATGATTCACTTAACTGGCAAATAGGTTTAGGAAGATTAATAAAGAAAGAAGTACATGTATTTGGAAAGACAAGGACTGATAAGGGATAGTCAACATGGCTTTGTGCGTGGGAAATCATGTCTCACAAACTTGATTGAGTTTTTTGAAGAAGTAACAAAGAAGATTAATGAGGGCAGAGGTTTACAAAATTATGAGGGGCATGGGTAGGATAAATAGACAAAGTCTTTTCCCTGTGGTCGGGGAGTCCAGAACTAGAGGGCATAGGTTTAGGGTGAGAGGGGAAAGATATAAAAGAGACCTAAGGGGCGACTTTTTCACGCAGAGGGTGGTAGTACATGTATGGAATGAGCTGCCAGAGGATGTGGTGGAGGCTGGTACAATTGCAACATTTAAGAGGCATCTGGTTCGGTATATGAATAGGAAGGGTTTGGAGGGATATGGGCCGGGTGCTGTCAATGGGACTAGATTAGGGTGGGATATCTGGTCGGCATGGACAGGTTGGACCGAAGGGTCTGTTTCCATGCTGTACATCTCTATGACTCTATGACTTTTGGCCTATATCTTTTTAGGGAAAACGTATAGGAATTACCTTTCTCTGAGAGATGATTCTATGTAAAGTACCTGGCTTCTGATTACTGATCATGAGATCAAATTGCTTGGGAGGTAAGCAATGAAGTGGCAAAAAGTTAACGAGATATTAATTGTAGAGATGAATAGAGTATGGTGTGGCTGTGGTCTCAAGCAGGCTTTAAGTTCTGCAGAACATCTCTTTTAAGCAGAGTTCATTTGAAGTTCTCTGTGCTACGTTAAACAGTTTCGACCTTTTGTTAATTAAAGGTCTTCTAATATCGAGGGATAAACAAGTCAAGACAAAAGACTGAGAATTTTGGATGAAAGACTTCAAAACCAAAGAATAAAAGCAGGAGAGTTTTTAAACTGAAGACACAAGCCAAGTCTCTGCTGAACACGTATCTACAGAATTTGGAGGATTTGTAATGGCAACATTGCCAGAAGCAAGTGGGAGGCTCAAGAAATTCCTACCCTTCTACAAATATTTAAAACAGTACTCAGACCAAGTGGACTGTCTTCTAATTTTGAATAACCACCTGATTATATTCTCAGGGTGCAAATCAACCAAGGGTTGAAATAATGTTGAATTATGAAGTTTAGCTTAAATAAGAATTATGTTCACTGTACTTTCTACTTGAGATAGAGTACCATATTGCTTGATTTTTGTGTAAGAAAACTACTTTTATTTAAATAGTCAAAGATGTGCAGGTCAGGTGAGTTGGCCATGCTAAATTGCCCATAGTGTTAGGTGCATTAGTCAAAGGGAAATGGGCCTGGGTAGGTTACTCTTTGGAGGATCAGTGTGGACTGGTTGGGCCAAAGGGCCTGTTTCCACACTGTTGGGAATCTAACCTAATCTAATCTAAATTGTGAACCTCATGGTTTCATTTCTTAAATACCTGGGATTTTGGATTCTTAAAAAAAATGTTACTTGTCTCTCCCTAGGTCATAACAGACAAACACAACTCTCCAAAGGGAGAAAAAATGTTTAAAAATACAAAACTTTACTTTTAAAACTTATAATTCAAAATCTCCAACAATTAAAGCCTGAAGAACTAAAACTCCATACTTGTAAGAGTTGATTTTCAGCTCCAAAGAACTCTTTAATATTATTCAACACTTATCATTACTTTAAGAGTATACTCACACTGCTACAGAAAGTACTTTTTTCTCATGGTAAAATTTAGTCTGTATCTATAATACAAATGTAGCCTCTTCACCATGTTCAACATGTTTTATTACAGAGGTAGACAGTGAGATTTTGTTTCCACACAATGAATGGAGAACAGTGCAAGTTGGATAACAATGCTTGGACATTTAAATTGAACCATGAAGCTGGAACTTGTCTGAAGGTGCCAAGAATTGAAATTAAATCTCCATGGTACTGCCAAGAACAAATATGCAAAATAATTATCAAAAATTATACTTTCTCATTTGCTTAGATTATTGTGCTCTTCTGTTCAAAAAATATTGCTGACAGAAAAAAAATGCTTTAGACTGAAGAATCAAGCATCATTCAACTGGGTAACAAGAGGCTGATTGCTTTACAACTTATTTGGGAAGGTGGTGTCATATGCCAGGTGGCTAATAGTGGGGATGTGGAACAATGTACTTATAGGCATGAGGTCATTTGCTAAAACCTTCAGGAATATGTTCAATAAGAGTTGCCAACTGATATATATTGTGCTATGAACAGAGGTTTGGAACAAAGATTTTAAATTGGACCCCGAGGATGTAGCTTGAGGTATCTAACAAAGAATATACAGGAAATTGGCAATCACAAAGTGTCAAGTAATGTCCTGTTTAATGATAATAAACACATGGAAGAATAACGGACAAAATTGGTATGATTGGTATGATTGAGTGCAATTTAAACTCATTCATAGCCTAGTAAATTACTGCTGCTTGTGTTGCAACAGCTTCAGGACCACTCAAATAAAAGCAAAATCTGATTATTGTTTTCCTTCAATCTCAAAGATGTATCCATCCTTTCAGTAACATGAAAAATTGTAGATATACATTAGGGCTCTAAGTTCGTATACCTTTTAGAGGCAACTGGCAGATTTTATTTCTGCTAATTAAATGCTGACATGTAGATGCACTTACTTGAAATCTCAGTGACCATAACAAGGATCCTCATGGGAGCCTGTTTAGCAAGGTTAGATCTCATGGAATACAGGGAGAACTAGCCTTTTTATACAGAACTGGATCGAAGGTAGATGACAGAGGGTGGTGGTAGAGGGTTGCTTCTCAGACTGGCGGCCTGCGACCAGTGGTGTGCCATAAGGACCGGTGCCGAGTCCAATACTTTTCATCATTTATACAAATGGTTTGGATGTGAACATAAGAGGTATAGTTAATAAGTTTGCAGATCACACCAAAATTGAAGGTGCATTTGACAGTGAAGAAAGTTACCTCGGAGTACAACGGGATCCTAATCAGATGGGCCAATGGGCTGAGGAGTTGCAGATGGAGTTTAATTTAGATAAATGCGAGGTGCTGCATTTTGGGAAAGCAAATCAGAGTAGGACTTATACATTTAATGGTATGGATCTGAAAAGTGCTGCTGAACAAAAAGACCTTGGAGTGCAGGTTCATAGCTCTTTGAAAGTAGAGTCGCAGATAGATAGGATAGTGAAGAAGGCATTTGGTATGCTTTCCTTAACTGGTCAGAGTGTAGAGTATCGGAGTTGGGAGGTCATGTTGTGGCTGTACAGGATGTTGGTTAGGCCACTTTTGGAATATTGCATGCAATTCTCATCTCCTTCCTATCAGAAGGATGTTGGGAAACTTGAAAGGGTTCAGAAAAGATTTACAAGGCTATCACCAGGGTTGGATGATTTGAGCTAGAGGGAGAGGCTGAATAGGCTGGGGCTGTTTTCCCTGGAGCATCGGAGGCTAAGGGGTGACCTTATAGAGGTTTATAAAATCTTGAGGGGCATGGATAGAATAAATAAACAAGGTCTTTTCCCTGGGATGGGGGAGTCCAGAACTAGAGGGTATAGGTTTAGGGTGAGAGAGGAAAGATATAAAGGGGACCTAAGGGGCAACTATTTCATACAGAGGGTGGTGCATGAATGGAATAAGCTGACAGAGGAAGTAATGGAGGCTGATACAATTACAGCATTTAAAAGATATCTGGATGGGTATATGAATAGGAAGGGTTTAGAGGGATATGGGCCAAGTGCTGGCAAATGGGTCTAGATTAGGATAGGGTATCTGGTCAGCCTGGACGAGTTCATCCGAAGGGTCTATTTCCATGCTACACATCTCTATGACTCTCTGACTCTAATTGATGCATGGGTCCAAATAGCTGACTAAAATTAGGACAGGACTGATTAGATCAGCAGGATAGATGGTCATTTTGAATGATGTTGCAGCCATTTCATTCAGTTTGTTGGTGCTAGTGGGGCTAATTTCATTTTAATGTGACAGTACATTAAAAATACAAATTATTACTACCAACAAAATGTAAAATATGAACATTCTATTAATGCTTAAAATTGAAAGAATCCCAGAAAAAAAAATTATTTCACATCTATGGGAAAAATAAACATGCATTTTCTATTAATCAGTGTCACTGACACCTAAAGGTGTTTCATGCTGATAGATGATATGAATGGCATTCAAACATTATCTTTAGGATTTGCTTAAGTTCCAGTTCCACCTTTTGCTCAAAAGCTAAAACACAGATTTAGACAAACAATTCAAGCATATATATTTAAAAAAATATTAAAATGAAGTTAAATGAATATTTATTGCCAGGTATGTTATATATTACATTCATTTTTTGGAATTTGAACTTTTCTAAAAAAAAGAGGCTGATAGATTTTGGTTTGTCTTGTGAATTTTTTTTTCAAAAGTAGGGTAAGATAACTATTATGAATCAATGATGTAAATAGATCCTTTTAATCATTTAAGTCAAGTGCCTGGAAAAATGTCTATAAGTGTTAATGCATAAAGTGTTTATGCAGTTGTGTTTATAACTGGCAGAGTAAACACATTAAGATAATTAGTTCAGTTTGAATTTCTGAATAGAAAGTTCAGTGCTTGAGTTCAGAAGAACATGGAATTCAATTCAAAAAAGAATAGCTTTTCACTTACTAGGAGAACTAAGTATTCAGCTAAGGCAAAACAGTCCCCTCAGCAGAAGAGGTTGTTAGTCTGTGGACCTTCCAAGCCAGAAGGGCTTGTATAGGATTCTTCAAAGTGTGTGAACTGATACAGTTTAGGCCATCAGAATTATGAGTGGTTTATGTCAAATGACTTTGAAAAGAATGATAAAGTTTGCTCAGGAGTTTTAAAAAAATAAATTGGGGAAAGCACTTAAGTAAATATTATTTAAAAAGTCGAAATAGGAGTGATATTTCTCTGGGAGTGTGTTTCTGCAATGGATAGTGATGGGAAACAGTTTGAAACTCTGTTTTGATTTTTTTTAAGTGCAGACGCTATGAAAGATCCTATGTATATACACAGACGTGTATCTCATACATATCACTTTTGTAAAATAAACTCTGGTTCTATTATTAATGAACATCTGCAGACTTGTTTCAATGTCTAACTACCACAAAAATGATCTGCAAAATTTAATATATGGTTTGTCCATCCAGATTTCAGTCTGGACTTTGACTGGTCCAGTATTACCATCAGCTGGGATTAGAACAATTATATGTCTGATCAGCTGATGTGTTCCCAGCAGTTCATCTGCAATTCTGTGAACAGGCATTTTTTCTTTAAAAAGTATCAGTTCAGCATAGTTGGTGATGTCCTCCCTGAGCTAAAGAGTAAGAGCTTGTTCTCCTCGAGGATATTAGCCCATTGAATTCAGCATTTAAATGTGCTTCAGTGTTTGATTTACTGTGTTTTAAGTGAGTTATTTTAATGAAACAATAAAAGCTTGTGGATGAAGTTTGATTTGTAAGATCTCATAGCACTACTCAAACCGCAGAAGGGACCATTCCTCATAATCGGGCCTGTATTCCTCACTTCGCCAACACTTTAAGAATCTACCCTGGATTAGATATTTTGACATCCATTACCAAGAATGGTTCAGTAGCATTACTTTACCAAAGTGACTGAATATTAGAAGTCAGGGGCTATGGTGAGTGGTGAGAAAAGGACTTCGTCCTAACCAGTCTAGCTACCAAACCCGCGTGTCCTCATGATGGTATAGAAGTGACCATCTTTCAGTTCTTGTTGAGATGAAGTCCTGTCTTTACACTGAGGGCACCCATTATTGTGTTATGTGGCACCAACACCATGCTAAATATAATAGATTCAGAACAGACCTAGTGTCTCCTTCCTTCATCTGTTTTATTGGACATAACACCGTTGACCAGAAACTTTAGTGGAGCAGTCACAAAGCAATAATTTATGACTACAAGAACAGATCAGAGGCTTACTTCCCAACATTTTCCCACTATTGACAAGATACAAGTCCAATATTCCAAATGGCAATCCAATATTTTCATTTGACTGGTAGAATGTATCTTCAACAACACCCAGGAATGTGATATAATTGCTCATTTCCTGTACAACTGGTGCACAGGACAGCAATGTGAGTGATCTTCAAGAAAAAGAATACCTGAAAGAGATTTTCATTAAGGTTTCTTGAACAACAGCTCACCAACTGGAGATCTCTACCATCTTGAGCAATAACGTCAATAGTGTCATGGGAATGCCACCACTACCATGTCAAACCCCATCCTGACCCCGGAGAAACATTGTTGTCCCTTCACTATCACTGATGCTAAATTCTATAACTTCCTTTCTAACAGCACTCTGGGTATATTTATACTACATGCATAGCTGCAACTCAGAGAGGTAAATTATTGCTCCCATCCTGAGGTAATTAAAGGTTAGTCAATAGATGTTGGCCTCTCCTTGTGCACAATTGGGCTGGTGGCCCTATCAAGAACTAGGTTCCTCTGAAAGATGATTTACAAGGACGTTGCCAGGATTGGAGGATTTGAGCTACAGGAAGAGGCTGAATAGGCTGCAGCTGTTTTCCCTGGAGCACGGAGGCTGATGGGTGACCTTATTAAGGTGTATAAAATCATGAGGGGCATGGTTAGGGTAAATAGACAAGGTCTTTTCCCTGGGGTGGGGTAGTCCAGAACTAGAGGGCATAGGTTTATGGTGAGAGGGGAAAAATTTAAAAGGACCTAATGGGCAACTTTTTCATGGAGGGGTTGGTGCGTATATGGAATGAGCTGCCAGAGGAAGTGGTGGAGGCCGGTACAATTATAACATTTAATAAGCATCTGGATGGATATATGAATAGGAATGGTTTAGAGGGATATGGGCCAAGTGTTTGCAAACATGATAAGATTAGGTTAGGATATCTGGTCAGCATGGATGAGTTGGACCGAAGGGTCTGTTTCTGTGCTGTACATCTCTATGACTGTAAGATTGGATGATTTCTTGTTTTCAGAAACTGACCATGTGACTAAGTTGTCTGGCAACTAAATAACGGTCATGTGAAAGGGTCAGCAAGCTCTAATTACAGGGGGTGGATCAGATTATGTACGTGGTTTTGTTTCTCAAGCAGTACTTACTTTAGTTTTAGAACAAGCTGTCTACAAATCTCACCTCTTTCAGGCAGAATTCAATTGAAATTTTGTATGTTGGTTAAGTGAATTTGAAACAGAGCTTTTGAACCAAACAGCACTTGTAGGGTTAAAACAATTCTTGGACATCAAAAACAATTTTATTACTGAAGTGAGAGTCACACGGTTTGTTCCAGTGAACATCACAAACACCTCTCCTGTGGACATCCTGCTGGACGATGGTGAGTAGCAGCTACATTAATCCTACAAAGCTGTTCTAGCCAGACACTCAGTGTTGCTGTCAATTCCATCAATGAAATAATACATTTCATCAAGGTGAAGTATCTCTGGCTCCCAAGCTGATCATTGTGTAAAAGAATTTCTCTCTGTTGCAGGGGTGAATGAATATTGTCATGGACCATTTGGTTGTGGCAATGACCTCCTCCACTTCTTAATTAGATTACATGGCAGTGGTTATCCAGTGTCAGTCTTATGATTGCTCCTCTTAATATTATCAGTCTTATTGTTGGCAGCCCTGTGATTCTAACACAATTAGAATAGTATAAAACTGTTTGAAACTCTGTTGTTGGAGAAGTCTCCTGTTTACCAGTAGAAATTGTCTTCTTATCAGTGCAAAATAAAGGTTGCTGGATGTTTGAATGAAAAACCTTTATTGAATGTTGGTTTAAAATACTCAATAACAGACTTAAATATCTTGTTAACCAAAGGATTTTGTGTGTTTAACTTCCGGGATATAAAAGCTGAAAATCAAGTGTGCTCTCAAATACAGTACTTCAGAATTCAAGAACAATAGAATGAAGAGATTTCTAAACTGAGGTGGCTTTACTTCAGATGCTAGGAGAAAGTGAGGACTATAGATGATGGAGATCAGAGTTGAGAGTCTGGTGCTGGAAAAGTACAGCAGGTCAGGCAGCATCCGAGGAGCATGAGAAAGGTAGAAGACAGAGGGTGGTGGTGGGGGGTCGTTTTTCAGACTGGAGGCCTGTGACCAGTGGAGTGCCACAAGGATCGGTGCTGGGTCCTCTACTTTTTGTCATTTACATAAATGATTTGGATGCGAGCACAAGAGGGACAGTTAGTAAGTTAGCAGATTACACCAAAAATTGGAGGTGAAGTAGACAGCGAAGAGGGTTACCTCAGATTACAACAGGATCTTGACCAGATGGGCCAATGGGCCGAGAAGTGGCAGATAGAGTTTAATTCCGATAAATGCGAGGTGCTGCATTTAGGGAAAGCAAATCTTAGCAGGATTTATACACTTAATGGTAAGGCCCTAGGGAGTGATGCTGAACAAAGAGAACTTGGAGTGCAGGTTCATAGCTCCTTGAAAGTGGAGTCACAGGTAGATAGGATAGTGAAGAAGGCATTTGGTATGCTTTCCTTTATTGGTCAGAGTATTGAGTACAGGAGTTGGGAGGTCGTGTTGCGGCTGTACAGGATATTGGTTAGGCCACTGTTGGCATATTGTATTCAATTCTGGTCTCCTTACTATCGGAAAGATGTTGTGAAACTTGAAAGGGTTCAGAAAAGATTTACAAGGATGTTGCCAGGGTTGGAGGATTTGAGCTATAGGGAGAGGCTGAACAGGCTGGGGCTGTTTTTCCTGGAGCTTCAGAGGCTGGGGGGTGACCTTATAGAGGTTTACAAAATTATGAGGGGCATGGATAGGGTAAATAGGCAAAGTGTTTTCCCTGGGGTCGGGGAGTCCAGAGCTAGAGGGCATAGGTATAGGGTGAGAAGGGAAAGGTATAAAAGAGATGTAAGGGGCAACTTTTTCACGCAGGGGGTGATACGTATATGGAATGAGTTGCCAGAGGAAGAGGTGGAGGCTGATACAATTACAATATTTAAGAGGCACCTGGATGGGTATATGAATAGGAAGGGTTTGGAAGGATATGGGCCAGGTGCTGGCAGGTGGGACTAGATTGGGTTGGGATATCTGGTCGGCATGGACAGATTGGACCGAAGGGTCTGTTTCCATGCTGTACATCTCTATGACTCTATGACTCTATAATTGACCTTTTGGGCAAAAGCCCTTCATCAGGAATGAACCTCATTCCTGATGAAGGGCTTTTGCCCGAAATGTCGATTCTCCTGCTCCTCAGATGCTGCCTGACCTGCTTTGCTTTTCCAGAACCACATTCCTTACTTCAAATGCTAGAAATTCCTATGTTAGACCAGGAGCTGTCAGTCCAGAGATAGTTTGAAGGAACAACTTTGCTGGAGCTGAGCAGAAGGCACAAGAAATCTTCACTATATAAAACTGTACAAATGTTTGAAACACAACTCAGTTAATTTTCCAATTTCTGATAAGTATCTGACTTGAGATTTCATGAGGTCTAAGTTAAATGAATGTAGAGATAGCTGAGATGTTCATTCAGAGTACAACCATACATATTAAACTTTATCCTAGGCATGGCAAAGTAGCTCAGTGGTTAGCATCACTACCTCACAGCACCAGAGACCTGGGTTCAATTCCAGCCTTGGGCGACTGTCTGCATGGAGTTTGCACACTCTCCCTGTGTCGGTGTGGGTTTCCTCCGGGTGCTCCAATTTCCTCCCAAAGATGTGTGGGTCAGGTGAATTGGCCATGCTAAATTGCCCATAGTCGTGGGTGCATTAGTAGGGAGTAGGTGCATGGGTCTGGGTGGGTTACTCTTCAGAGGGTCAGTGTGGACTTGTTGGGCCAAAGGGCCTGTTTCTGTACTGTAGGGAATCTAATCTAATCTAATCTTAATGTAACTGACTGGTTATAGTGTCATTATTAATATTGATGCTCTTTGATTTTTGTCTTTATATTCCTTTGGTTTAAACTGTGCTACATTCTTTAGTAAATAGAGGGATTTTCAGACTTCTGAAAGAGAAAATAAATAAAAACATTACGAGTCTCTCTCAAGATCATAATTTCAGGACATGTATTAATCAAATAAGGAAACACGATTGGTCAGAATTTCATTTGACGCAGTCAGTGTGTAAGAAAGGATTACGTGGGTGGTATATTTGTTGACAGCAGATTACTTTATAATGACATTATTGGTGTCTTGGAAGAAGCTGGATGACTAGATAACGTACCTTACATAAATAAGAAAAACCTACTGTGGCCATCAATTAATTGCTTTACTTTAACTCAGCATGCTGTTAACAGCTCTGATAACTCAGAAGAAATACATGCACATTTTTCACACAGCTAGGTTTGTTAACAAGGACAGTTTGCTAAATGGAACCTTTTGCCTTCCAGGGGATTATCTTCATAGATATTACTTATTCTGAGGTATCTAAAATATTGATTACATTTCATTTTTATCTGAGTTGGCATCAGCAAATTAAATGGAATCACTGAGACAGAGTTGCAGAGACATGTAGTTTATGAAGAGGTAAGAAGAGGTAATTAGATTAATATAAAAGAGTTCATCAGACCAAGTGCAATGCACAGAGATTTATTCAGCCACACAGCGCATGTGGAGGGTTCATCAAGCTAGGCACAGTATGTGCAGAGCTAATCGGACTGACCCAACACAACATGTGGAGAGCAGATCAAACCCATCACAGAAAGTACAGCATATCTCAGAGGATAGACACCTGGTAAAGCAGGATGGAAGGATCATTAAGATGTCACAATATGTGGAAGGCTTATTCCTGCTGACAAAATTTGTGGAGAAATTTTCAAACCTGACCCAGAACATAGAAATACAGAGCTGTTGCTATTGTTACAATGTATTCAAATAAGATGTATTCAAATGAGATGTATTCAAATAATGCAGAGATGTCAACAGATCAATGATTTAAGGTTTAATTACACTGACTCCCAATATGGTTTTCTTCTCGAACTCATTTTTTGTATCATATAAACCATTAATTCAACTAAATGGCTTTGACGTAAATGGGATATTAGATTTCAAACATTACAGAAGTGGCTGTGATAAAGTAACAGAAGCCATTTCGTCAGAGTTCCTTCTCAGCAACACTAAAAACCGTTTCATGGATAGCACAAATTTTATGCTCAGATCTGAGCTCTGAATAAATTAGTCTGCCTATAGAATTATATTTAGTTGCTATGGATATTAATCTGAGACATACCGCAAGAATAACAATGCTATGATGATGCATCATGCCTGAGAAAAAGCAGGGCACCTTCAATAAAATGGTGATAAATAAATTGACATACCTTCACTGGAGAGAAACGTTTGTCCGTTAATCTCGCTAACAGCAATTCTTAGCCCAGAATATCACAAGCAATTCATAAAACAAAAGTTAAAAACATTTAATATAGTTAAACAAGCAGTTATTAGATTATGATAGAACTAAAATAAAGATATAACGTGGTATTTATTGTTCTGGAGATATGTGATATTCTACGAATATAAAACTACATTTTTGGTGCTTGTAAGGCCATTAAGAAGTAATTATGAAGTTAATGCTATGTTACAATCACAACTACAACTCATTTAATAAGACATAATCTTTTCAAGGTTTAGTATAAGGATAGAAATAATAGAAAGAGGAAGCTAAGATCATTTCAATTGACTTCTCATTGATGTCTTCTTGGGAGTGCCTCAGAATACTTGGCAACTCGATTTCCCAATTGGAGCTACTGGAACCTTTCATCCACTTTCTTCACAGCAAATATGGAACTCTTTATTCAAATAAATACTTCTGTTCATGGACAGTGAATGGTTTAAATTACTGCAGGCATCCATGTTATTGAGGATACATGTCACTGAGGATGGTTTTGGTTGCTTCCAAATGAAAAGAAGGTCAAGCAGTTCTGCTGTAGGCCCAATTAGAACATGGAATATAAAATAGTACAGCACAGGAATGGCCCTGTAAGCCCACAGTGTTGTGCCAAACATGATACTAAATTAAATTATATCTCTTCATTCCTTACATACTCATGTGCTTATCTAAAAGCACCTTAAATGCCCCTATTGCATTTGCCCCCACAAACCACCTCGGCAGCATTCCCATTTATATCACTCTCTGTGTAAAACATTTGCACTTCATATTATCTCCTTTGAACATTTCCCCCTCTCACCTTAAATGCATGGTCTCTAGTATTAGACATTCCAACGCTGGGAAAATGCTTTGGACCGTCAACTCTATCTATGCATCTCATAATTTTATAGACTTTTATTATCTTCCCTCAGCCTCTGCCGCTCTATCGAAAACAACTGAAGATTTTCTAGTCTCTCCTTTCTCGCTTATACTCTGTAATCCAGGAAGCATCCTGATAAACCTCTTCTGCACCCTCTCCAAAGCCTCCACATCTTTCCTGTAATGTGGCACCTAGAATTGAAAGCCATGTTCTAAGTGTGGCCTAACCAAAGTCTTAGAAAGCCGCAACACAATATCCTGACTCTTGTACTAAATTCTCAGACCAATAAAGGTAAGCACGCCATTGCCTTCCTTACCACCCTAACTGCTTGTATGCCACTTTCAGGGAGCTATAGACTTGAACCCCATGATCCCTCTGTACATCACTATTGTTCAGGGTAGTGCCATTAACTGTATACTTTTCCTTAACATTCGATCTCCCAAGGTATCCAGATTAAACTTCATCTGCCAGTTCTCAACCCATATCTGTAGCTGATCTTTATCAGCTGTACCATTCAACAACTTATAGCGCCACTGATCTATATATTGTCTGCAATTTTACTAACTCACCCATCTTCATTTTCATCCAAGTCATTTATGTATATCATAAACAGCAGAAGTCCCAGTACAGATCCCTGTGGAACACCACAAGTCACGGATCTCCACCCTGAAACACACCCTTCCACCACTACCCTCTGCTTTCTATGGGCAAGCCAATTCTAAATCTACGCAGCCAAGGCACTGTGGATCCCTAGCATCTTAATCTTTTGGATGATTTTACCATGAGGAACCTTGTCAAAAGCCTCACTAATATCCATGTTGACCACATCCACTGCTTAATCCTCATTGATCACTTTTGTCATCTGCTCAAAAATTTAAATCAAGCTGCTAAGACATGACATGCCCCACACAAAGCCACACTAACTGTCTCTAATTAGGCCATGCTTTTCCAAATGCATGTAAATCCTATCACTAAGAATTCTCTCCAATAGCTTCCCAACCAACAATTTGCGATTCATTAGTCTATAGTTTCCTGGATTATCCCTCTTTCTCTTCTTGAACAGAGGAACAACATTAGTTACTTGCCAGTCCTCCTGGACCTCTCCAGTGGCTAATGAGGAAAAGAAAGATCTTGGGCCAAGGCCTCAGCTATCTTCTCTCTTGCCTCTCTCAATAATCTGGGGTAGATACCATCAGGACTTATCCACCTCAGTGCTCTTCAAGAGACACAACACCACTTCTTTCTTGATCTCAAAATGCTCTAGCAGATTAGCATGCTCCACACTAATCTCACTATCCTCCATATCCTTCTCCTGGGTGAACACCAATGCAAGGTACATATTTAGGATCTCACTCACATCCTCTGCCACCAAGCACAAGTTCCCTCCTTTATCCTTGAGTAATCCTACTTCTCCCTAGTTATCCTCTTGCTTTTAATATATGTACAGAATGCCTTAGGATTCTCCTTAACTTGACTTGGCAAGGTCATTTCATGACCCCTTTTTGCTCTCCTATTTCCCTGCTTGAGATCTTTCCTGCTTTCTTTATATTATGGACCCTGATCAACTTTAGCTTCCTAAACCTTACATATGCTTCATTTGATATACAGTATTAACTTTTACCAGCCCTTTGGGGATAGGCTGGTAGGAAGGAAGGCTTTAATATTGAAGCAGAAAAGCACAAGTGGCATGCCCAATATTATCCCACTTCCATGTCATTGTGCCAGTGCCAGAAAAGCTGGCAACACTGCCAACCTGCAACCCAGTTGAGACACTCACTTTCCCAGCACTAGAGGTAGGGTCTTTCGTCTGGATTTAACATGGCCCCAAGTGTCATTGCTTTCTCTTGACAACGCTCTCTTGAACCACCTAGCAAATCTATTAGCTTCTCTTGATTGGACCGCCATGATCAGCTGAGCCCCCTCGGACTCAAACTCCTCCACTTCGGTGCTTGCAAATTCAGCTCGATTCCACAGGTCTTTCTAACTCTCATCCAGCGAGCCAACCTCTTAATCCCCAGAATATGGCCCAGAAATTTAAATTAACTCCTAGCATTAAATTCAGTTATATCTCCAGGAAATCTATATCTCTAGGTTGCATACTCACCCTGCTCTCTCCTCGAAATAGAAGTTCCATTCTATGTGTACACCGCGCTGAAGCCTGTAGGTTTTTTTTTTAGAAAAATTGTATCTGTCAAGTGTGATGGGGAAATGAAATACTCCTCCACTGTGCAACCATTCACTAGCAGATTGCACTTATCATGAGCAGCTTCCTCTTCGTTACCTAGGTGAAGCTTTTTAGCCCATTTCTTTGATGAATCTATCTTCCAGACTGGTGTGACCCCTTACTCTCTACAATTTCTATGTTACTCTCTACAATTTGGTCTCTCTAATTAAACAGTAATACCAACAACTGCTGATGAGAATGCTTTTTCAGCAGCTGCTCCAACATTAAATCAGACTTCTTTTAAAAAGAAAATTCTTTTTACTCAATTTCATTTTTACCAAATATCCATTAAATAAATGGACATATTAGCTTTTAGTGCAAAAGCAATGTATTGCAGAGAATGGCAATGTGAAAGGAGGGCAGACAATGCTGGAAATACTCAGCAGGTCAAGCAACATCTTTGGAGAAAAACGGAATCAACATTTCAGGCTAAATTGGGAAAGAAAGAAATGTAATACGTTACTGAACAAGTGAAAAATTGGTCAAAAGTGAACTAACAATACAAATAAAGAAACAAGGTGGAGAAAGAAACTGCTTCAGTCTTTCCTAATTTTTGTCAGTCCTACGCTCTGCCTTCAGATAGCTGCTGTTCAGCCTCATTTGTGGACATAATTTATATCATTACTTTGCCGATCATGAAACTTTTTATCATTTAATCTCTCCAGGCCTCCACACTATCACAGAAATTCCCTTTTATTCTTGCTCCCACTTGTCCTTTATCATTTGTTCAATAAATACTAAGTTTCTCTCTTTCCTCAGTTCAGATGAAGGGTTAACCTAATATGTTTACCCTAGTTCTCTGTCCATCCACAGATCCTCCCTGACCAGTTGTGTATTTCCAGAATTTCTACTTTTACTCTACGAATTAGCCTAACAATTATTTTTTAAACAACATGGTGGGGGCAAATAACTAATGCAAAGAGTTGTGCAATTTTTCTATGGAAATTCCAAGAACTTTTACATTCAAAACTTATATTTCCAATCAGGGATTGATGGATGCCAGATTTAGAATAGCACAGATACTTTAGCGGGGCTGTGGAGTTTACAGAGACAGGGAGGGACAAAGCCAAAGACAGATTTGAAGGCAAGAATGTGAATTTTAAAATGAAGACATTGTTTAAGACATAGCTTGACTCAAAGTAGAGTCAGCAATCACAGGTGAACTTTCTTAATAGTAATGCTGCTTGTCGGGCTTTGGGAAGAAATCTCACATTGAGAACAAATATCCAAGCTGAATCCAATTGGGTGAGGAAGAACTGTCTGTTCAGCTGAACAAAACAATTTTATGCAATACCTTATCACTTGCAAAGCAGCCCTCTTGTGTACTGTATTTCCTATAATGCTTTGATCACATCTTTTAACACCATCTAAAGGTACTTTGAAACATAAGGAATTAATTTGAAATGCACACAAAATTCGCCACTAGATGTTGTATACTGCAGTAAGGCTCCAGATAGACAATAGAGACAGATATTTGAATTAAATCTTGGCATTCAGGGAACAATTTCAATGTATGCAAATGAAAAACAAACTTGGAAGAATTTTAGGCTGAGAGAGGATAGTTCAGAATTTCAAAAATACATTGAGAACTTGGTGGAGTGGACAAATATGTGGCAGATGAAGTTCAATTTGGAGAAGTGTGAGGAGATACACTTTGGTACAAAGAAAGTGGAAAGACAACAGAAAATAAAAAGTACCATACCACAAGAGTGCGGGAGCAGTTCTAGGTGCCACACCTCTGGAAGGATATGAATGCTTTGGAGAGAGAGAAGAAGCTTACAAGCATGGTTCCTAGGGTGACTAATTTCAGTTTAATGAGGATAATTGCAGAAGTTGAAACTGCTTTCTTGGAGAGAAAAGGCTGAAGGGAACATTGATGAAGTTTTTAAAGCCTGAGGGGTCTGAACAGAGTAGATCAGGAGAATTTGTTCCCACTTGTAAAAGAAGGGTCAGTTTGGAAGTGTTTTGCAAAAAACGCTAATGCAATGCTGGAAAACATATTTTTCGCACAATGAATGGTCTGGGTTTGGGAGTGTGATGGAGGCAGGTTCCATTCAGATATTCAAGAGTGCACTGGATGATTATTTAAATAGAAAAAGACATGCAGGACTATGGGGAAAAGGCAGGATTTAACACTAAGTCAAGTTAATCATTTTTGGTCACAGAACCTAGAACATAGAATAGTACAGTACAGGAACAGACCCTTTGGCCCACTATATCTGTGCCAACCATGATGCCATTCTAAACTCATTCCATCTGCCACACTCGGTCCATTTCCCTGTATCCTCTGTTTAAATGCCTCATAAATGTTGCTATCAGATCTGTTCCGGCAACCTTTTCTGGTGATGTGTTTCGGGTACCTACACCCTCTGTGTACAAAACATGCCTCACACATCTCCTTTTATGTTCCCTCTCTCACTTTAACCTATGCCCTCTGGCATTTGACATTTTTACTCTGGGAAAAAGACTCTGACTTTCCACCCTATCCATGTCTCTCATAATTTTATATTTATCTATCAGATCATTCCTCAGCCTCCGCCACTCTAGCAAAAACAATCCAAATTTGTTCAGTGTCTCCACATTGCTAACACACTAGTAAACTTCATTTACACCTTCTCCAAAACCTTCACGTCCTTTCTATAGTGTGACGACTAGAATGCACACAATTATCCAAATTTGGCTGAACTAAAGTTTTATACAGCTGCAACATTATTTGTCAACTTTTATATTCAATACCTTGACTAATGAAGTTAAAAATCACACAACACCAGGGTATAGTCCAACAGGTTTATTTGGAAGTATTAGCTTTCAGAGTACTGCTCCTTCATCAGGTAGCTATGGAGCAAGATCACAAGACAGAATTTATAGCAAAAGATCTCAGTGTCATGCAAATGAAACAATATATTGAACAAACCTAGATTACTGTTAAGTCTTTCATCTTTAGAATGGGTTGCAGGTTTTGGTTCATTAGTATGTAAATCCCAGAACTTCTTTCCAGTCACATCTTGAGATAAATTAAGGTTTTATAAAAAAAAAGTTGACATCTCAGCTCAGACAATGCATTAAAGGTGTGAGTTTGGAGTCTGTCTGTATCCCAATCTTGAGCCAGACTTGCCCCGTATCCAGTAGTCCCCAGCTTTGCTGCTGCCTCACTAATAACCAGAAGTTCCTGCTCTGGGCCTACCACAACCACATCCAAGAGTCCCTGGTTATGCTGCCAGGACAGGAGTCCCTGCTCTGCGCCTATTGCTACCAGCAGTCCCCGTCTCCGCTGCCAGACCAGGAGTCCATCCTCTGCACCAATTGCCACCAGCAGTCCCGTCTTTGTTGCCAGGCCATACCGCCGTCATGCCAAGAGTCCTTCTTCATCTGCAGATGTCACCTTGCTGGTGCTGCCAACTTGAAGAGTCTGCTGCTGCTGGCTCACACTCGCAATGTTGGAATTCTCTCTACTTGCCTGGATGAGTGCAGTGCCAATAGCACAAAAGTCTTTCCACCATTCAGGAGGAAACAGCATGCTTAAACAGCACCCAAACACCACCTTCGATACTCACTCCCTTCACTAGTGATGCATGGTGGCAGCAGTGTTCTGTTGAGGAGATGCATTGAACAACTCATAAAAAGGTATCCCTTAAGAGCACCTTCTAAACCTGAGACAGGGCAATATTCCAGTATGTCTGTAAGTTCCTTTTCAAACATACCTGAGAGTTCTAATGCAGTTCCAAATATTGGAACTCAGCGCTTAACAGCACTTGG
Source organism: Chiloscyllium plagiosum (assembly GCF_004010195.1). Taxonomy (NCBI): domain Eukaryota; kingdom Metazoa; phylum Chordata; class Chondrichthyes; order Orectolobiformes; family Hemiscylliidae; genus Chiloscyllium; species Chiloscyllium plagiosum. Next base: position 39,684,930 of record NC_057729.1, on the reverse strand, counting down.
CACATAGTTATATGAGATCGACCACAACGGTTCAAGAAGGCCAGCACCTTTTAAAGGCAATTAGAGAGAGATGACAAATTGCCAGCGACAATCACATCCCATAAAAGAATGAAAACACCAAACTTCCAAAAAGTTGGGAACCATTTGTCAAGTAGTGGAGAGCACACTTTCAAGAAACCTATGGTGAGCAGAACGAGACGATGCCTCAATGCCATTTTCCCCACATTATGTCCATATCCATTGGAATCTTTGCTATTTAGAAATTCATCCAACTCTCACTTGAATATATTTGAGGACATGAACCTGCACAGCTCTCTGGTGTGGATAATTCTAGAGCATAGATCATAAAACATTACAGCACAGTGCAGACCCTTCTGCCTTGATGTTGTGCCGACCTGTGAAACCAATCTGAAGTCCATCTAACCTACACTGTTCCAATATCATCCTTATGTTTATCCAATGACCATTTAAATACCCTTAAACTTAATGAGTCTACTACGGTTGCAGGCAGGGCATTCCATACCCTTACCTCTGACATGTGTCCTGTATCTATCACCCCTCAACTTAAAGCAATGTCCCGTCGTGCTAGCCATCACCATCCGAGGAAAAAGGTTCTCACTGTCCACTCTACTTAATCCTCTGGTCATCTTGTATGCCTCTATTAGGTCACCTCTTAATCTTCTTCTCTTGAATAAAACAGCCTCACATCCTTCAGCCTCTCCTCGGGAGACCTTCCCTCTATACCAGGCAACATCCTGGTGAATCTCCTCTGCACCCTTTCCAATGCTTCCACATCTTTACTATAATGTGGCTGCAAGACTATACACAATTCTAAAGATTCACTACCATTTAAATTATACCGATCCAGATACCTTTTAAATGTTGCAATTGTATCAACCTCCACCACTTCCTCTGGCAGCTCATTCCATACATGTACCATCCACTGCATGAAAAAGTTGCCCCTTATATCTTTTCTCTCTCACCCTAAACCTATGCCCTCTAGTTCTGGACTCCCCCACTCCAGGGAAAAGATTTTGTCTATTTATCATATCCATTCTCCTCATGATTTTATAAACCTCTAATAGGGTTACCCCTCGGCCGCCGACGCTCCAGGAAAACCCGCCCCAGCCTGTTCAGCCTCTCCCTACAGCTCAAATCCTCCAACCCTGGCAACATCCTTGTAAATCCTTTCTCAACCCTTTCAAATTTCACAACATCTTTCTGCTAAGAAGGAGACCAGAATTGCACGCAATATTCCAACAGTGGCCTAATCAATGTCCTGTACAGCCACAACATGACCTCCCAACTCCTGTACTCAATACTCTGACCAATAAAGGAAAGCATACCAAACACCTTCTTCACTATCCTATCGACCTGCGACTCCATTTTTAAGGAGCTGTGAACCTACATTCCAAGATCTCTTTGTTCAGCATCACTCCCCAGCACCTGACCATTAAGTGTATAAGTCCTGCTAAGATTTGCTTTCCCAAAATGCAGCACAACACATTTATCTGAATTAAACTCCATCTGCCACTTCTCAGCCTATTGGCCCATCTAATCAAGATCCCGTTGTAATCTGAGGTAACTTCTTTGCTGTTCACTACACCTCCAATTTTGGTGTCATCTGCAAATTTACTAAATATTCCTCTTATGCTTACATCCAAATCTTTTATATAAATGATGAAAAGTAGTGGACCCAGCACCAATCCTTGTGGCACTCCACTGGTCACAGGCCTCCAGTCTGAAAAACAACCCTCCACCATCACCCTCTGTCTTCTACATTTGAGCCAGTTCTGTATCCAAGTGGCTAGTTCTCCCTGTATTCCATGAGATCTAACCTTGCTAAGCAATCACCCATGGGAAGCCTTGTCGAATGCCTTACTGAAGTCCATATAGATCACATCTATCACTCTGCCCTCATCAATCCTCTTTGTTACTTCTTCAAAAAAACTCAATCAAGTTTGTGAGATATGATTTCCCACGCACAAAGTCTATGTCTACGCTGCAAAAGCTCGAATAATTTTTTTTTTACTTCCAAGTCATCACCTCTCATTTTTCTGAACTTTCAGGAATAATGACTCAAGGTCTCTTCATAGGAGGATTCTACCATCCCAATGATCAGAGTGGTGAACCTTTCTTACACTCCCTCTATAATATCTATATTCTTTCTTAAGCAAGCAGAACAAGACTATACGCAGTACAGAGTGAGACTCTCAGTGCAGTCTCACAAAAAAATTCTGTACAATTATTTATTTTAAGTACAAAGATTTATTTAACTCCTCTACTCAAATACTTTTGCAAACTAGACAATAGACAATAGACAATAGGTGCAGGAGTAGGCCATTCGGCCCTTCGATCCTGCACCACCATTCATTATGATCATGGCTGATCATCCTCAATCAGTCTCCTGTTCCTGCCTTATCTCTATAACCCTTGATTCCACTATCCTTGAGAGCTCTATTCAACTCTTTCTTAAACAAATCCAGAGACTGGGCCTCCACTGCCTTCTGGGGCAGAGCATTCCACGCACCCACCACTTTCTGGGTGAAAAAGTTTCTCCTCATCTCTGTCCTAAATGGCCTACCCCTTATTTTTAAGCTCTGTCCTCTGGTTCGGCACTCCCCCATCAGTGGAAACATGTTTCCTGCCTCCAGAGTGTCCAATCCTTTAATAATCTTATACGTCTTAATCAGATTCCCTCTCAGTCTTCTAAACTCAAGGGTATACAATCCCAGTTGCTCCAATCTTTCAACATAAGATAGTCCCGCCATTCTTTCCCACCACTGAGGTCAGACTAACTGATCTATAATTTCCTGCTTTCTCTCTCACTCCTTTCTTAAAAAGTGGTACAACATTAGCCACCCTCCAATCCGCAGGAACTGATCCTGAATCTATTGAACTCTGGAAAATAATCACCAATGCATCCACGATTTCTAGAGCCACCTCCTTCAGTCACCTGGGATGTAGACCATCAGGCCCCGGGGACTTATCAACCTTCAGACCTAACAGTCTCTCCAACACCAATTCCTGGCAAATAATAATTCCCTTCAGTTCAGGTCCTTCAGCCACTGTTACCTCTGGGTGATTGTTTGTGTCTTCCCCAGTGAACACAGATCTGAAGTACCAATTTAATTCTTCTGCCATTTCTTTGTTCCCCGTAATATAGTCCCCTGTTTCTGTCTTCAAGGGCCCAATTTTAGTCTTAACCATTTTTTTCCCTTTCACATACCTAAAAAATAAAGGCCATACCACTTGCTGCGTTTGTAAGTTAGTTTTCAGTGACTTTTATGAACAAGGACACTCAATCGTTTTGGGCATCAATAATTCCCAAATATTTACAATTGAAGGAAAAATCTGCTTCCCAAAACAAATCACTTCACTTCTTTCCATATGATATGCTATCTGCTGTGTTCTTGTCTATTCATTTAGCCTGTTTAAATCCATTTGCAGTCTTTTTGCATCATCCTCACTTCTCACATTGCCACCTGGTTTTGTGACATCAGTAAATTTGGAAATATCACATTTAGTCATCACATCCAAATCATTGATATCAATTGTAAATATTTGGGACCCAAGTTACTTTCCTCCTGTTTGCCCTTCTCCCTACAAGCCTTGACGAAGGGTAGCAATACGCTATGGAAATGTTGGGCTTCAAGTTTATGAAAAGTTCTTAATAGGAGTCAATTTCTCTCTAAGCTATTTACCTTGGAGCTATATTTAACATTGCTAAAGTTGACAAAGCTTAAACGTTTCTGGATTCTCCAGGCTCTTCTGTCCCTCTTCAAATGCTGCAATAATAGCCCTGTTGCAGAGTTCACTTTAAGGTCATGAATCCTGCAGATCACTTTGCATTTCTTACCACGTTATGGGACCCTAACAGTAATTTTTCTTCAAGCAACACAAGAAAATTGACCTATGGATTCCCGCCCTTTCAAAATGCATCTAATTAAGAAAACGAAACCATTGCACTAACCATGCTATATGTAACATAAAAATACCTTTTTAACAGATCCATCTGCTTTATTGGCAGAACAGCAGTCAAAACTAAAGACAGTGATTCTCCCTAGTTGGTAATTATTATGCTAATATATGACCCATAATATCACACAATTGTGTCAAGTAGGTTATACTTCAGAAATCAGAGACAAGGCTTCATTAGCACTCCTGTAATTTTACACCTTTGGGGTTTTTCAAAAGAAGAAAATACGTAACACCTTTGCATATTTTCCTTGTTATTAACGTGAGTAATGTTTACTTTCTAATTGACCATAAACCACACTTGTTTTCTTGTCCAATCTCTTTACTGCGTTTAGCCAGTGCACTGAACAGCTCTGAAAAATATTGGATTTATTAATGTTGGTGATTGAAGACTCAGTAATGATGGCGTGGTAGGGCACAGGATTTCAGGGAGAATTGGGAGCATGGATTTTTGATCTTACACATTCTGAGCAGAGATCATGTATTTCCCTTAAGGAAGACAGGCAAAATCAAATGGAATGTGTTCATAAACAGGACACAAAATCAGAATGTTGGGTCACTTGATGAAAGGGTGGTGCATTCTTCAAAGAATTTATACTCACTCTTTCTGCTATTCCATTGTCCAATTAAGACTGTCTGTTGGGTCATTATTATGTCCGTGCTTTCTCTTTAAGCATGCTAATAAATCCTGCAAAAGTTTAATACATATTGACTTTCCTCCTCATATTCAGAGTAAATGACAAAAAACAGTGATCTTGCTGGCAGTATGAGCTTGGATATCAATTGTAGATATACTTTTCATAGATGCCACAAAACCTAGACATCACACCCTCCTTCTCCAAACTCCAATAGCCATTTGCAAGCTATTTCTCATTAATTCAGATCTTTTCATGTGTATCCCCACTATGTCAGCTTTGATTTTCGTTTCTTATACATCCTCAGGGTATGGTACATATTACTACATACTTTTTCTGAACAGTTCAGTATTTGATTTCTCCTTTTGACTGGTAAACAAGGTACCTTTCCAGGTCATGTGACTTGAAATGGTAACAGTGTGCCACAAGGATCAGTGCTGGGTCCACTGCTTTTAATCATTTATATGAATGATTTGGATGTGAACATAGGAAGTACAGTTAGTAAGTTTGCAGACCACACCAAAATTGGAGGTGTAGTGGACAGCAAAGAAGGTTACCTCAGATTACAACTGGATCTTGTTCAGATGCACCAATAGACTGAGGAGGTATACATGGAGTTTAATTTAGATAAATGTGAGATGCTGCAATTTGGGAAAGCAAATCTTAGCAGGACTTATATACTTAATGGTAAGGTCCTAGGGAGTGTTGCTGAACAAAGAGAACTTGGAGTTCAGGTTCATAGCTCCTTGAAAGTAGAGCTGCAGGTAGATAGGATAGTGAAGAAGGCGTTTGGTATGCTTTCCTTTATTGGTCAGAGCATTGAGTGTAGGAGTTGGGAGGTCATGTTGTGGCTGTACAGGACATTGGTTAGGCCACTTGGGAATATTGCATGCAGTTCTGGTCTCCTTCCTATTGGAAGGATGTTGTGAAATTTGAAAAGGTTCAGAAAAGATTTACAAGGATGTTGCCAGGGTTGGATGATTTGAGCTACACGGAGAGGCTGAATAGGCTGGGGCTGTTTTTCCTGGAGTGTCAGAGGCTGAGGGGTGACCTTATAGAGGTTTATAAAATCATGAGGGGCATTGGTGGGATAAATAGACAAGGTTTTTTCCCTACGGTGGGGGATTCCAGAACTAGAGGGCATAGGTTTAATGTGAGAGGGGAAAGATGTAAAAGAGACATAAGGGGCAACGTTTTCATGCAGAAGGTGGTGTGTGTATGAAATGAGCTGCCAGAGGAAGTGGTGGAGGCTGATACAATTGCAACATTTAAAAGGCATCTGGATTGGTTTATGAATAGGAAGAGTTTAGAGGCATATGTGCCAAGTGCTGGCAAATGGGATTAGATTAAGCTAGGATATCTGATCGGCATGGACGAGTTGGACTGAAGGGTCTGTTTCCATGCTGTACATCTCTGTGACTCTATGACAACTGCTGTCTCACCTGAGTATTTCAATTTTATTTTTGTGTGTTATATTTTCCAACAATCTCTATCATCTGCTCTTATGTCATTCTAAAGGCTTAACTTACTGCACTATAAAATTGCAACCCAAACTTTTATGTCAATTTTATTCTTTCACCTTTTGTAATGTCTTATATTTTCCAGAGATTTTTTTCGAAAGCGAAAAATACTTCCATTAGAATGTAACTCTTCATTTCTCTCTTTCAGTCTCTATTCCTGCCAAATAAAATTGCTGATTACTTGCTTTTGGGGAATCCACAAAAATCAAGACATGGATATGACAGTCTGATTACTACCCAGGCAGACTGACTCTTAGTCAAGATTTAGCTTGTCTGTAGTGCCTTGCTCAAACACAATACAGCTAAAAGTTGCTTTTATTTATAATACTGTTATATGGAAATGCACTCAAACATATTAGCTTTTATGTAAATTTTATCAGGCTTCTCATCACTGACATATTTTAAGTGAATTACCACAGGGTGCGTAAAATTCCCAATTGAATGTGACTTGAGGGATTCACTAAGTGCCTGGTTTAACCAAGAATGGATACAAGAATAAATATTGTATAGAGGTTGTTCCAAATAACCAATTGTTTCAAAACGTCAAACTAAAATGTATGTCAATGATATTCATAGATGTAAAACAAATGTTGAAGTAAATTCTATCCCAAAAGTGTACATAGTCACAAAGATGCTTTTGTTGCATCATGGAAATTGACTTAATGTCTGGCAAAGATTATTATTAAATGAATGGAGGACAAAGGAAGTGTTTCAAAGACTTCTCTCAAGAAGTGCAAATTGGATGTCATTGCATGAGAGACCCTCCTTCAGAAGAAACTGACTTCAGAAGAAACTCCTGCATGACACAACTCTTAGAGAATGCCTGTCAGGAAGATGAAGCATGGAAAAGGAACTCGGAAAGGAATGCCAACAATCTCAAAATCACTTCGACCTTCTGGAAACACCTGCCAAATATTTGTTTGGAGATGCAGGATCAGGCTCACCAGCCACACAAGGACGCACAGTACCTATGATCGATGACACAAATTTCCTAGCTGGATGAACATACTTTCAGTGAATGGATTGCAGAGGACAGTGCTCAAATCAGTCATAAATTTGATAAATATGTTGATTATTCAGCTTTCAGTTGGAGATTGGTCCACCTGCCAGAAATATATTTCTTTGTTGAATTTTTAAAGTAGTATTTTGCTCTCTGACTTAAGTGTAAAGTTATAAACAATATAGCAAGACACAACAGGGAGAAAGATTAACTTGGACGTGATGACTGCCAGACTCATAAAAGCCAACTCTAACTTAGTTTCAAAACTCACACATGACCACGAGAGCAACTTATCAGGACTGTCCACACAGGGCCCTAGTCCAATAATGAATTACTTTTTTTTCATGGCAGGGAAAGTACTTGAAGAAAGATGAAAGAAATCATCCAAAGAAGAACATTTACATGGTTGTCATATTTTTGAACAGTTTGAAATGCTGCAGTGAAGAAGTTGTTGGATTTTCTCAAGTGATGCATATTTTAACCTGAATATATACTAGAAGTAAGCAAGGGACAGACACACAAATGCTACCAGCAGGAGTAGTCATCTATGAATGAGAAGTGACATTACCACCGTGCCTCAGAACTACAGGATATAAGATTCTTGGCAGCTCTCCAAATACATTGTTACCTCAATAAAAATCAATCAATATTATTCCTTGCTTTCTCTTTCCCAGGCATGTCCAAGTGACATTGTAAACTACGTGTACAATGATAAAGACATCCATTGTGAGTCGACAGAAGTGAAAATCTCAAAGTTGCTCAACAGAATATAGGAACTTCAACTTGGCCATCGTGTTTAAGTCTAATGACTTAGAAAAGAATCTTCAAATTTCAGCTATATGCCTTTTCTTCAAACTAATGTTTCCGATTAGTTAGTTTAAATCCTAATTTCCAGCTGATCTGTTGTCTAATGTTTTTGGTTTTACCTGATCACATACAAGGTGAAATTGCTTTCTGGTACCCTTACAAGAATCTGGGGCAAAACATTCTGCACAACCTGTTCTAAAACACATATGCATATGGACAGCAATAGTAGCAATGGTGGTATGATAACAACGATGTGTCACTGCAACAATAGATGGAAAACTTTCTGTTCATTTGGTAAATGCCAGTTCATGAGAATATCAACAAAAGATTGAAGAATCAACATTGGTGACACAGCAGTATTAGAAGTAACACTACAGCCATAAACAGCTGCTAATCTATGGTTATTGTTGATATTGCCATAGAATGGTCATGACATTTTCTTAGTAAAATGAAAGGAAAACTTGCAATATAGAGTGATGACTATAGAATATCTCAATGGGCTTTAAAGCCAATGAAAGTGTGGATACTCTTATCGTTTAGTTGACACAGCAGCCAAATTGCATAGAACAAGCTTCTACAAAGAGCCATGTGACAGTGCTGAGATGATTTGCTTAAAGATTTATTATTGGTCAGGGCACGAGGGATAACATTCTTGACTTTTCTCCAAAATTGTGCAATGTGATCTTTCACATCTACCTGCCAGGATAGACAAGGTTTAACAATTCATCTGGTGTGTCAGATTTTTGCGCTCAAGTCCTTGACTGGGAACTTTCTGACTCACTGGCAAGTGCTATATTTAATCTTCTTGATATATACTCTAAAAACAAATTGAAACTTGATTTTGGCCCAAATATGATATTGACTTAAATAAGCCAATTCATATTGACTTCTTTGTATGATCTAGTCTAAAACTTACTATGTTAAAAGGAACCGATTTGCAGATTTATTTTTCTGTACTAGCATGGAGTTGAGTAAAAGTCCGATACAGTAAACATTTGCTTCCATTTGTTGTTGAGAACAAAGAGTTCTGGTATCCTACCAGTTAAGTCACCTCACTTCCAATAGTTCTTTGTGTGTTTCAGCAATCGTGACTTTCCATCACAACATTGAGTGAGGACAGGATTGTCAGTGGTACATCCTGCAGCTCAATAGTTTGTTAATACTCACTGACAAAGCTCACACAGGAATAATAGCCACTGAGGTGTGAACTGAGGGGGAATTACCATCTGTGGAACTGCAGTCCAACAAAATGAAACAGTTTTATCATGAGCACAAAGGAGAAAATTGAGAAGAGAAAGATGCTCGCAGATAGCTCATACGACAGAAGCAGTAAAGCTGATGAAAGATGACAGTTGGATTGATTTACATTTATATAAATTCATCAGTTTATCAATAAACTGTGTATTATTTCAATTCTAGCTCAAAGACCAAGTATGGTTTGGACTTATTCTTTCATAATTTCCAACGTTTATGATTGTAGTCTCGCAGAAATACTGAAGACAATGAAATCCCTACTTGCCCTTCTTGCAATTCCACAAGCATACCATTGGAAAAAGAGGCTGGGTTACTCCCAATAGCACGCAATATTGTTGATGCTCAGCTGTACAAAAAAAAGACTGAGAAATGTGAAAGGTTCCATGTGCACAATATGCATCTCATAAGTTAACTTAGAAGTGTGTGTATCCACGACATCAATGCATATTCTGGTAAATGCTATGCAGCAACTGTGATTTTTCACCACAATAGTGAATAAGGACAGAACTGTCAGTGGTACATCCTGCAACTTGATTGTTTGTTAATACTCACTGACAAAGCTCACACAGGAATAATAGTCACCAAGATGCAATACTGAAGTGGAATTAGCACCTGTGGAACTGCAGTCACATAATAGCAATACCAGGAGAGGCAAGGAGAAAATTGACTATAATTGGTTATTATTCCTGTGTAAGTTTTGTCAGTGAGTATTAACACACTATTGAGTTGCAGGAGTACCCCTGACCCCTTTCCTCACTCAATACTGAGTTTAAAAATTCACGACTGCTGCACAGCATTTACCAGAATATGCATTGATGATGTGGATATACACACACTTCTAATTTGACACAATACTGCAATGTTGGTACAATGAAGTGGCGCAAAAATTTTCTCCACTATTCAATTTAACCCTAAATTTATTTACACATCTGAACTACAATTTTTTGAGTTTCATTGTTTCAACTTGGAATAAGTTAGTTCCTAATTTAGTTTCTCAAATATAGGATAAAGGAAAATAAACTATAATATGTACAAAGGCTATTTTGTCCACCGAATCAACTTAAGAGTCATAGAGTCATAGAGATGTACAGCACAGAAACAGACCCTTCGGTCCAACTCATCCATGCTGACCAGATATCCCAATCTAATCTAGTCCCATTGACAGTACTTGGCCCATATCCCACCAAATCCTTCCTTTTTGTATACTCACCCGGATGCCTTTTGAATGTTGTAATTGTACCAGTCTCCACCACTTCCTCTGGCAGCTCATTCCATACACACACCACCCTCTGCGTGAAAAGGTTGCCCCTTAGGTCCCTTTTAGATCTTCCCCCTCTCACCTTGAACCTCTGCCCTCTAGTTCGGGACTCCCCCACCCCAGGAAAAGACTTTGTCTATTTATCCTACCCATGCCCCTCATGATTTTATAAACCCTATGAGATCACCCCTCAGCCTCCAATACTTCAGGGAAAACAGCCCCAGCCTATTCAGCTTCTCCCTATAGCTCAAATCCTCCAACCCTGGCAACATCTTTGTAAATCTTTTCTGAACTCTTCCAAGTTTCACAGCATCCTTCCGATAGGAAGAAGAACAGAATTGCACGCAATATTCCAAAGGTGGCCCAATCAATGTCCTGTACAGCCGCAATATGACCTCCCAACTCCTATACTGAATGCTCTGACTAGTAAGGGAATGCATAATAACACCTCCTTCTCTATCCTATCTAGCTATGACTCCTAATTTGCCTATTACCCATTTGATTCAATTAGTAAAATAACAAAATCTTCTCCAAACCACAATAATGCAGGGGAAAGTGATGTAATATGTATTCAAAAACATATTTGCCTTATTCAAACCTGTTTTGGTTGATTTCCATGGGGACATGATGAGTCCTTCAGCTATCTGCACACAGAACGGAGGAACACTCCTTCGCTACTCCTGAAAGAGTTCCGACCAAGGCTCACCAAGTTATTGCGTCTCAGGTTTTCTGATTCCCTGTTGCTTACAGGGAGTGAGGACAAGTAATTTTTTAAAAAGAGAGAGTTTTATGAAAATCCAAAGGCCCCATATTCTAACTGCCCTCAGATTAGAAACCTGACATTCAGTAAATCTACCTGATTGACAGCACATTATTGCTTTTCTATTTGTTATTATAAATGTTTACACATGAGCTTACTATGACTTCAAGGAGATTTTACAATATTATTTGCTGTTTTGGCTTGCAGTCTGTAAGACATACAATCAACAATTAATAAGGGATCTAATCACAATGTAAAACTGTTTTCATTACTAATTCCAAAAATGTTAGCAAGCAGAAAGGAAATAACCTTTTGTTTGACGCTTACTGACTTCATCACGAAAACTATTGACAGAAGGAACTTTGCTTCCTGATTTTGAGTAATACAGCTGTATTCAAGTCCATTTCACATGCAAAAACTAATCTCTTAAATTTGCAATTCCCAAAGCGTCTTTCAAATTTGAACAGATTAGTAACCTAATTTTCTTTGGAGGAAAATATCAACTTTCTAATTTGCATCTCATGGGAAATACAATTTATTTTTGAATGACAAGGAGACAAAAGGTCACTATTAAACACAAATACTGAAATTGTGCATCTTTGTTAGACAAACTGGACTTACCAACAAAAACAATGAATTCCCCATATTGTTTTCTAGTGATAGATGAGTCGTCAATCTATGAAGTATATCTAGCTGTTCAGCCTGCCTCATCTCAAACAACATGCTCAAAGGACTCTCAAATGATATGCTGGTAGCTTCAACTGGCAGGGGACCGATAATCAGCTGCTGTCACATCACTTGATGACCATTTTGAGTCTTTTATTTCAGCTGATGCAGACCAAATGCTGGCACTCTTCAGCAGACATGAGCTGCATGCAGAGTGCTATGTCATTTTAACAGGAAAGTGGAAAGCAAAGGAATGGTCCATTTAGCAAACTCCTGAACATCAACAATAAATTAAGATTATTTCCATTTTAATTGTATGTTTATTGCTTAATAATATAACATTTATGTAGAATTATAATAATATATACAGAATTCTAGTAATATTATTCATCCAGTATATTAAAATTCTGCTCAAATAGTTCAATATTTTAATCCCTTGATTCCCAAAGGTTTTGCAGTGGTTCTTTATCTCAGCTTTGGCAAGTGGCATCCTGCTTAGAGCTTCCTGAATAATTGGAGTTGACGTGTGTGATTCTGATTCACACGTTACTATTCAAACCTCAGGATTTAAAGAGACCCTTGGAAGGGGTCAAAATGGATCCATTCTGCAATTACCAAGGACACAGATTGATAGAGTCGCAACAGTTCTTGGAAGCATTCCTGGGAGTAATTTTGTGGGCTATAAAGGTATCCCGTGGAATGAGGAAGAAGGCAGCCACAGAAGCCAGTAGGCACAGCTGAAAGCTGTGAAGAGCATGAAGAGAGAGATTACGAGCCCTCCCTCGTGGATACAGGGTCCTGTTCTTATAAAACAATGCATCTGTTTTGTAAAACATCATGAGTCATGAACAAAAGGTAAGGCAAGTTCATATAATAAAAATACTCTGGGGCTGATTTCTGTATCACTATCATTCTGTTTTAAACTTAAATGAGATGGTAGCATGAGAGAAAAAAAAATCCTTAAGTTGCTGGAAGCCTAATCAACCAAATTTTTAAGCTAACATAAATGCCAAGCACTCCTACTAAAAAACAGCTGGAGACCATTAAGATATTTAAAGACAAAATAAATACCCTCAAACGATAAAAAAAGGAGAACGGGGAAGCTCATGGTATGGTTGTAGTGTGGAGCCAGTGGCCTGGGTTCACATTTCACCTTTTCCAGGATGTCATAATATCCTAGAACAGGTTGATTAGAAAATACCTTCAAGTTATAGTGTGCTGATTGTGTTGTAATGATTGATTGTGTAGTGTGGTTTGTAATGTTCAAATGTTGATGAGAATATTTAAAAATAAAAAACTTGCAGAATGTGGCTTTTTAACAGTGTTAGTGTCTCTACCTATGAACCAGCAGACCCACGTATAAATTACACTTTGCCCAAAAGATAGCAACTCTGAACAAGTCGATTAGAAAATATACACAAACTGAAGATGCGTTTCAGATTCTAATATAATTTTGAGAATTACCTGTGTTTTCAGGTAGCTGTCAATGTTATCATTTTACTTTTCCCAGCTATCCACATGCCTTGGCGCCGAAAGGTCTGGCCACGTTCATCTGTATGGCTAATTAAAGGCATCACAATCTGCGGTTGAAGGATGTTGTGGTGCAGAAATAGTGTTCCTACACCTGGGTTAAAAGGTCCAGTTAAAATCTCACCTGTCCTGATTGTGTGTCCCAATGCGTTCAAGCAGGTTGCCTTAAAATAACTGCAATCCATAAAACTGGAATCATGTCCGGCAATGACATCTTCATTTAAAGCTTGAATGCTACCTCAAATTGAACTCTTTGCTTGACTATTTTATCTACTTTTGGTTGTTCAGAAGACATTAAGAGTCTGAGATGTTCATCTGATCCATCAGAACCACTGGATTTATCATGCACCTGAATACAGCATTTTCAACAATGTAATGCTCACTGAAGACTCCATATCAAATGTTTGGCTGTATCACGTTCAAGTCTAGAAGCAGGGTCAGTGCTCATAGCCTCCTCAAAGATGAGGCAGTTAGATTTTCAGCTTATCATCTGGTCATAAAACTGTCAATATAGTTCAATTGGTGATATCTTATTTTCATTGCCATTGTTTAGTTGAGTTGTGAACACAAATTCACATCACATTTACCCTCAGGCACAGAATTGACATTGTCATAGAGTCATAGAGATGTGCAGCACGGAAACAGACCCTTTGGTCCAACCCGTCCATGCTGACCAGATATCCCAACCCAAACTAGTCCCACCTGCCAGCACCCGGCCCATATCCCTCCAAACCTTTCCTATTCTAATACCCATCCAAATGCCTTTTAAATGTTGCAATTGTACTAGCTTCCATCACTTCCTCTAGTAGCCCATGTCACACGCATATCACCCTCTGCATGAACACGTTGCCCCTTCGGTCTCTTTTATATCTTTCCCCTCTCATCCTAAACCTATGACCTCGAGTTCTGGACTCCCCCACCCCAGGAAACCACATTGTTTATTTACTCTATCCATGCCCCTCATCATTTTATAAATCTCTATAAGGTCGCTCCTCAGCCTCCGGCGCTCCAGGAAAAACAGCCCTACCCTATTCAAACTCTCCCGATTGCTCAAATCCTCCAACACTGGCAACATCCTTGTAAATCTTTTATGAACTGTTTCAAGTTTCACAGCATCCTTTCGATAGGAAGGAGATCAGAATTGCATGCAATATTCCAAAAGTGGCCTAACTAATGTTCTGTACAGCCACAACATGACCTCTCAACTCCTATACTCAATACTTTGACCAATAAAGGAAAGCATGAAACTAAACAGAACAATATTACTCAATTTCAAATGTACTCAAAATTCCAATTTCAATTTCAAATGAATATTTTTGGCAGATTGTCTGGTGCAGTTTCATGGCTAGTCAAATCATGGTTACAGGAACATTAGGACCATGGTTTCTTGGCAACAACAAGTTGAAACTGGAAAATAACAGTTATTAGTTTGAAATCAAGATTTACACACTTGCAGAGGGATTCCTGAATAGTTAGATATATTTGGGCTCACCAAAAACTGAATTTTGCTGGCTTCAGTCTTTCAATTCTAAGTTATCATCACTACATCCCATTTTATATATTGGCATACAAACTGTAGATATTTTAATCTGTGATGATGCTGTCCCTTTAAGAGGCTATTTTGTCCTGTCTTTTTTTTGAAGAGATGCAGCCTGAATGGATGTGGACAGCTCTCATACATCAGGAGTTCTGAGTAGCGTTAGAAGCTATTAGGGTCGCAAAATAGTTGGAAGCTTGAATGAATGTCTCCTGGCTGCTACTCTCTCTGAAGTTTCTGCTGATGATTTCCTCCTGGGTTGGAGAACTGCATGTGTCTGCATTTTCCTTTTTTGCCAAGGGGTTTGTCTATGGACTATTACTACACTGGAACAGTTAATTAGTAATAGTTACGGTATTTGGTTAGGTTTTCCAATAGAGTTCAGTTTTTCTAAATTCCTTTCTTTGGTTTACCTTAAATTAGATAGATTGTGCTTTCCTTAACGCATGTAGTTTGATTAGTCACATTGCATCTGGGATAGACACTTTACTTTTGCCTTTAAAATAAGAAAAAGTTAGGGTCTCGACTAGCTTCTGAGAATATTTTGAGGGGCTCTGGTCTGATGCATAACAAATCAACCTGCTCAGATGTTATGTCACTTTTCTAAAGCAAGTGGGACTTAAACATTAGCCTTCTGGCCCAGAGGTGGGGACATTACCACTGCACGGCAACAGCCCTTTAATGATAGCAGTCCTCCAACACATACCTATTTGTGGTGCTACTGAGAATGTAAATATAAAAGGATGGTTCCTGCGGCATTGACCTCTGTTCCTGCGGTTATTGGCCCAACATGCTCCCATTGTGTCTCTCCACTGTCTTAAACTGATAAAGAAAGCTATTGTAAAGTACTCGTTATAAGATTCTGATTTTCTTCAGGTCAAACATCATTACCAGCTTTGGCTTTTTACTCATGATTGAAACCTTCCCACCACTGTGGATAAATAAGTAACATTTCATCATATTTTTGGTTTGAACCTTTAGTATAAAACATTTAAATGGCTTTTCTTAATAACTTCTGAACATAAAGGTCTCCGGGCCTTTTTATGAAATTTTTCAGGCTCCATAAATTGTTTGCAGACATTATTTTTTAATTCACTGACTGCATAAATTGTCTCAAGTCATTCTTGTTCAGAAATTGACAGATTTACATTCCCAACAGAATACATTAAATTTAATAGGAAATGCCTTGCAGGAATACTTGGCTGTAATTTGATTGATAGAATTCTGATGGCCCCAGAAACAGAGTAAAACCTGAATAACTTGCACAGTCATCAGAAACTGGCTGATTAAAAATACACTTATAATTCTTCTTTATGGTTTTATTGTTCTAACAACTGTATTGATTACAAGTGCAGATAAAAAAAGAAACAACAGTGTCTCTTCCAAGTCTGGACTTGATCGTGAAACTCCATGACACACATGCAGCATTCAAGAAAGCATTGGATAATTATTTGAATGGACATAGCAGTAGAATGATACTAAGTCATAATGTTCATTGCTAGAGTTCGTGCAGATACAATGGGTCAAATGACATTCTTCTGCAATGGGGCAATTCTGTAACTCTCTGATTTGTCAAAAATATATATTATGAAATATAAATCTGTACAAAGGTCAAAGAATGTTGTTTTCTGATTTAAAATTTCAAAGGTCGATAACATCTGTGTGGACTCCAAGCAGAACATCGAAACTCTATCATGCTGCAATGAAAGCCCTTGCAATGAAAGCCCTTGAAAGCATATGGTTGACTGGAATCGAGAGAGATTTGGTGCCACACCTCTTCTCCTTCTCCTCCTCAGAAGCACAGACAACCCTCCTGATGACACCTTCACTGGCAGTGGGAAGCAATTGCAGAGGAGGTCAATGTTCAACAGCTTTGTCAGTAATTCTCTTTTTGCTTCCACTCATACTTCCAGTCTCGCCAAGTACAATACTCAACTTTCCCACTTCTCCTCTCCTCTCACTGTTGATCCCACTATTCCCCCCTGCTTTTCACATTCTCATACCAACACCTGTGCATCAGCCATAATCTTTTTCAAGAAGGATGGGTTCTGGAGGCGCACCAATATCCCTGCAGGGAGGTTTGCTAGTGTGACGTGTGAGCGTTTAACCTAGTGTGGTGGGGGGTGGGATCCAAAGCAGTAAGTCAGCATGTGGATTCATTGAGGAGAAGGTAGAGATTAAGTCAAGTTAGTCTAATAGGAAGAACAGTCAGGGCCAGGTTAATGAACACAGAGAGATTGACAGTCTGAACTGCATTTATTTTGATATAAGGAGTATAACAGGTAGCCAGATGGCCTTACAGCCTGGATTAGTACATGGAAATACAATATGGTAGCCATTATAGAAACTTGGTTGAGAGAACAGCAGGACTGACAACTCAATGTTTCAGGGTTTAGATGCTTTAGGCATTATAGAGATGGGTGTAAATGGGGCAGAGGAGTTATATTATTGAATAAGGAGAATGTCACAGTTGTACTGAGAGAGGACATCCTTGAGGGCTCATTCAGCGAGGCAATATGAGTAGAACCTAGGAATAAGAAAGGTGTAATCACTATGATGGGGGTATACCTTCGAGGCACCCCAACTGTTAGTGGGAGATGGAAGAAGGGATATGTAGGCAAACCATGGAAAAATAAAAATAAAAGATTTGGAGGCGAACTTGCAAGTGGTGAAGTTCCCAACCATATGCTGCCCTTGTCCTTCTAAATGGTCACCCCTTAGTCTCTCATGCTCCAGAGAAAACAATGCAAGTTTGTCCAACCTCTCCTTATAGTTAATACACTTCAATCCAGGCAACATCCTGGTAAACCTCTTTCGCACCTTCTTGAAAGCCTCCACATCCTTCCTATCGTGTGGCAACCTGAACTGAATACAGTACTCCAAATGTGGCCAAGCTAAAGTTGAATACACCTGCAACATGACTTGCCAACCTTTATACTCTATGTCCTGACCAATGAAGGCAAGCATACCATATGCTTTCTTGAACACCTTCTCCACTTTCATTGCCACTTTCAGGGAGCCTGGACCTGCACTCCAAGATCTTTCTGTATATCAGTGCTCCAATATCCTGCCACTTACTGTATACTTTCCCTTGAATTTGAACTCCAAAAATGCATCACTTCACACTTGTCTGGAATAAATTCCATCTGCCATTTCTCCACCTAATTTTCCAATGCTCTTTATCATGTTGCATTCTTTGACAATCTTTCTCATTGTTCACAACTCCATCAATTTTCATGTTGCTTGCAAAGTTATTGATCAGGGAGAAAGTGAGAACTGCAGCTGCTGGAGATCAGAGCTGAAAATGTGTTGCTGGAAAAGTGCAGCAGGTAAAGCAGCATCCAAGGAACAGGAGAATCGACGTTTCGGGCATAATTCCTGAAGAAGGGCTTATGCCCGAAACGTCGGTTCTCCTGTTCCTTGGATGCTGCCTGACCTGCTGCGCTTTTCCAGCAACACATTTTCAGCTCAAGTTATTGATCAGACCACCTGCATTTTTGTCCAAATCATTTCTATATTTCACAAACAAGAGAGGTTTCAGCATTGATCTTTGTCACTGGTCAAAGACCTCCAGTCAGAAAAACATCCTTCTACAACTATCCTCTACCTTGTATGACTCAGGAAATTTTGTATCCAACTTATCAACTGACTGTAGATCCCATGAGAGTTAAGCTTCTGGACCAGTTCAAATTTAGTAAAGTCCATGCAGGCAACATCCACTGCCCTACCCTCATCAATCGCCTTTGTCACTTACTCAAAAAATTCAATCAAAATTATGAGACTTCCCTAACACAAAGCCAGGTTCACTAACCCTAGCAAACACATTTTTTGCTAAACACAAGTAATTCCTGTTCCTAAGAATATTCTACAATAATTTCCTTACCACTGAAGTAAGGCTCATCAGCCTGTAATTTCCTAGATTATCCCTGTTGCCCATCTTAAATAAAGGAACAAGATTAGCTATTTTCCAATCTTCTGAGACCTTGCCTGTGGCCAAAGAGGATACATAGGTCTCTGTCAAGGCCCCAGAAATCTTCTCCTTTGCCTCCCTCAGTATCCTGGAAAATAACCCATTAGTCACTGGGGACTTATCTACATTAATGGTTTTCCAAGACAGCCAACACCTCTTCATTCTTAATACTGACATGCCCTTGAATATTAACATACCTCTCCTTAATCTTACCATCACCCATATCTTTCTTCTTGGTGAATACTGAGGTACTCATTGATGACCTCATCCACTTCCTCTAACTCCACGCTTAAATTCCCTCCTTTAACCTTGAATGGACCTATCCTCTTGCTCCTAATATGCATATAAAATTCCTTGGAATTCTCCTTAATTCTTCTTCTAGCTCTCTTAATTCCTTGTCTAAATTCTTTACTGATTCCTTTAATTCCTTAAGGGGATAATCTGATCTTAGTTTCCAAAACATAGCATAGATTTCCTTTATAATTTTTTAAAACTGAGAGCACGTTGATTGGTAAAGCTGATCAAAGACTGGTCAACAGATAAATAGAAGATAAACTTATGAGAAGACCTTAACAATAAGACGCTGATACTTGTGAGCAGATAAAACAGTGATTAGTGTCAGTATTAGTGATTGACATTCACTAGCATGATATTTGATTAGATGAAATCAAACTATCTCCCCATAATAAATTACAAAGCACAAACAATTGTTCAACATAGAAGTTTAAAATATTTAAAGCTGGCTCATAGTTACTAATGGTATATATATCTCAAAGTTTGAGAAATACTCCTGGAATTATCAATTCAGATAGTCTACCTATCTATTATAGTTTTACACACTGTACCATATGGTGCAAGAGGCTAAACATTGAACTGCACAGATTTGAATAAAATTTGGACCATTTAACAGGCCAGAGGTTATATGAAAGGCAGGGCAGAAGAAACATACTGGGCTCTGAAGAGAGCTCACACTCATAAGGAGCAAGAAAGAGTTGAGAGAACTGTTCAATGTGATCAGGGAGTAAGCTATGTTTAGCAACACACTATGGGTTCCTACCTTCAGGACTTGCGTCAATGAGAGAGCCAAGATACAGAAAACATCTGTTCATCTACATATACAATTGTCATGCCCTTTATTATATAGCAGTTAGCATTTCCATCCCCTGGATATTTCAGTGTACTTAAAAATTGGGAACATGTTTTGAATTTCCATGAAAATGGATAAACATTTTTCCTCTCCTAAAGAACTTATCTGGGAGCATTTGCTCATGATCTCATAACTTCCCGAGCTCCAACAATTAAATTGGTAGACGAGAGATTAGTGAGTTTTGTTCTTGCCGAATTGAACCTTGCTAAATTTCACAAAGTTTTAATTAATGATGCTTGGGGAGCTCCTGGCCTACATCAAGCTGTAACAACTAATTTAAAGAGACATGTTGATTCTTGATGGGCATAAATTTGGAAAGAGCTGGTTACGGATTCACAGTATCTAGGTTTTATGCTGCTGCTTTGAGGCTGTTCGTGGGAAAAATGTAACAACAAAGGGTTGATGCATTTGAGGTCTCAGGATTCTGTCAACTCAGGGGCTCCATTCTGTCTGCATGGTATGGGGTAACAAGGAATAAAAAAGGTAAAGTTGCCGTAGTCACCATCCGGCTGCTCTCTCATTAGAGAGAGATGACTGGTGATGGTTTAACCTGAGAGTCACCCTGCCTCAGATGAGGGGCAAAGGTTACCTTCATGGTAACCTTAGACCAAACAGGAACTAAACCCATCCTGTCGGTGTCACTCTATCACAAACTAGCTATCTAACTCATTGAGTTATGAGCCCCAATGCAACAATGAATGAACGTCAGAATAGATCCTGAAAGCAAGGAATAGGCTGAGGAAATCACTCAAATTAAGGCTGCCTCTCTTTTCCCATTCTATAAAGCAAATGGCATTTGCAATGGTCACAAAAAGTACCAGAGCATGAATAAAGCTGGACAGGCAGTTCTCACATTCAGTGTCTAGATTAGAGTGGTGCTGGAAAAGCACAGCAGGTCAGGCAGCATCCGAGGAGCAGGAAAATTGACGTTTCGGGCATAAGCCCTTCATCAAGAATAGAGGCTAGGTGCCTGCAGAGTGGAGAGATACCTAGTTTTACCTAATTCTCACATTCAGCACTTTCTAAGCAATACAGTAGGCACATCTCATTACCTATTATAACTGAAACTGTTGTGACATGTCTGTTTTGAAAGCTGAGTCCACAAGCTAATTTTCTAAGACCATTTAGGCAGTAAGATCTTTCACTGTCAAAATGTGGGCTGAAAAGTGAACTCCTCGGTCACATCCTTCATCCACTCTCTAATTTCCAATATCTCAATAGTTTTGCCCAATTGTGTTGACTGTTTACAGGCAGGACTTGATAAGAAAGTGTGACCATATTTGTTCTGTCCTGTTTTGCTTGAAGGGTCATGTTGTCAACCTGATGCGAAGGTGTCTGCTCCTGGAAAAGCAGTGTTAATAGCATGGAGTTTTTTTTAAAAAAATAGACAAAAGAAGCATGAGTGAATGGAATCAGGCTCACACAGACCTAAAGTTTTTGTTTAGCTTTCAGCTGTTGAAGTTGCTGTCACTTTCCTGCTGCATAGGGCTTTAGTTTTCTCTCTTTTGCTAGATTCCTTCTGTCGGTGTTGGTTCTGCTGGACTGGAGGAGATAGCAAATGAGGGAAATCTGTTTTGTTGAATTTGCCTTTGCCAAGAGTGTGTTTATAGGATGCTGCTAAATTGGAACAGTTGATGAGTAGTAGTTAAATAATATATTATATTTTATTAAGTATTTTGATAGAGTTCAAGTTATGCCAAATCTTTTTTCGTTTGTTTTTTTAACTGCGATGTAAGAATAAAGTGTGTTTTGCTTAAAGCCTAAAAGCTTGACCAATTGTATCACATCTGAAACACAGCACCTCACACGTGCTTTTAAATAAGATAAAAATTTGGGTCTAGGCTATCTCCTTGATCCGTTTGAGGGGGTTTAGTCTGGGAGAAAGTGAGGACTGCAGATGCTGGAGATTAGAGTCGAGAGGGAAAGCACTGTAGGTCAGGCAGCATCCAAGGAGCAGAAGAATCGACGTTTTGGGCATAAGCCCTTCTGGTCCAGTTCAAGAGAGTGAACTGTATCAGAAGAACAGCCTTGTAATTTTAACCAAGTCATTTTGAACAGGCCACATTTAATGAACTGTAAGTGACTAACCTAAAGGGTATGGGCCTCATTGGAACTGTAGCTCCTGAATTCAGAGTAAACATTTTGCTATCTTTCTCCATTCAATCGCTCAAACGATTCATATGGCAGTAAACCACCAAAACCTGCATTACTAATCAATTTAGCATTATGTTGAAGGGGTATCTTGTGGTTAGAATCCTCCTTTTGTTTCTATAGATGAATCACAACAGCCAGCAAAGGCCCCCATGATATCGAACAAGACAACATTTCCCAGCACTCTGCATCACATACTCCTTCCATAGCAAGGACTTTCCAAGGCTTGTACATCCAGGATGATTCAGGTAGGTGGGTACACTAACTGGCACAGGTCACAAGTGAATAACAACTGATGATGGCAACAGCAAGACAGCCAGTCCCTGCTGCAGAAATGATGAGCTTTTACCATTCTTCAGCTACAAAGCTTTGTAAAATCAACCTTATGTGGGCTTCCATTCAAGGAAACTTGTCACCTCAGCACCATTCATTTGAATTTAAAGCGTGTTTCATGCATCCTGCTGGTGGTAACTAGTGATATTCATTATTAATACCTTTGCAACCAGACAGGACAGCTTAACAGACATGTAGTACCTGCAAAAGCACCTCCAGTACACATGTTTTGGGACCAATTGGTGATTATTTTGTAATCCTACACACAGTTGCAATTGGGTTATGAGCTGCTATGAATAAGATGTCTTGTCTTTTTAACATACAATGCAACTGGTTACAGATCAGTCGAAAACATGAGGGAGCGTTCAGCAGCATGGCTACAGCAAGTTATTATGATGTGTGTCACCTCTCAGGTTGAAAATCTATTTTGTCAAACTATCATTTTGCCAAACTAGTAATCATTGATTAGCCACAAAGTGACAGCACCCTGCTAGTGATTACAGCACTGGACGGTGCCAGTGGCCAGAGTTAGATCTCAAGGCATCTTATATTTATTGCAGAAACATGTTTTTTTCAGTAACAGACTAGAGTTACCATTGTCAGCATTTATTGGCTCAGATTTACTGTCAGTTACAAACAAATCTTACGTGCTATTTAGTATCACTAATTTTTGGAATTCCCTCCCATTGTGGGTCAATCCAGAGCATTTGGATTGTAGAGCTTTGAGAAGGTATCTCACCACCACCTTCTCAAGGCAACTAGGAATGAGCAATAAATGCTGGCCAGCCAGCAACACCCACATCTCACAAATGAATAAATAAAAATCATCATCATCAGACTATCAATTGGAAAGGCTTTATCTTCCACCATTTTCTCTGGCTTCTCCTAAGAATTAATGCTTCATTCCCTCTGATTTCTTAGCTACATGCTGTCCCAAGTAAAAATCATCCAAAAACATGTTAGTTTTCATATATATGCTGGCAATACCTCACCACCACCTTTCCCATCTTTCACCCAGAAATGAATTCATATATGCCAGCATTAAGACTGCCTTTATTCACTTTCAGAACAGCGCTTGACTTCAGCTTGCTTCAAATTATCTTGTTTTTTACCTCCAGAGTTGAATACTCCAATGACTTCCTGCCTGATCTTCCACATTCCATCTTCTGTAAACATGAGATCATCCAAAAATTTGCTGCCTAAGTCTTAGCTCACATGAAGTCCCATTTACCAATGATTCCTAAACTTACAGTTATATTGGCTTGTGGAGAAGTTGGATAAATAAGAGCAAATTCTTACACATGGAGGCAACAGTTTCGACAGAATTTACAACTGAATAATGATAAATGCTGGTAGCTTCATCATTATTCTTACTGAAAAATTAGGCCATTAAATTATAAAATTGATTATGCCCGAATTTCTGTGGGAGTTTGGAGAATATTTTCAATGCTTCACTGGCATTTCTGCTGAATTGGCAGTGGAGAATTGAGAGAACACCCACAGGAATTCAAGTCTGCGATGCCTTATTTTGAAACTACATTGATATTACTTCTTATACATTAATTCTCAGCACCAAATAATTGTAGTCATACACTAGATTTCAGGGTTGTGTAATGGTCTGTCTCTCAAAAAGAATTTATTATACAGGTTCGATCGCCTCTAAAATGAGGTGTTTACTCTTACCTGCATTCTTCATCGCTCTTAGATTTAAGACTTCATAGTCCTTTATTAAGAATTCAAGAAGTTAATGAAATAGGAGTAAGCTATTTAGATTCTTAAGTCTGCTCCACTATTCCTTTGTTAAATATTGGTTGATCTGTACCTTGACTTCATTTGCCTTCCTTCTCTTACAATCTATTGATGACACAGGTATGTGCTGAATGAACTTTTCCTGAATGCACAATTCTTTGAGTCTTTTACATGCTGACCCAAAACAAATTGATCCATTTGATAAAGCAATTTTGTTGACAATCATCCTGCTTATTAATCCCATATTTTTAAAAAAGTGTAAATGTATCAGTGTTGGATTTAAATGCATTTTTACAAAACATTTATGAAGTTGGATGTATTCATGAATTTAAGTATATTTATTGTGAAAGAAAAGGAGAGTTATACCTCAAACAAGTAGATTTAATAAATTATATTTTTGGGAGATTAATGGAGGGAAGTCATTAACTTCAAAAGCTACAAATAATTGCTGAAGGAAAGTCCAGGGTTAATCGTCCTGAGAGAGAGAGTTATAGTGTAGAAGTTAACTCTAATCACATTATAACTAGATGTACATATTGAAGAATTTGTAACAAATTCAGTAGATACCGAGGCATCTTAGGTCTCTGATTGTTCACCTTGCGTTTTAAGCTCTGTCAAATGTATATGCTAATACCCAATCTTTTCTTGATCATACAGTCGGACATTTAATCATCATAATTAAATTTTTCTCTCTATAGCCTTGGGTTGATGAAAGAAATAGTGCCTTCATTGATTGTGTTTTTTTTAATTAAAATGAGAACTTGTACTTCATTTATGGTGTTTAAAAATTCATTTTGTAAAGCAATTAAGTTGATGATGGCAGATAATGCCTATTTTCCATCTATGTTAGATGTTCAATGAGTCTAAACATAAAATGAGAATGCACAAGTTGAGGGTTGACAATAATGATCATGCCCAGCAATAAAAGCAATTTCATGTCTTGTAATGTTGAATCTTAGAAAAATCCATATAACTTAATTATCTTGATACTTACACCTCCTTTGCAAACTACAGATAAAACTTAGTACACCACTCGAGATCAGATTAATTAAAGCTCCAAACAAGCATAAAAAAAGCCTTCTGTATGCATCTGTGATATTGTGCCTCATGTTTGTATTTCTTCAGTAGTTTACTGTAGTTAAGCATTGTGAAAAAAATTCAAAGCTTTTTATATTGCATTTATCAGAATATCTCCAAACATAGCAATAAAGAGGAACAATACTTTGTGCTGTATGAGAAGAGAATGCTGATTGGTAGGTGAGTGAATAAGGATGAAAAGGTTTGACAAAATGGGTCTTTGTTTCAGCAATACTCAGGTTCTGTACTAACAAATGATGGTGTATGCAAAATAATGTTGGAATTGCAAGACAAAAAAAAACGCATGAAAATATAAACTGCTCTAAGTGTAAAGATGGAGAAAGGGAATAAAATTGAGAAGGATACTTTGGCTTTAGCGATGACAGCATGATTCGTAGTAATGTTGGTACTTTATTCAAACATGTTATTCAAACAATATCTGAACATTTCAAATCAGGAACTCCCCCACCACACTTTTATGTTGGTATGGTCTCTCTTCCTGACCGCTCATTCAAAAAGTTATTGTTTTAGCCAGGCCCAGCCTTCAATAAATCCCACTTACATGAACAGACAAGCCAGAATTACCAATATGTTGGCCATGTATGATCACAGGATGTAGATTTTACTTGTGTTTATTGCATTTACTATTAAAGTTGTGTATATTGAAATGTCACTGAGAAAACAAATTATGGGTAATTTTGATTCTGAAGGTGATTTATCAACCTCTCAGAAGACATGTATGTCAAGTTAACAGAGGCATGAAAGCAATAGAGAAAGGAATTGCAACCAAATGGGTTAAGTGTTAGTACAATATTTCATATTTGTATTGTACATTTGTACCTGTATCAGAATCCACACTTCATTTTAAGAATTCAAACTTTACTAAGAGAATGAAACCAAAATGCAAGTAAATAAACTCTTCAATGTTGTCTAGTCTTAATTTAGAATGTATTTACTGTACAACTTAACATCAATGCAAAAAGTACCAACATGATAGGTATGGTGAAAACACAGGTTGAATTGAGCCAAGGTCCAACCTATGTTGGAGCAAATCCCTAAAAGCTAATGATTTGTGTCTCACTTGTCAGTTTGTAGCATGTCAATTGACTTAGTGCTAAATCTTCTCTTGTGCAGCTTAAGATGAAATTGCTTCAAATTAATACAAAATGGGAGAAATATTATCTGGCAAGAGCATTTCAACTGGGTAGAGGTGTGGGTACAGCTGTAGGGAAAAACTAAGCAACAAGGCCACCTGGCATATTTACTGCGAGGCTAATATGACATTAACTATCAAACCAAAGAAAATTAGATTGATGAGCTACCCATCCTAATTTGTCACAAAAAGGGCAACCCACCCACATGCTGAATATTGGCTAAAATTATGAAACAGGACTGTCTTTTTAGTTCTTGCAACTTTGTGACAATGGCAACTGTAATGTCTTTGGCTTGACTTGTGAATCATTTAGTACATTCACGAGGAGAACAAGAAGAGATGCAGGACATGTCCCCTTCTTACCTTAGAGCAATCCTGAGGTAAAGGAACTAAGATTATGGCTAATTTTATCACCACTGACCAGGAGGCAATGGATCTTATTGGAACAAACTTCATTAATTCTACCTCCAAT
Source organism: Chiloscyllium plagiosum (assembly GCF_004010195.1). Classification (NCBI taxonomy): domain Eukaryota; kingdom Metazoa; phylum Chordata; class Chondrichthyes; order Orectolobiformes; family Hemiscylliidae; genus Chiloscyllium; species Chiloscyllium plagiosum. Next base: position 39,657,933 of record NC_057729.1, on the reverse strand, counting down.
GGTCCTTATCGACTCACTTCACCAGCTTTTCTTGAGAATGTTCACTGCTGGGTTAGAATTTGCATGTATTTGTGAGACCTGCTTCTGTGAGCATCTTGGGTGTATAAAATCACAATGCAGTTTGCATGGCAATGTGTAATTAAGGAAAAATAAGTGCCCCATTGCAATTTTAGCTCTGCTATTGTCCCCTTTCAAATAGACACAAAACAAAAATGAGTCGTCTTGTTAACAACATTGTGATGCTGTTGTGCATCACATTCTATTTCTCTTAAACATCAATGACATGAAATTAAGTAGCACAAAGGCTTTTTTTTGGCAAAGAGTATAATGCCAATTATTTGGCCATGCCACATCACCTCATACACACACCATTCTAGAATTATCTAACATCAGTAGTGCTGTAATTATAAAAAAAAATCAAAGATTGAATGAAATCAAACAGCCTACCTTGTGTAGGATGTTATCTGTCAGACGTCACATCCACAAACTGGTTTGGTTGAAATTCGTTAGTAAATGTTGCTGTCTTCAAGATCTGCGAACGTTTGAAAATAAAATTCATTGCTAGAATGAATTTGTCAATGTTTTAGCATTGGGTTTCTGCCAAGTTCATAGTTTCAATATTGATTCAAAGGATAAATTTCCCCTTCATAATGTTAAATCAAAACCATCTTCAAAATTAATAGATTTATACAAACATACAATAAATTGTGTTATTTGAAGGCCTGATGACCTCTCAGTTTGTTTGACCCACCAGGGATGAATAACACTTGACTGATATAGTTTAGAACATCTACTAGTTTGCAGAGGAAAGAAGCAGCTTAATATTAATTAGCCTATTTCTGATTGTGCGACACATAGAGTCATAGAGTCGGAGAGATGTACAGCATGGAAACAGACCCTTCGGTCCAACACGTCCATGCCGACCAGATATACCAACCCAATCTAGTCCCACCTGCCAGCATCCAGCCCCTATCCCACCAAACCCTTCCTATTCATATACCCATCCAAATGCCTCTTAAATGTTGCAACTGTACCAGCCTCCACCATTTCCTCTGGCAGCTCATTCCATACACGTGCCACCCTCTGCATGAAAAAGTTGCCCCTTAGGTCTCTTTTATATCTTTCCCCTCTCACCCTAAACCTATGCCCTCTAGTTCTGGACTCCCCGACCCGAGGGAAAAGACTTTGCCTACTTACCCTATCTGAACTTGATAGGAATCATCTATGGCGTTCTCAATCATATGCAGAATACTCTGCTCTACCATTCAGTCACAGCTAATATGTTTCTCAAGTCCATTCTCCTGTCTTCTCCCTGTAACCTTTGAGTCCTTCCTAATCAAGAAACAATCTACCTCTGATTTAAATACACTCAATGACTTGGCCTCCACAGCCTTCTGCAGCAATGAGTTCCACAGATTAATCACAATCAGGCCAAAGAAACTCCTCCTCACCTCAGTTCTAAAGAGTCATCCCTTCACTCTGAGGCTGTGCCTTCACATCCTCGTCCCTCCTACTAATGGAGGCATCTTCTACATGTTCACTCTATCCAGGCCAGTAATGGATTTAAAGCACACAAAAATTATAGAAACCAAAATAAATAAATGGTGATGTAATCGTGAATTCCTCGTTGATATTGATAATTGATTTTTGAAGCAAATCAAATAAATTGGTAAGAGCCTAAGCTTTAACATTCATTTACTGATAGGATTTCAGAAATGTTGGATTTTTATATTGATGTCACATTATAGCAATTGGGTGTCTAAACTTACTCAGCCAACACATTTTCCACACAAATAGCTTATTGAACCAAAATGTTCTTATCAGGAATTTATCCTTCTTTTAACTAATCACAAATTATTCATGATAATGATTCTTCCATTTAAAACTGCTATATATAATTTACACTCTGTTAAACATTGAGACTGGGTGGGGGGATGACCTAGAGATATTATCACTGGACTGTTAATCCAGAGACCTAGGTAATGCTCTGGGACCTGGGGTAAAATCCTGCCATGGCAGATAGCAGAATTTAAATTCCATAAAAACCTGGAATTAAGAATCTAATGATGACCAAGAAACCACTGTCACTTGTTAGAGAAAATCTATCTGGTTCACTAATGCCCTTTAAGGAAGGAAACTGCTGTTCTAACCTGGTCTGGCCTACATGTAACCTCCACATCCACAGCAATATGGTGACTCTTAACTATCCTCTAGGCAATTAGGGATGGACAATGAATGCTGACCAAGCCAGCGACGTCCTCATCCCGTGTATGATTTTTTTTTAAATCCCAAGTTAATTTGCTGTCAAGTACAACTTCTTACATTACATTGGTCCTGCCAAAGTACAAATATCCTCAGGATTGTTATACAAATGAACAATAGTAACAGGAACCACATAATCAATGTGTTAGAGTGCCTAGCCCAAATGAAAGGAACCTCCATATCAGAGTATGCGCAAAACCTTGTTTTGTAATATACAGAATTATACCTTTCCTGAAAGTTTACTTTTCCCTTCTTTGTTCCTGCCATTTACTTGCCTTTTCTTCACCTCTGACAAACATTGTGATGTGTTCTGAGCCTCTCCAGAGGCCTTCTGTGTTTTAGTTTCCCTAATATGACATTTCTCTTTATTGTTCCTTCATGTTCCTTCACCTAGTCGCCAGATCTATTAGAGTATGGACCTGCTGCTAAGAGCAATTTTGTAAGTGGATTCACATCTGAGAAATCTAGCCATGCTATATTTTACCCTGTGATTAGAATTTGCAAGTCTTTGATCCAAGAACTCTGACCCAATTTGACGATTGGTGTTACTTACATGCATCCCAAAATATCCCTGAAATATAGGTCAATCTTGGTGAGGGATCATTGCATTAAACGCTTTCTGCATGAAAACAAGACATAACCAACTGCATTGCTTTCCACCTGACCAGAACATGTGCAAAGAAGGTAATTATTTTAGGCTGAGTTATTTTAATAATTAGAGATTTGAACATTTCATACTGTATTTCATGCATTTAGGTATTTGCAATATTTATCAATGCAAACTATCACAATAAAATCCCTTTAATCCCGAAAAATGAATCCTTTTGGAAGCTGCTGCTGTTCAAAGCTTTAGTTTCACTGTTCAGTGATATATGGTACATGTAACAACACACGAGGCAAACCCAAACAAGGTTATTTGATTTAAAGAAAATAGCACTTATTTCCCAAAATCTAGGGTACACAACCAAATTGCCTGAATTGATTTTAACTACACAATATTCTAAATAGCACTGGAGAAACTCAGGCAGCTCTGTTTTATTAGCAGTCAAGAGTGTGGTGCTGGAAAAGCACAGCAGATCATGCAGCATCCAAGAAGCAGGAAAATTGATGTTTTTGGCAAAAGCCTTTAATCAGGAATGTCATTTCTGATGAAGAGCTTTTGCTCGAAGCGTCGATTTTCCTGCTCCTCGGATGCTGCCTGACCTGCTGTGCTTTTCCAGCACCATCCTCTCGACTCTATTCTCCAGCATCTGCAGTTCTCACTTTCGCCTGTGTTATTAGCAGCCTATCAACAGAAATTAAAATCATTTCAAGATATTCTTATTTTTCCTCACAGGTGACCTTGGTCAATAACAGGAAAGGGGTGCTAAATGCTCAATGTACAATAGCTTCAGGTAGGAACAATGAACTGGCTGTGGCCCAGGTTATTTAGTAGGTTCCAGTGCTACTCTACCACCATTGTTTAGTAAGTAAAGTGCTTTTTCAGAACTGTAAATCATTCAATTTTCAGCCCTTTTATGCACAGTAAAACATTTTGAATGAAAGTACTTATTTTACAGGTTCGCATTCATCATCAGAAATAAATACTTTGTGCTGCACAAAGTAAAAGTTCCCAGACCCATAAATTCAATATCTTCCTGATGTGTCAATGAGAATATTACTCAAACGAATATTATGTTTATTTGGCAACTTGATTCAACTTAATAATTTGTTCTATATATTCTGCAGTTCAACAGAAAGGTGACAGTTTATGAACCCAGCAAAATAGAGTTCCGTGGGCTTCATTCACCATTTCTGGTGATGTCAAAATGCTGGCTTGACCCAATTACCCGATGAGAGTCTTTCCAGTAAATGGGATAGGCGCAAGCATAGGAAAGGCCTGCTCAGTGAGACTGGCTTGCTGCAATCAAGGCTGGGGGTAGTGACAAACCACCAGGGCAGTGACAAAAACAAGCCACGGAACAACTTCTGCAAGTTTGTTGCCAGTATTATAACGCAACTTGAATCCCATGGCATTAAAGGGGTAGTGACAGGGATACAGATTTGGTGGACAAGGAGCTGAGTGTAGAAGTCACTGGTTGTTTTTCACACCAGAATAAAGTATTCAACTGTATCCTGGATGGGTTGCTATAAAACCCACAACTCCACGTTTGCTGGGCCAATTCAGTGAGGTATGATGATCTGAATGAATTGTTTTCAAGGGTAAGCAGATTCAAGTGCTGTGGGAAAGTAGTGGTTAATTTGAGGTCTTTTGGAGCAGTCACAAAGGGCTTCTTTCTATCCTTTACAATTGCATAGCTAGAAATGCAAAAGCCTGTAACAAAATTATGGAAGCTTACTTGTTAATTTTTTGATATGTATGTGCATAGAATCCTGCCTTGCATGGATGTCCATCCTTGAGGTGACTTGGAAAGATTCAATAAAACAATAACTTCATGACTTGTAGCCTTCTTTTTAATAAGAGCCGCCATCCACAATCCAGGTGTTGCTTGCAGACAGTGCAGCCGTGTGGCAGTTTGTCTTGTGAAATGCAGGATACAAAGACTGGTCTCCCTCAACCACTCCCTCAATACAGATAGAGGAGTTATAAATGACATCCTGGGGTCATAATGGGTATGAACAGAATGCCTCAAGTATCATTGCACCTCTGTTTTACGTCTCTTCAGAGGTATAATGTTTGCATTCTGTATTTTCAGACACCAACAATAATGTTCATGCATGTTATTTTCAGCAATGACTCTTACACATTAATGCATAAAAATATGAAAAGCTATTCATAAAAAAACTGTAAAACAAAAAAAAATGTCAATGATTGCAGCATAACAAGTAATGTGGGTTTTGGCATGAGCTAGGTATTTTACCTGTTACGGTCATGTTTTATGTTTTCCCTCGTAACATAAGAAACTAGGCATGAATAACATAGTATTGATGAATTCAACAGATATTTATTACTACATAATAGTATATACAAATTTCACATTCACTGACACATCAGTGTCCGGGCTACAATCAGATCAGCCATGATCTTATTAAACAGCACAACAAGCTCAAAGTCCTACTCCTTGTTTGGATGATCATATGTTTGTATGCTCTCAAGCTATTAGGTTAACAAGGAAGAACATGTTTTCAATGGCATGTCATGCTTTAAATGATCCCCATTAAGTTGGAGTCCATGATATTTATCCACTTAGGTCACGTATCATGAAATTGTGATGATGCCATCAGTGTGTCTCTGAAAAGATACACAGAAATGCTCTAACTCTTAAAAGTTATACTGGCATAATAACCATGAGACATAACATGGCAACTAAAATAGAAGGCAAAATGCACCAATGTTTACTGGTACATGTAAAGAAAAGATTCTGCAGAAGATCTTGACATTGATCTAACTTTATAGGCCAAATCCCAAGATTTCCATTTCAACGGAGGAACAACATGTCAGCAGCATTGCTCACCACCATCAGAAGTAAAGGGCAGCCATCTATTATGTATGCTGGCAATGAAAGCTTCTAAATGCCTGTGCTCATTAGGGGTTTGTGTGGCCTAGTGTATGGAAAGGTTGCTCCTCTCTGATGTAATGAGAAGAGTCTTGTGGTATAAACAAGATGCAGTTGAATCTTGGTAACTATTGACACACAGTGAGAATAAGCTTTACATTTATGACAACATGTATCAAGAGGATCTAGCCTTAGGTCTGTGTCCCACAAGATCCTTGCCTTCTTTCCCACTGACTACTCAGTCATTAGTCTTCGTGCACTCAGTTAAGTATTAACTTTTCATACAGAGGTTTATTAGGACTGAAATTTTGATAAACGTACAATACTAATATCTCAATCCAGTCTGTATACTCCTGTAGAACTGCCACATTTTAAATCGTGAAATTGATGTTGGGACAAATACTACATCTAATTGTTTTTCAGACCTCTGAGATTCATGCGCATCAGTGACTTCTGAAACCAAATGTCAATGCGTCAGGAAGGAGCTTCCAAAACCAGATGTTAATGTATCAGGATGGAGCTGATGATCTGATCAGCGTGTACGGAATTTCGGAGTGACACAGCAGATGCATGGAGCTTAGAATGTAAACAGATCTGAGCCTATGGCCTTTAAAAACAGTTTTTGCCCGAAACGTCGATTTCGAAGCTCCTTGGATGCTGCCTGAACTGCTGTGCTCTTCCAGCACCACTAATCCAGAAAGTGTTTTAGTTTACACATCTATCAAAGATATTTTAATTAATTTAATGCATTTTAAAATAAATTCCAAAAGAAAAACTTTGTATACCGAAAACATGGGTTTTTGAGGCTTGTTGCTCCTCTGCCAGCAAAACTCAATAATTAATTTTAGCTTGTTACATATTAAGCCAATCTATGGTAACAGTTAATTTGGAACCACAGAAAGCATATGCTGAAATTCCACTTAAAGGGTTTTTAATTAAATAAAGGCAACACGAACAAAAATAATGAGTGGTTAGGATCTGGAATATACTGCCAAGAAAGTAATTAGATTAGATTACATTACAGTGTGGAAACAGGCCCTTCAGCCCAACAAGTCCACACCAACCCACCGAAGCGCAACCCACCTATACCCCTAACCTAACACTACGGGCAATTTAGCATGTCCAATTCACCTGACCTGCACATCTTTGGACTGTGGGAGGAAACCGGAGCACCCGGAGGAAACCCACACAGACACGGGGAGAACCTGCAAACTCCACACAGTCAGTCGCCTGAGGCGGGAATTGAACCCGGGTCTCAGGTGCTGTGAGGCAGCAGTACTAACCACTGTGCCACCGTGCCACCCACTAATGGAGGATGATTCAACTGTAGCTTTCAAAAGGGAATGGAAGTTTTGAAGATTGAAGAATCTGTAGACAAAAATAATGCAGGACTATAGGAAACGGGTGGTGGAATGGGACTCGTTGAATGCTTTTGCAGAAAGCTGGCAGGGACTCAATGGGTCTGCTGTAACCACTGGGATGATCTTTCATCAGTTTTGATGGGAGATTATCTAAACCTTAAACGTTAACTTCGCTTCTCACACTACAAATGCTACATGATCTGCTGAGTATTTCCAGCATATACTGGTTTCATTTTGGGAGATTGGACATTGACGTGCTCATAAAAATGTAGCATATTAAAAAATGCAGCAAAACAGATCAGACAGTTTAAACCATTGTGAAGTGTTTATGTAGGGTCCAGCTGTTTTTAAGTTTTCTGCATCCTTCACTACATGATTTGGTGTTCTCCCCACAAAAGAAAATAATCTTCTTAATAATTATTTAAATTATGCTCATCAGCTGCAGTAAAAAGGTTAACAACACAAACATACACACAGTGAAGGCACAGAAACTGAACTGTTGAATGCATAATGAGAAACGCGTACAATTTGCAATAAATAAAGTAGGATGTCAGCTGAAGCAGTGAGTCAAGTAGGTGACGAATTTGTTAGCCACAGCTGGAGTGACTAAGGTAATAATAGAGATAGAAAATGCTTCTGCTGTTGACAGAAGTGTAAACCAGTTTAATCAGTTCCAGTTACCAAGACTGGAAAATGAAACAGTTCCACTGCAGATGACTAAGGATGAGCCAGTATAATAAAATTGTCAAGTAAAATTCCTTTAGTGACTGCAATGATAATTATTTTCTGCAATCAAACCAAGATTGTTACCAATATAGAAGCTTTTACATTGCACTACCTAGGATCCATGTTTTACTAAGCAGAACATTTTCTGGCCTTTAACAGTTACAATGAGTGGTCATTTAAGTCCTTGCAATGATCATCACTTGCAATCAATAGCAATCAGTAACCCCTTATTATTATACTACGAAAATAAACCCTTTTTTGCTTTAATTGAGCATTCTTACGAATAAGGAACCTTAAAATGTCTCCTTTATAAATGCATCCTCTTTCCAATGTGCATCTGTCAAGCTTCTGTTTTAAAACAGCATATGGAAGGTATTACATTGGAACATAATTATAATTCATAGGTGTTAAGACAATTGGATTCAAATTTGTTCTCTATAAAAACAGGGAGACATTAAAGAGAATATTCATTAAAAATTAAGTTACATTTCAGCCAAAATACAAGTCTGACAAAAAAAAGAACCTGATGCTTAAATAAAAGCAAAGTGCTGGAGAAACTCAGCAGATCGGGCAGCATCTGTGGGAAGAGAATGTTTCAAGCCCGGTTCAAGTCTTTTTTGGAATTCAAACTCCATTCCAAAAAAAAGGTATATTGGATTTAAACATTAACTCTGTTTTCTCTCTCCACAGATACTGCTTGACCTGCTGAGTTTTTCTCGCACTTTGATATTTATTTCAGACTTTCAGCATCTGCAGTAATTTGCTTTTATTAGCATTTGATGCTTATTAGTTCCATTTAAGAAACATTACCTTGCTAGTTACAGGACTTAACTATGGCTGAAAAAAAGATTGATGATGACAAAGCTTTCTCTCTCACACTCATCAAGACAATGCAAGAATGCCAAATTTAAAAAGGAGTAGCAATTTATACTGCAGGCAACAAGCCTATAGATTGGTTGAAGCACTGTCATTGTGAGCTATTACTGCTTGCATTTTGTTTAATTTTGAATAGACACAAGGATGAATATTGTTCCTTTTGTCTTTAGAAGACAGATCCCTGCATATAAATATATTCCAATTCGAGCAAAATTACACATAAGGTAGACCAGTGTTTTAGTTTTATACTTGATGCAAAAGTTAGAGGCCACTCAAGTTTCATATACTGGCAGATGGTACACTGAGTAAAGATCAAAAAACTTGACTAAATCTTTGTGGAAGAATAATGTTCATGATTTGTGCCATTACAAATCCGCACGTCAGTCAAAAATTTCAGGGGAAGGAGATACATCAAATCTCCAGAGTCTATTGATTGATTGATACTGCTGTAATGATGCCTGCAGAAATCACTAAAACAGAAGAGCTGAATTTACTGAATGACATCAACATGGAAGCAATGGACAAGATTTCACTTTTATAACCTTTACTTTAATAATCAAACTAAAATCAATGTAAATTAAGAATGCATTAACATGCAAATTATGGTCAATATAAATTATATATTAAATTGCAGACACAATGAAGATCAATCTCTCAGATTTTGCTTGGGCCCCCATTTCAGCTATAAAATGCTTCAAAAGTCTAATCTTCCTCAAATTGAATTGCAGTTTTCTCCTTCAAGGATTCAGTCATATATTCTTATTAGACATCAGCTTCCAGAATTCCACAGGAAACATTGTCACCAAAATGGCACACTTCTCTGTAACCACCTCAGTTTGGCTCATGATAGTATTAATGGTGTGTATCCACCTGTATTTTCTTTTATCTGAACCCTCAATGACAACTCTGTACTGAAAGACCTGATTTGACAATACAATCTAAGTGGTACAATCTGCTGCAGCAACCTTTTGCTATTGCCAACTTCTGATTCAGCTTTGATTTTATTTCTGTCTGCACTCCTGGGTGATTTGAAATAGGATGGCAGTCTTTTCCTGGTTTCAGATAGTTTCAGTTTCCTGAGAAACTTGGAATTTCAATTTTTCTTTCAGTTATGGTCTGACTCAAAAAGAAATGCAAGCTTTAAAAACTGTGTACCCCAAGGAATATTTGACAAGCCATCTGTCAACCTGTCAGAAAACAGCTCTCACACACTCCCCGACTAGTCCAGAAGATACAAAAAGAGTTGCTCGTAATTGTTGTGCAAAGGTTTTGGAACTCTGGAACATTTTTGATATGATGTCATGGAACTGTACAGCCCTGAGTTTACCAGCACAATATGGGTGGAGATAAGACATTCTGGAACGAGTGCCTTGAGAGTACATGGACATGAACTCAAGAAGAAGATAGACAAGTTTTCAACTATAAGTCAGAGCCTGGCGCGTCTAATTTGCACAAATAGCACTTTTCAGCATTAATGTACAAAAAATGTGTTACTTTGAATTGTGTAGACTTTGTCTTCTCAACCAGTCTGTTTTAAATCCAACTTCATCATGGCATTAAACCACACAACAAAAGAACAATGATACAGAACAATGCATCAGCTTTCAACAGACAATGACACAGCCTAAAGTCTAATAATAGGATCAACTTTCAAGAATATCTTTCCATTACTGCATACTATATTGAATTACTTTCAGCTCTGTTGTAGTACAACTCTGGTCAGCAATTACAAAAGCTCACTAAATCAGGATGTCCAAGTTAAAGAGTTAACTTATCCTTAGATTTTTAATTGTGATGTTGTGTTATGCACTATATCACAATGTGAACACTCCCACTCTTGTTGGGTAGCCTACTCTTGACATTTCATAAGGGTAAAACATTCCAAATTATGAACAATGGTTAATAACTTTTAATGGTAGTACTCACTGAAATGTTTGAGATTTGTAGACCGTTATCAATTACCAACTACAGCTAGCATCCCTTTTTACCAAAAACTCAGAAAGTAAATCAGCTCAAAAAGTGAAACATCATCAACTTGTGGTCATCTGAGTGAGTGAGTGAGAGATGGACAACAAAGTAATTAAGTTAATTGCACACTTCAGGTCATAGCCTATATTAGTGAGTGTAATTTGTCTGATTAGATCTTTATTAAGAGTGCGAGCTGTTTGTCATAATGCCATTGGGGAATGCAGCTCCAGACATTAAACTAATGCTCCAAAGTATAACTAGTTAGTGTAAATTGAAAGAAACCTGTTTCTATGACTACCTGCGTTATCTGTGACACTTTGTACTTTTGGAGACAATGCATTTAAAAGAACTAAATCCCATGAAAAAAGATAAGGGGATTGTCATGAACATGAAGGTTCTCTCATTAGCCTGCTGTTTTGACACAAAGTGTCAAAACCCGAAAGAAATTCTGTTTACACCTCACTGTCAACATTGCAGCGGACAAACAAGAAAATTCCCCAGGAAAATCCATCACCGCGAGAAAGAAATTCAAGTGGATTTTCATTTTGCAATTTCAAATGGTTCTCATTTGCTATTTACAACTTCATTTTCTGATGTTATTGTTACCTGCAAATATTGGTTTTTCACTCACATTCCTACAATATGACAGAGGTCACAAATCAATTAAATTTCAATTGACATGGCGAGGAATACGTGATGGTCATGATGGAAAAACTGCTAGGGTTCACAGATATTACTCCACTGAAACAATATTGTGAGCCTACACCCATGCAGAATAATATGGAAGTCCTCAAGTTCTTGCCTGTGTTTCTTCACACTTTATCAGTACAATTGAGGTCCTGCCCAGGGCTCAATGCCTAAATAATCACTGAATTGGCCAATACCTCAACATCTCCACACTTGTTGTCAGTCTTCTGGTAAAATACTTGATAAACCTAAATTTTATCTCATTGAGTTTTTAGACAGCACCCTAAGTTTGTAATTACTCTTGATACTCTTTTCCTGGCCTTTAAAATCTAATTGTATTTTAGTGGACTGTTCCTTTTCTTAATAGTGACAAAACCAGCATTAGGAATGAATGCTTAGTTTTGTTTGTGACATTTTTTGATATTTGAGCTAATACTTTGATCTATCATTCATTTATTTCGTGACTTGACAATTTAAAACCAAAGGCTAATCAGGGTTTGAAATTCTTGCTTTGCTGGCTGAGAGAATACTTAAATATGATTGGCTAACTTCCTTCTCGGCTGACATCATGAGCAGGGTTGAACGTTCATGCTTCTGAGCCCATACACCAGCTGGACTGGTAATGGAAACCTAGGAATAAACCAGAGCACGTGGCAGATTCATGGGAAGAATATGCAAACTCCAGACAGACAGTTGCCCAAGGATGGAATCAAACCCAGTTCCCTGGCACTGCGAGGCAGCAGAGCTCAGCACTATGCCATCCACTCTTACTTTTTTCTTACCTTTTATATATCTTCAAGAATTCCTGCAATCTTCTTTTATACTATTAGCTAGTTTGCCCTCATATTCCATCTTCTCCTCCCCTATTGGTTTTTTTTAGTTGTTCTCTGCTGATTCTTAAAAGCTTCCTTTTCTTTTGCTTTTACGCTGTGTCTGACTTCCCTTGTTAACGACAGCTGCCTTGACTTCCCCGTGGTATGTTTCTTCTTTCTTGGGATGAATTTCTGCTGAACCTTTGGAATTACCTGATAAAATGCCTGCCATCTTCTCTGCTCCGCTCCCCTTCCACTCAACTCTGGCCAGCTTCTCTCTCTTGTCTTTGTATTTACTTTTATTCAATGGTAATACTGTTACATTCAATTCAATCTTCTCCCTCTCAAACTGCAAGGTTAATTCTCTCATAATATGGCCACTGCCACCTAGGGGTTCATTCACCTTAATTCCTTAATCAAGCCTGCCTCATTACACATCACCAAATCCAGAACTGCCTACTGCCTCGTGGTCTAGACTATAAACCGTTCTGAAAAAAACTACCAAGCAGACATTCCATATTTCCATAAGGAGACATCTCTTGGGATCCACTAGCAACCTGATTTTCCCAATTCAACTGCAAATTGAAGTCCTCTACAATTATTGTAAAAGTGCCTTTCTATCTCCTGATTTAATTTCTTCCCCACATCCTGACTACTGCTAGCATACCTGTACACAACTCTCACGTCAATTTTTTTTCCCTTCGTGGTTCCTCAATTCTACCCATACAGATTCTCCTCATTCTGACCCAATATCACTTCTTGCTGTAGATTTAATTCCATTCCGCATTAACAACACAACACCACCCGCTCTGTACATCTGCCTGTCATCCCAGTAGGATGTATATCATCACAGCCTCATTTCTGTGATGGCCACAACATCGTACCTGTTAATTTCAATCTGTGCAATAAGCTCACTTGCCTTGTTTCATATCCTGCTCATTTAAGTACAACATCCTCAGTCTTGTGTTGACTCTCTTGCTCCTCAGATGCTGCCTGACCTGCTGTGCTTTTCCAGCACCACACTTTTCGATGCTAAATTTAAAAATCAGAATAAAAGAAGTAGTAAAGAAGGGGAGGTGATGACCTCATGGTATTATCGTTGGGCAGTTAATCCAGAGACCCATGTAGTGTTCTGGGGATCTGGGTTTCAATCTCGCCATGGCAGATGAGTGGAATTTGAATTGAGTTTTAAAAAAATCAGGAATTAAGATTCTAATGATGATCATGAATCCACTGCAATTGTCAGTAAAACCTATCTGGTTCATTAATGTCCTTTAGTGAAGGAAACTGCCATCCTTACCTGTTCTGGTCTATAACGTGATGCCAGACCACCGCAATATGGGTGACTTAACTGCCTTCTGGGTAGTTAGGGATGAGCAATAAATGCTGGTCTAGCCAGCGATACACACATCCCATTAGTGAGTAAAATAAACTCTTCAGATTACTACCTGAATAGTGAGTTAATTGACATAGGGTCAACAAGATAAGTGTGTAGTTTAAAGGTTGGTTTTGGAGTAATGGTTATGTTTTAACGGGATGTTGGAGAAGAAGGGAGCTATCCAAAGGGGGGAATGGCCTTGAATCATACTGGCACCGGAGACCTGGTGAATCACATAACTAGGCCTGTGGGCTGGGGCTTTAAACTAAACCGGTTCATATGTATACAAAATCAAAGGTAAAAGAGAAGGTAGGATTGCTGGTTGGTGATGGGGCGTTGATTGTTACCAGTAAATAAAAGGAAATAACAGGATGTCTGAAATCACATTGTGCCAAGGAATCATAAAAATGTAGGGAAATTTAATAATGGAACAGTCTTGAAGGCTTTGCATATTCATGCATGAAGTATTTGGAATAAGGTAGTTGAACATATGGCACAAATCAAGGTATATTGAGGTTACAAGGATTTTAAACTAGTTAAAGCTGGGTAGGGCTCAGAGAGGTTATTAAATTTTCCAGAATAAGTAATAGAACAGAGGGTATGGAAAAAAGTCAGGAACCTAAGTTCACAAACAGCAGATAAGGGAACAACTATCAAAAGGCAAGCACAAGACTGAGGATGTTGTACTTAAATGAGCAGGATACGAAACAAGGCAACAAGGTACTGGAAAAGCACAGCAGGTCAGGCAGCATCTGAGGAGCAACAGTGTCAACAGTTTAGGTATAAACCCCTCTCCAGTGTCTGCAGTCCTTACTTTTCTTTTTTAAATGTATCCCCTCAGTGCTCATATTCCCCAATCTGCCTAGATCACTTGTCTCCATGTGGACCACAACAATTGGATCTTCCCCCCCCCCCCCCCCCCCCCAACTCTTTGTCTAAATCTGAGCACCTGGCAGGCAACAAAGCCTTTGGGACTCTTGATCCTGGCCACAGAGACCAGTGTCTATTCCATTGACTGTGCTATCCCTGTATAAAACTACATTTCTCTTTTCTCCACCCTCTTCAATGGCTCCCTGTACCATGGTGCTGTGGTCAGTTTGCTCATCCTCCCTACAGCCACACTCTCAACCACACAGGGACCAAGTATCTATTAGACAAGCTCAAGGGCTGAGGGTCCTTCAGCACTACCTCTTGGATCCCTCTACGTGTCTCACTTGTAGTCACACCCTCTTGTCCTTGACCACCAGTCTAAGGGGTAACTATCTTGGGAAAGACAGCATCCAAGTAACTCTTCCCTTCCCTGATGTGTCACAGTGCTCAAAGCTCAGACTCCAGCTCATCAACTCTGAGCCGGAGTTCCTCAAGCAACCAACTCTTGCTACAGATGTGCTCACTATGAACAACAATGGGATCCACCAGTTCCCACACCATGAAGGTACAAAACATTGCTTAGCCACACAACTTATTTACTTAGTCCTTAATCTGTTTTTGAAAAAAAATTCTACCAGTACTTTTGTTTGAAATCTGTGAATTTATCCTATTTATCTTCAATCTGAAAGTAACCTCTAACAGATAGTCAAATTATTGGAATAGAATTTTGGGAAGGAAATTAGGAAAAAAAACTGACACCATCTGCTTCACAATGTGTGAATCCTGTCTCCTGACAGTTATAGTCAGGGGGATTGAGATGGTTTTCTTGAGAAAAGAGTGAGCGTGTCCAGGCAGCTGTGCAATCTTCCTTGTGCCAGAATTCAGGATATCTGCTCTGGGGTGGAGAGGAACTTCCAGTTAGATGAAAGAATCTGATGGTCGTGGTCCACAATCGTACCGACAACATAGGTAGAACTAGGAAAGAGGTAATACTAAAGGAGCTTGTGAAGTCGTGAATTTAAAAATCAGAATCTCAAAGATAAATATTTCGGAGTACTGCCTAAGCCACTTGTAGACTGGCACAGATTGAGTAAAATTAGAGGCTGTTAAAGACAGGTGTGGGAGAAGTGGATTCAGCTCTGTGGGGCAGTGGCACAAGAACAGAAAGAAAGAAAAAAAAGGTTCTGTATTGTGAGAATAATCTGCACCTGATCTGTGCCAGGACTGGTGCTCTTGTGAGCTGTATAACGAGGGAAGTAGACAGGGCTTTAAACTAAACCAGGCAAATGAGGGATCAAGCTTGGGTAAAGTGTAAAAAAATCAATGGATAAAGTTGAAAGAGGAGAGCAAAATATTCCTGTGGAAAATGAAGGCCACAGAATGGCAGGAAAGTACAGAGGCATAAAATTGAATAGACCAGTCATGACTGGATGCTACAAAGGGAAAAGAACAAAAGAAAAATCTTAGTCTGAATGCATGTAGCATTTGTAACGAAGTCAGTGAATTGACAGTACACATTAATGTGAAAAAAATTGATCTGACCGTCATTGTGGAGCTTTGGTAGCAGGGTGACAGAGATTCTGTTCTGAATATTGAGGGGCACATAATATTAAAGCAGCAGCTAGGTGAAAGGAGAAGCGTAGCACTCCTGATCGAAGATGGTGTTGGTGCAACAGTCAGAGATGACCTTGGTTCAGGAGATCAGGATTCAGAATCAGTTTGGATCAAGACGAGAAAGAAACTCGGAACTGTCTGCATAGTTTGGCAATAAAGGCAGGGCCATTGAGTAATTAAAGGCAACGTAAGATAAATTCTTGTGGCAAGGGATTCAAAAGGTTATTGGGGATAACAGGAATGTAGAATTTGGAAACATAACCAGATCAGCTATAATTTAATGGAATGGTGGAGAAGGCTGGAAGAGCCAAATGGCCTACATCTGCCTCTCATTCAGGAGTCCTTCACGGCATGCCATAGAACAAACTCCTGCACTTGTCTGGAATAAGTGTTTGCAAGAGACACAGAGAGAAGGAAACGTATATTGTATATGATTGCAGATCTTGCAAACATAATCTCTAGATTGCACAAATGCACATACACACAAAGAGAACCCATCGTTCTGTAGCAACAGAGAGAAGCAGCCAACCACAAAGATGGCACTGCCAGAAGTTGGGTGAGACCCAGGACCTGGTGACTTGGATCAGATCCTGCATGGAGTGAGAGAGAGTGATGGGTTGAGACTGTGAGGCCTTCAAAGAATGGTTCCAGTGGTGAGGCCCAAGCAGGGGGCACTGTCCCAACAATCATCTATGGATAGCTTGTACCTGGGCTAAGCAGTAGTGAGAGAGAGTACCAGATGGGAAACGTACGCAGCAGCCCTGGGCATGATGTCCATTTCTGTGAAAGGTCCTTCCTGGGCTGCAGGTGGACACTGGAGGGGGCATGATGGCAAGGTGGCAGCAGTGAGCAAGCATGGCAAAGAATGATAATATATACTTCTGTCCCTTTGGCCTCATGTCATGGTCCACGTCTGTACATGTGCAGGCACCCTTTTAATCTAATGGTGAATCACTAATTGTATAAGTGATATATTTCTGATTGGTGGATAAGCAAGGCAGATGGGTCGAATTGACAAATTGACTTAGGAATTTAAACTAGACACCACTCAGTCACTCAACTGACCAGCATGAGTACTTGTTAGAATCAAGGCCACCAGGGACAGAAGTCTTGACTTCTGAGACCAGCAGTATTTTGGACATCTGTGTGATAGGGAGGTGATAGCAGGAGGAAGACATCACAGTAGTAATTACTGGAGTAGCAGCTGGAGAGAGCAGTCACCAGCAAAAGCCATGGGTGAATGTTAACAGGGTTGCCATCTTCCCTTGATCAGTCACTGTGTACTGCCTTGGAATGAAGGAAGCTCCCAGCTTCCCAGGCCCACCAACAATTCGGCAGGGTTTTCCAGTTATGCCTCACACATGGTAAGTTCCCAGGTCAGCTCTGCCCCACTAAGGGAAGCAAGACCATTCACTGACCTTCCTTTTAAAGTCTTAATAAGGGGGTGGGGTTGCACAAAATTGGAAGGATTCCCACCTGCCATCCTTCTGCCTGTTTGAATTCCCTCGGCAATCAGACATAATTCCACACAAAGTTTGATTAACTAAAAAAACTATGTCACAATGATACTTGTGATGCCTCCCTGACAGAGAAGACACTTCTTCAGCTGCCTTTTGACTGGTTTAGTGAGATAATCCTGAGTCACTGACTGATACAGTCAAAATAGACATGCCTCATAAACCTCCCCACACCTCTGTAAAATAACTTCCTGATGTAAACCATGCATACTAAATTGTATTGCTTCAGTTTTGCTGGCCAAATTATTCTAGCTATGTCCAACCTGGAACTTTTAGAGAACTACAAGACATTGTCGTGCCAACATGTATTTGCTTGAACTTGTGCAAAAACTCAGTTTCCGATGAATAAAGATCTCATGCATGTGACCAGTTTAATTTGAGCACACAGGCATTAATGGCAACCTGCTTCTCTGTTTTCTAGTGGGCAGAAGAACTGGCTCTGTATTGGTAGATAGACTGAAACAATAAAACCAATGATAATCGTGTTGTCATGACATCATGATATACAACAAGATACAATGCATTGGTTACACAATCTCATGGAAACCAATTTTCTTAATGGAGTTTACAGAATTGGTTCTGTTTTGGAAGACTTAAGTCATGAAAAAGTACCGACCAATGAGAAAAATGCATCCTGAAATTCATAAGATACGCAAAACACTTCTTGCTGAAGTGAGCCACCTGCTGCCCCCATTTGGTTGTGATGGAAAATATAAAACCAAGGGTCCTGAAGCATAACCTTAATTAGAAGCTGTTGAGCCGAATTCTGCTCATCAATTTGACTCAGGCTACAAGTTACTTTGTTTATGCTGTTAATTTTGATAGCATATATTTAGTCATCAATTATATTCCTCTTCAAACAGTCAGATAGCAAATATCAAACAGTAGCAACTCTACTGACAGCAATACAGGGTTTAATGGCCAGTCTATTTCCTGGTTCGTTCAATGATTAAACTCTCAGTGATTGTTCACAAAATATTACTTTTGATGATAAATGTACAGCTTTAACAGAGTGAAATACACACTTTCTTTTCACTAAAAAATATTGTCTTCTGGCTGAAAGCCCTCCTTAAGTATTACTGTAAATGCAAATATTTAAATTGGGTAGTATAACATTATTGATTTTAGTTAATGATGATAAAAACAGCATTAAGAGTAAGACTGGCTTTTAAAAATTATATTCTGCATTTTTTAGAAGAAACATTCATTGATATGATGACAACATTGAGGTTTCAGAAAGATTTTGCTAATTCAAAATTCAAATTTGAAATGCTGGCTATTTCTTCTTATGGTCAGATGTCTATTTTCCAGCCTTCTTCATTATGTGGACACGGTTTAATTGATTTTTTTTTGTGATATTGTGTAGCAAAGCTCAAGAGCGTAATTCCAGAATTAATTCAAATTTAAAATTAAAGAGGGATAATCTAAGTATTCCAATCATTAAGAATGAATAGTAATTGAGACGCATCATGAATCCTGTGTTCACAACTCAAACATAGGAAGAACACATGCAGAGATCTCACTTGCAATGTTATAAAAACAAATAAAAGAATTAGATTCAAGGTATATAAACAAAATATACCTTACCACCAGTGAAGTGCAATAAAGATCCTTGCTCATTGATTTCCTGTAAATTATCCTGTCAGACTCTCTTGTGTACGTGCTGTTATGCTGTACTGATCTTCACCAGACTCTTCAATCTGCAGCTATATAACAGTTATGAGGTTTTCATCCAGTAGTTAATATACCTAGAGTGCAACTGTTGGAATCATTTCTCTGATGTTGTACTACGTATCCCAAAGCCCTCTAAATCATATGCAGAAAATATTTCAACTTTACTGGCCATTTTGAAGTCAGCTACTGCTTGCTTCTGATTATTAATAATGTAAAAGTTATGCAGGGTAGTGTGGGTAGAACACATTGAAGTGTTCAATCAGTCAGATTGTATTAAATAGTGCAGCAAGCTTGACTTGCTGAATGACCTATTCCAGTTTCTATGTTCCTGTGCTGCACATAATGAAGGATTACCTTGAAGACAAAAAACTCCAGAATTTTACCTCGTATCCTTCAATCAAATCTAGTCCCTCCACATGATGCAGAACTCCAACATATGAGAAAGGGAATATTACAGATACAATCTCATGTGATTTATACATGTAATCACAACTGCAGTATCTCTGGCACTGCGATACTTCTGAATGTGTACGTCACCATTACAGTTAAGAATGAATAAAATGCTTCTCGTTCTTTTCCTTATTTATTAGATTATCAATAATACACTGGACTGTATTCCTACAGAATAATAACATGATGGTTCCAGATATACACTGACATACTAAAATGACAAAAGTGTTTCTGTCCCTCAGTTTTACTTTCAGAGTTAAGATAATAATATGATTGCAAAAGTTAAAACTGATGAATATTTCCAAGTATAAACCCTAGTTTATGTCAAGATTTCAGCTGATATAGCGAGGGTCATCGAATATTCACTTTTCATGTTCATGAATTAAGGAATGGAGTAGAAAGGTAAAAACAGCCAGGATTTCCCTTCCTGATCACTAAGATCACCGACGGGTCTGGCAGCATCTATGGAGAGAAAACAGAGTTCACGTCCCGGGTTCAGTTCTGAAGAGGGATCACTCTACCAGGCCTGCTGAGTTTCTCCAGAAATTTCTGTTTTTGTTTTATGTCTAAGAATATCAATCCCCCCCCCCCCCTCACCCAGTTGAATAACACACCTGCACTTACTTTCCTGGCTCTCAGCTGAAAGCTGATCAAGTTGAACAAAGGTCCAGCATATGACCAAGCTCGTCAAATTATTTAAGACACATAAGGAGGCTATTCAACTTATTCTGCTGTCTCTGAGAATGTGCTAACTTAGTACTAAGAATGTAATAAGGGAAGGAAAATAAATTGATAGAATTTCTCTGCAGATATGCATGCCAAATACATTCTCTTTGAATGCTACCCATTTAAAAAAAGTTTAAATATACTTAATACGATTAACACTTTGGGGCAAATTATTGAGGGAGTCTCATCCATAGCAGCACACGAGATAGTCAGAAGTGCACTATCTTATTCTCTATCCACTGTGGTGGACTGATAATGAATGCAGCTCTCCGCTGGCAGCACAGACTTATAAAATTGACCTCTTTAATAATGAAGCACTTACAAAATTTGTCAGTTCCAATACAAAAGCAGTTCAAGCATTACCACTAAAAATAACAGGCACGTAGACAACTGAATGGGAAGAGTTCCATGTTTATGTCATTATTTTATGAATATTAGATTTACCTCAATGGTAGATATGAATATCACTGCCAATCGACAATCCCTTGATCTTTATTTGCTTGTCTGTCTCTCTTTGCCCTCTTTCTCTTCCGTCGGAACCGTTGTTTTACCATTTGTCACCGAGCATGCTCAAATTAAATAGTAGCTTGCTTTTCTGATTAATCATTTTCAAATGCCACTGAGTCCATATTTGTCCATATGTTTCCACTCATTCTGTATCCTGTATTTTGATGATTTCTTTTCTCCAAGTAAAACAGTCACTAACATTTCAAGGACAGCATTCAGTCAGAAGCAACAAATAATAATTTCCAGCTCCCTCTTCTAGGCTTCCACATCAAGCAATATTTTTCCTGCATTAGTGACGCAGGAGAAACAGCTGTGGCATCATGTTCTACAATATCAGCAGATGTGAGCAGGTTACTTATTAGATAAATGAAAAGTATGAATGAAAGGCTGGTAGAATTGTATGACTCATACTTACCAAATCGATATGGTGTTCAGCAGAGGGATTAGTGGTTTATCATTTCCCTGTTCTCAAACGGTACTCAGTATGTATTTGTGCACAGAAACCAGTTTTTGTTTAGAGATCATTATGTTGCATTGGTAACAATGTTGTGTAACACAACATTTAGAAACAGTGAGGTGTAAAATTGCTGGCACTCGATGCAGGATTCAAGACAGTGATGTGATCACAACTCATGCCCAAATTTGGAGCCTGGTAATGCCATGAAATGGGGCCTCAGATCATATTAATAGTAATCAAGTGAGCTGCCACTGTCAGTCATACCTTTATATGGAGTTTGTCTGCCTGATGAAACTAAATTTTATTCTGCCTGGATCTCATGGAATGGCATGAAGCGAAGCCCAAGGGCACTGATATGGGGCCTGAAGGGATTGGGGACTCTGGACTGCGTCCTCAAATGAGGTGTTTGTAATTTTCTTAAAATCCTCTGACCTTTTAGTGACATTTGCACAGTGCAGTAGGTGTCCCTAAAACAAACACTCAGGCCCTCATTTCCACATCTAAAAGAGGTTTATTTTAATAATAAAATATATCAGGCATCCTGTCTGGAAGACATTTGTCCTCAGGACTGCCTCTCTTCACAATTATTTTGCACCAACAAATGGATAGGACGACCAAATTCTACTCCAATACATTTTAGTATTAATTTTCTGATCTTTTGAAAACATATTTCTGGACATTTGTTCAGTTAATGTAACTCAATTAATACTTCAGGATTCACCTCTTCTTACATTCACTTGAACTAAAAAAAATTACTTTTTTTGGCATTGTATAATAATAGATGTAACTGTGTAGGCAAAATTTAATTACAGGATTATTTGGCAGGACAGTATGCAGCACCATAGTTATGCCACTGCAGGTGAAGATTCAAATTTAAAATGTTCTTCAGCACCATGGACAAATCACAGTATGTGTTCTTTGCAATTATCACATTTTATAGTGAGTGCCACATAAAAAGCACACAAGTGGGCTTCATAATTATAATTGTAATTTTATTTGACCACATGTTTGTTGTGACACCTTTTTAATACTTGCTAATAAGCCACTCCTTTGTACTTCTTTTAATCTGAATTTACAGATTTGCAAGGCAAATCTTGCTCCTAAGGGATAGTTTACTTTTCCAAGATTTTAGACACTCTCCTTTCCAGCTGGATGTCTGTCCTAAATGTTGGTCACTCTATTATAAGATGAAGAAAGTCAGAAGCTAGGGTGTTTTGTTTGATGATTTCACCATGTTCAATATCATTCATGACTCTCAGATACTAAAGAAGTCTAGTCCCATACAGCAAGATCTGGATGACAACCAGGGTTGGGCTAACAAGTGGCAAATAACATTCATGCTATACATGTCTCGGGCAATTATCTTCACCAAGAGAGAATCTGACCATCACTGTTTCACATTCAATGACACTACCCTTGATGAACCCGCCATTATCAACGTCCTGGGGTTACCATTGACCAGAAACTGAACTGGACTAGTCATATAGATAGTGTAGCTTTAAAATCAGGTCAAAGGCTGGAAATTGTACAATGAAATGCTCACCTCTTGACTCTCTAAAGACTGTCCATCATCTTTAAGACACAAGTCAGGAATGTGATGGAATATTTTCCACTTGTCTGGATAAGTTAGCTTCAACAACATTCAAGAATCTCAAGGAATTTAAGATAAAGCAATCCACTTGATCAACACACCATCCATCACATTAAACATTCACTCCCTTCTCCATTGTCACATAGTGGCAGAGGTTGGTATCATTTTAAAGATGCTATGCAGCCACATACCAAGGCTCCTTTGACAGTATCTCCCAAACCCATGATGTCTAGCACCAGAAAGACCAGGCATTATCACTGGAATGTCAATCTAAAGACCCAGGTAATGTTCTGGGGACCCAGGCTCAACTCCCACCATGGCAAATGATGGAATTTGAATTCAATAAACATCTGGCATTAAGAATCTAATGATGATCAATTGTTAATTGTTGGAAAAAAAATCTGGTTCACAAATGTCATTTAGGGAAGGAAGCCACCTTCCTTACCTGGCCTAGCCTACATGTGACTCCAGACCTACAGCAATGTGATTGACTCTTAACTGCTCTCTGGACAATTAGGGGTTGGCAATAAATGCTGGCCTACACAGCAAAGCCCTCATCCCGTGAGTGAATAAAAGAATACTGTCAATGATGGTTTAGAAATTGGCCAAATTACATAATAGAATTCTCCACTTGTCAATCAAGATTCTAGTTACTTAAATGAACCTAGGATTGAAACTCTTTTTAACTGTTAATTTACAACTAACCCCCAAAGTTTACTCTGAAAATTCCATCACCATATTTTATTTGATAGGGAACTGATTGGTCAATAACTTCACAAGTTTCTAAATTCTGCTGTAAATCTAACACATCTTGCAGCTTCTATCACTTTTACTCTCCCACTAATTTTCTCCCCTCCCATGGCAACCTACACTGAGGAATAGTTGCATAGGAGCTAGCCACTCTGATGCTTCGCTAGTGAATGATATTTATCATGCCGAATCCGAAATAAACCTTACCCTCTTATCAAATGATGTCTACACACATCTTTTGGTGATCACTGGTAAACAGCCAGGAAAGAAATCCCTTGATGATTCCTTCTCTGTCTCTGATGGATTAGCATGGAAGCCAATTGTAACACCCTCATCATTGCCTTGGTTGGGATCAGCTGCTGGATACAGAACATTTAACACATTTGACCCAATTCCATATGTGACAGCGAACTTACTCAGTGAACCATTGAAGGAGTGACATCATACATGTTTGATGAGAATATTATGTTGCTTTCACCTTCAAGTCAAAACAGAATTTGGTCATGATTATTTCATTCTAGGAGAATGTATCATGACAGGAGACTTAAAATGATGGAGTGTGGGAGGATAACAAACTCAAATCCCACTTCTCCTCTATCTCCCAGAACCTCAATGTGCATGATGCATACAAAGGTTTTTTTTTTATCCAGCTAGGAATGTGGTTGCAAATACTAATATATGTACGATTATATAACATAAAAATAGAAAACATATTAACAGTTGGAGTTTGACAATTGTTGGAATGATTATTCACTTCCAAATAAGCTTATGGATCTTTTATTCTCTTACTATTAAGGATCATACCCTTCTTTGTCTACTGTACAAAATATATATTTACTCTTTAATCTTGTTAAGCTCCAGAGAGCCAAGTCCACCTTGACTATTTAAAACCCATTTCCATTTCTGGGAAAGCTCATCTAGGTTCCAAACTTTCTTTCTCTCCCTCCCCCTCAATCTTTCTGCTTGGCATTTCATCAATGCTGCCATAATCATCAGATTTTTCTTTTTCCAAATAAATTCAATCTCTCACTGCACTTATGGTCTATAACTGATAAGTTGAAATCAAATTAGATTAGATTACTTACAGTGTGGAAACAGGCCCTTCAGCCCAACAAGTCCACAACGACCTGCCGAAGCGCAACCCACCCAGACCCATTCCCCTACACTTACCCTTTCACCTAACACTACGGGCAATTTAGCATGGCTAATTCACCTAACCTGCACATCTTTGGATTGTGGGAGGAAACTGGAGCACCTGGAGGGGACCCACGCAGACACGGGGAAAATGTGCAAACTCCACACAGAGAGCCGCCTGAGGCGAGAATTGAACCTGGGTCTCTGGCGCTGTGAGGCAGCAGTGCTAACCACTGTGCCACCGTGCTGCCCTAATTACATCATATTACTTCCTATATTCATTCCCTAAGTCAACAAATTTCTTTAATTGCTCACTTTAGTATTTGGCCTCCATTCTATAATCCATTGGTCATTAAAAACTGAGCTTGTTGTCATTAAATCATGACCCTTTGATTAAATTACCTTATCTGTATTTGTATACTTTTCAACAGTTTGGCATTTTCCACTGTCAGCCTCTTCATTGTCTTACTTTTGAAAAAAGTACTATGTTTAGCTTTAGGTTTCATTAATGCAAGAAACATTTGGACCAAACAAGTGCCAGTGAGACAATGCCTATCTCCAAGAAGAGTATACCCATTTCTCCCTCAACATTCCATGGCACTATCACCAAGAAATCGCCCGTCATCAACATCCTGGGAGTTACCACTGATCAAAAAAATAACTAGGCCAGCCACAAATTATTTGGTGACTGCTCTGTAGATTCTCTGGAAGAACATTGCGAAGTGACAAAACTCTTCCTCACCGGGCATAAATAGTACAGTGTAGGCAATGTTAGATGAAATAGGGAGAATCATTGGAACAGACTGACTGGCATTAGGCAGCAAAGTATATGAAATAATCTTTCAAAAGACAGCATACGTTTAAGGTGAGAGGGGAAAGATTTAAATGGGACCTAAGAGGCAACTTTTCATGCAGAGAGTGGTGGCAAGGATGGAATGAGCTACCAGAGGTGGTGTAGGAGGCTGGTACAATTATGGCCTTTGAAAAAGCATCTGGATGGGTATATGAACAGGAAGGGTTGAGAAGGATGTGGGCCAAATGCTCTCAAATGGGAGTAGATGAGTTTACAATATCTGGTTGGCATGGATGAATTGGACTGAAGAGTCCGTTTCTGTGCTGTACATATCTAAAACTCTATGACTCTAATAATTATTATATCTCTAAATGACCTGTGTTAGAGTATTTAGTCTTAATATATAGCAAACATTGTTGTAAAGAATGGCAAACTTGAAGACAGCTCTTGACGTGTGTTCTCTTTGGCCTGCCTCGAACCCAAACACATGGATTTGGACCTAAAACTACAGAACAGTTTGGAGTTTTATGATAAGTAACTCATCGCTTAACTCCTCAAAAATCTACCTACAAGTCAGAATTATGATGAAATACTGTCCACGTATTTGGCTGAGTACAAACACTTCAACACCAACCAAGACAAACTAGCCACTTATTTGGCATTCCATCCAGCATGTAATACTTAACGTCCCTCCAGCACTAGCACACCATAACTGCAGCATATACCAGCAACAAGATCCATTGCAGCAAAACGCCAACGTTTACTGTTTTGTCAGTACCGCTCAAAGCAGCAAGATTAAATGTATCAAAAGACAAGATCAGCACATTGAAAGTTTAGCACCTCCAAATTCCCGTCCATAATCCTGATAGAACTATACCATTGTTCCTTTGTTATCACTGGATCTCCACAAGTTCGATCAGACCTGCTGAGCTTCGTCCACAACTTCTGTTTTATATTTGTTTCAGGTTTCCAGCACCCAGAGTTGTTTTATTTTTATATTACTGGAATGATTTAAGATATTTTCTTCATCGTAGAATGGATGGAAATCTTTTTGTCTGCTTACATTTAAATAAATTCCATACTTTTTAGCTACAATTTGTGGAATGGCTAACCAGACTTCAGCTTTAAATTGGGAGAAAATGAGGACTGCAAATGCTGGAGTCGAGAGTATAGTGCTGGAAAAGCACAGCAGATCAGGCAGCATCCAAGGAGCAAGAGAATTGGCGTTTTGGACATTCCTGATGAAGGGCTTATGCCTGAAACAGTGATTTTCTTGCTCCTAGGATGCTGCCTGACCTGCTGCGCTTTTCCAGCAACACACTCTTGACCACAGCTTTAAATTGTACAAGTTCATCTGGAACACAGAAAAATGAAGTTTTCTCTCAATTGCAAAGTGCAGTGTTGTAGAAATTATAAATGTCTGAGCGAGTTTTGAGAAGATTTGTAGCTCAGGTTGAGGTTCTGGATGTAAGTTTGCTCACTGAGCTGGAAGGTTCATTTCCAGACATTTTGTCACCCTACTAGATAACATCTTCAGTGGGCTCCGGGCAAAGCGCTGTTGATAATTCCTGCTTTCTATTTATGTGTTTGGGTTTCTTTGGGTTGGTGATGTCATTTCCTGCAGAAAATACTAGACAGACTTACACAAAGTAACAACACTGACAACACAGAAGCATGGATAAAAAAACTTATCTGACCGACCCTTAACAGACACTGAAAAAGCCGTCTTAATAAGAGGATTAAATTACAACTGCCAGGATGCGGACAAGAAAGATTTCTTAACAGCATTAGAAACAACACTAAAAGACAACCAACTCACAGAAAAAAAAAGCAAACTATCAGACAGACAGTCGCACCAACATTAGGCAGAAAAAAGGAAGGAAACACACTCAATACACAAGAAAGCACTGGAAAGACTAAAAAAGGATAAAAACATTGTTATCCTACCCGCAGACGAAGGACGCTTGACAGTCATTCTGAATCAAACAGACTACATTGAAAAAGTGAATGCACTACTTACAAGTACAAACTTTTACCAACAAGTGGTGATAGACCCGACCCCACAACTAGAGAACCGAATCACAGCCCTACTCAAAAAAACTTCAGAAATCTGGAGAAATAAATAAGACCAACTTCCAAAAAGTGAAACCAGATGCATCCAACACACCACGCTTCTACAGCTTACCCAAGATTCACAAACCATGAGCCCCCCTCAGACCCATAGTCTCGCTACCTGGAAACACCAACTTACAGATTAGCTAAGGAGCTACACTAAATACTAAAACACTTAGTAGAAAACTCACGCCACTCCATTCATTCCACCCAAGAGTTCTCAAAGACCATCAAAGACACTAAGATAGAAGAGGATGAAATAATGGTCTCCTTTGATGTAACAGCCCTGTTTACATCTATCAACATTAACCTGTCCAAAGAAACACTGACTGCACTATTAGAAGACCCAAAGACACATACACCAAACACCACTAACTTCATCAGCAAGGACACTATCGTCAAGCTAGTGGACATATGCCTTACCACCCACTTCACCTTCAACAAGAAAACCTATAGACAAACCAATGGAACAATGGGACCTCCGATATCAGGATTCTTAGCAGAGACAGTAATGCAGAGACTCAAACAAACAGCTCTGCCAACCATCCAACCCAAACTTTGGATCCGTTACATGGATGACATCTTTGCCATCACTAAACAAAACAAATTAGAGGAAACCATCAAGACCATAAATAATACCCTCACTGGCATAAAATTCACTAAAGAGAAGGAAAACAACAACAAACTGCCATTCCTAGATGTCACAGTAGAGTGAACAGCCAATGGGGAACTTCAAACCAGCATCTACAGGAAAACAACAATTATGGACCAAATATTAAACTACAGAAGCAATCATCCCAACATCCACAAACGAAGCTGGATCAGAACATTATTCCAATGAGCCGCCATTCACTGCAGCACAGAGGAACTACGCAGAACAGAGGAAAATCACCTATACAGTGTATTCAAAAAGAACGGGTACCCAATGAACACAGTCTGCAGATTTCTCAGCAACAAACCCAAACAAGCAGACAAAACATGTCCAGAAACCCTAGCCACTCTCCCCTACATCAAAGACATTTCGGAAATGACTGCCAGACTACTCAGACCCCTTGGCATCATGGTAGCCCACAAACCCACCAACACACTTAAACAGCAGCTGATGAATTTGAAAGACCCTATACAGACAAGAAGCAAAACTAATGTTATTTACAAAATATCATGCAAGGACTGTAACAAACACTACATTGGACAGAGGCAGAAAACTAGCCACCAGGATACTTGAACATCAACTAGCCACAAAACGACATGATCCTCTGTCATTAGTATCCTGCAGCACCAGCCAGCAAGTAGCACCAACACTATGATAAACATATAAACATATGAATATTAACATGTGTGAACAGATTGATGAGAAAATACCTATAAAAAAACCTCCTTTATGCTCACATGGTCTGGCCTACATGAGAGTCCCAGATCCACAGCAATGCGGTTGACTTATCATTGCGAAATGGCCGAGACAGCCAATTAGTTGAAGGGCAACAAAATCAGAACTTGCCAACAATGATCACATTCCATATAGGAACAAAACAAAATGTTCCTGCTTGCTAATACTCAGTTTTGAGGTGTGTGGTGATATGTTACACGTGGTTCCCCTTGCTTCCTCCTTTACACTAACACTGACAAAATGTATTTGTCAATGAGTTGTGCATTCGGTAAGTGCACTTGTCATAGCATTGAGAATTTAAAGTGATGCTGGTGCACTTTGTAATTTTTGTGCAATTCATATATGCCAGTGGAATACTATGTGTTGGCAGAAAAAGATCCCCCACAGGGAGATTTATATAAAAACATTCGTAAGCAAAGAAGATATCGACAAAATGGTTTTAAGTTGCATCGGGTATCAATAAGACCATCAGTCAAAACACTGTTTATTTTCCAGGAACAACGAGTCTCAGGCCTGGCAGACATTTTGTCTTGCACAAAACATTCAGAGTAATTGACCAAAATTAGCAAAATCAAATGTGACCTATAGATATCTGAATATAATGTAGCACTTAAGCACCACGCAAAAAAGATGGAGATTGAGTGCTGAATTTTCCTGAATCTATAATGTCAGGTTTAACACTACAGCCAGGATAACAGAGGGAGCTGCATCAGGATAGCTTCCCAACAAATTTCTATTACAGGGAAAAATTCCCAGAGTGCCTGAGGCAGCCAACTAGTCGGGGACCCTCAGCTTTCTGACCTGAAAAATAAAAGTCACCTTCTCCCCGCTTCAACTCAATGCGGGTGGAAACCTTGAGGCAGGCTGGGGCAGATTGGAACCAGAGGCTCCACAAGCCCCTCAGTGAACAGTATAATGGTGCTGATGAGAGGGAAAGGCCTATAAGAACAGGATGAAGGAAGTCAGCCCCTGCTGCATCTGAGCTTGTGATCCCAAGATTTCAGCTCACAGTCCCGACTCTATTGGTGATGAAATGGAGTTTCTCACGACCAATGTGCAAAACTGCATTTTTAAAGAGGAACATTTCTCAATATGTGAGAAGTCAGTCACATCCAATACCAATTAAAATCATGTAGTACAGAGCTATGCTGCCTTGAAAAGTATTTTTTTGAAAATTAATAAGCATTAATAATGCATCATGGCCTGTACTACTATACCTAATCTGACATTTTAATTTACACAGTGTCACGATAAATTTTCCTCCAGAACTTGAAAAGTCTCCTGGCAAAAACAAAATGTGGGGCATTGTGATATTCACCAGCACTGGAATAGAAGCAGAATTTATAGTGGCATCAATCCAAATTTTGAACCATCAAGTCACAAGTTGTTGTAATGGTTTCAGTTCTTAATGAAATGTCGTAAAACTGCACCTGTGATGGACAAATTAACTTGGTCACTTCAAAATCATCTTTTGTCTCCATTTGATCTGATACATCTGATTTGATAAAATAATTTTTTTTTTGAATCACAAAATGCTGACAATATGTTTCAAGCAGATAAACACAAGGCACAAATGTTAGACTGGCAAAAATTCACTTGTAAAATTGATTGGTACCAAATTCCAATTTTCCACTCGACAGATAAATCAAGCAGAGAATATATTTAAACTTGAAAAATAGCCTAAGGTGCCACTGGTCAAATGAGTGAAACATTTTCTTTCCAAACTTGCGATAATGAAGAAATCATTTATGAAATAATCATGTCATCTACTGGGCAATTTACATTAACCATACAGACATGCATTTTCTTTGTCACTTCTGCCATGAAGTTCTTATTATCTTCACAGTGCAGTCATGCAAATCAAAAGAACTACTTTACATGCATATTGGACAGTTCTCAAAGCATATTTGAAAAGTAGATGCATTATTTGCTGACCAGTCAAAAACAAAAGTGTGACTACAGTCATTTCACGAAATCAAATCAGTTGACAAGATAGTTTGGGAAATTCTTTGATATTTTAAGATAATCAAGTCAAAAGGCACAAATTAGATTTTACATTATTAAGTGTTTACTTCACATCCTTAAGTAAGGACTATCAGCAAGCAGATATAATTACAACGACACCATAACCTTTTCCTGGCTGTGGATTATTTTAAAATGTACTCATGGATATGAACATATTAGCGAGAACAGCATTGCATATCCATCCCAAACTGCCCTCAAGAAGGTGATGGTGAGATGTATTCTTGTATTGGATGTAGGCACATTCATAGTGCTGCTGGGATAGGTGTTCCAGAAATTTGCATCAAGATTAGAGTGGTGCTGGAAAAGCACAGCAGGTCAGGCAGCATCAGAGGAGCAGGAAAATCAACGTTTCGGGCAAACGTCCTTTGTCTGGAATGAGGCTGGGAGCCTCGGGGTGGAGAAATAAATGGGATGGGGGGTGTGTGATGGGGCTGGGGGGGGAAGGTAACTGAGAGTGCAATAGGTATGGAGGTGGGGGTGAAGGTGATAAGTTGGAGAGGAGAGTGGAGCAGATAGGTGGGAAGGAAGATTGACAGATCAACAGGTCATGAGGATGGTGTTGAACTGGAAGGTTGGAACTGGGGTAAGGTGGGGGGAGGGGAAATGAGGAAACTGGTGAAGTCCATACTGATGCCATGGGGTTGAAGGGTCCCGAGGCGGAAGATGAGGTGTTCTTCCTCCAGGCTTCGGGTAATGAGGGAATGGCGATGAAGGAGGCCCAGGACCTGGATGTCCTCGGCAGTGTGGGAGAGGGAGTTAAAATGTTCAGCCATGGGGCGGTGGGGTTGATTGGTGTGGGTGTCCCAGAGACATTCTCTGAAGCGCTCTGCGAGTAGGCGACCAGGCTTCCCAATGTCGAGGAGAACACATTGGGAGCAACGGATACAGTAATTTCCAGAAATTTGACCCACCGATGAAGGAATAGTGATATATTTCCAACTTAGGATGGTGTGTGGCTTGGAGGGGAACTTGCAGATGCTGGTATTTCTGCTGTCCTTGTCCTAGGTGGTTGTGGTTATGGGTTTGTAAGGTGCTGTTAAAGGAACCTTAGTGAGAGGTTGCAGTGCATCTTGTAGAGGAAACACCCTACTGATATTGTTTGTTGATAGCAAAGGGAGTCAAGGTCAAAGGTTACGGATGGGTGCCAATCAAGTGCATTGCTTTGGCTTGGATAGTGTTGAGTTAGAAGTGAGTGAGTTCTGAGGAAGAGTCACTGAGCTCAAAATGTTAACATTGATTTCTCTCCAGACCTGCTGCGATTTTCCAGCAATTTCTGCTTTTGTTTTTGATTTCCAGCATCTGTAGTTCTTTCAGTTTTTTGAGGTTTAAATGTTTTTTTGCACTGCACACCAAATTGGAGATTGCTAAAACAGTGCAAGAGTATGGATAGACCAGATGTTAGATGTTTTTCCACTATAGGCTTGAGAGTCTCTAGAACATGTTGTTATGTTCTCTCTGCATTCCCTCAAGAAGGAGTTCCTGACTGGGACAGAGATCTCACTATGTGCAAGCATGGAGTATTCTATCACACTCACGACTTGTGCCTTATAGATGGTGAATGTGCTTTAGGGAGTCAGTTGCAATATTCACCTCAGGATTCCTAGCCTCAGACCTGCTCTTACAGCTACATTATTTATTTGACTGATCCAGTTCTGTTTCTGCAAACCACCACGATGATGATAGTTGGGCATTTAGTGATGATAATACCATTTAATGTCTGGGGAGATATTTAGGTTATCATTTATTGGAGAAGGTCATTGCTTGGCACGTGCTAATCTGTACTCTTCCTGCTTGGAAACTAATCCAGAAACAGAGCAGTTTAAGTAGGTGTGGTAATATTACATTTTCCAGAGCAGCTTAGAAAGAGAAATAAAGTGCAGTGTAGAGTTTCTAATCTAGGATAATGGGAGTCTAATGGTGTAAGGTGTTTCTTTAAGGCAGAAAAACACAGACATCAAACTTCACATTTTAGGGCAAGTATTCTGCTCTGAATTAACCACTCATGATAAGAACAGCCCCAACACCCATCAAAAAGAAAACTGGCATCAGTAAGATATAAGAAATACTGTCCTATCAAAAACATTTTCAAACGTTATATTTCATGCTGCAAACTGTTCGACAGAGTTATGTTGACAGATTGACACCAACATTTTCACCTCACCAAACGCAACACATTTGTGAGTAAACTCCTGTAAACAGTATCCAAGCCAACACTAATGACTAATTAAAATATCTGAGTTTATAAAATCCAAACAGGATGAACTTAAAGGAAGACTATGCTTGGTGCACCATGTTGTCACCTAATTTTGAGGCGGTGCAGTGGTAGAGCCCCAACCTCTGAGCCAGGTGGTCCCGGTTCAAGACCCATCTGCATCAGAGGTGTGTAATAATATTTATCAACAGGGTGACTAAAATACAAAGAAATACTTGAAAATTTGAATGCAGATTAAGTTATTTAGAATGGTAATAGTATTTTTAATGTTATTTATGGGATATAGTGCACACAAGTAAATAAATAATGATAAATTTGGATAAAACATTGCTCAGATCACAGTTAAAAAGAACATTATCTGGTCCTCTGGACTTTACAGGGGTATGTGGGCCTTTGAAGCCCTGGTTTTTTTTCTATTCCAGAACTCAAAGAGCTAAATGAGAGAGCTGAAGTCTAAAACCTACACACTTTTATGAGCTCTTGCTGACAGAAATACACCTTCAAATATGTACCTCCTACATATTCAATCTGTGATACACAGAAGCACAAGTAAATAACAATTAATGCCAACCACTTGGACACAATTAAACAGCAAATTATTAAACTTGACAGTAAGTGCATTGTGGTGCAGTGACTCCTGGACTGGGAGCCCCAGGTTCAAGTCCCACCTGCTCCACAGGTAGGATATCTGGTCGGCATGGACAGATTGGACCGAAGGGTCTGTTTCTGTGTTGTATATCTCTATTACTCTATGACTCTATAACAGGTTGATTAGAAAACTTGGTTTACTTTTAAAAAGAATTAAAAATAAATGCATATTACACTTGACAATAGGTAAGGTTCTTCTGGCACAGTGGTAGTGCCACTACTTCTGGATCAGGTGGGGCAAGATTAAAGTCCCAGTTGCTCCAGAGGTTTGTCACACAAGCTGCCTAAACAGTTGATTAGGAAAATATTAGATTCTGACAGGGCCCTACAATTTAGTTGGTGAAAAGATGTTTTCCTTGTGAAGAAATCTGAAATAAAGATGCATAATTTCCAAAGTCAGCATAGAGTTGAGGGTGGATTTCATCGCTCAGATGTTTATTGATTTTTGGAATTCTCTATCCCAGAAAGCAGTGATGGCTGGTTTTTGAATATATTCAAAGCTGAGGCAGAGTTTTAAAAAGAAAGAAGAAAAAAATTAAACCTTGCAGAGAGGCTGTTGTGTTGCAGTGGTAGTGCCCTGACCTATGAACCAAGAGGCCTGGGTTCAAGGCCTAACTGCACCCAAATGAGCAATAACATCAGTGAGTGGCTTGATTAGAAACAAAATGTTTCTTAATAGTGGGCCCTGTCCTCCTTTCCATCACAAATTACTCAACAGCAGCTTTCATTCTACCAAGTTTTACCTGCTAACATCCTCTTCACATCTGATTCACCAGGGCAGATACCCAATGAGCATTTAATGATGTTCAGCTGTCTTTGTAGACCTTATGCCCGCAACGCCGTTTCTCCTGCTCCCTGGATGCTGCCTGACTGGCTGTGCTTTCCCAGCACCACACTCTCCACTCTGTCAACTGGTCTCACACAATAACGCCCAGATGAGTTTGGATATAATCCCTAATATTTCAATCAACCACCTTCTCCAAACAACTTTCATTGATTGAGGGAAAAATCAAAATGAAGCAGAGTAAATGAAATAAAGCTGGCAGAATCAGTTCTCCTTCACAGAAGTGAATCTCCTGTTGAATTATTAGAAAATAAATATGACAGGGAGAAGACATCTAACGGAAAAATCATTAGCACAAAATCTACTTAGACAGCTGTGGCTTTGAGGCAATAAGTCGCTCAGTTATAACAAACTATCAAAAAAAACGGATCTCTTCCCATCGCTGATTGACTAATGAGCTATCAAAACAACAGTAACACTGAAGGTAGTCTGCATATAGAATACCAATGTTGCAGTGGGAGCAAAATCACCTTCAATTTTACACATTCATCTGGATTTGAAAATATACATTGATCTCATGTTGTGTAATAGGTAAGAAGATAAATCCTTGCATGTCTGGCAATAAGCAGTTTCATTGATAGTAATACTGTCATTTCTAACATATTATTAAGCACAAGTTAAAAATTGACACTCCAACCTAAAATGAGGCATGCAGTGTATCTTGTGGCAACTAATAGCCATTTGGATTTCCGGTCGCTCTATTATAGGGAGGATATTACCAGGCTAAAAGGGTTCAGAAAACATTTAGCAGGATGTTGCTGGGAATGGACGTTAGAGTTATTGGGAGTGGCTGGACAGGCTGGGATGTTTTTCACTGGAGCACAGGCGGCTCAGAGGTGATCTCATAGAGGTTTTTAAAATCATGAGGGATACAGGTAAGGAGAATGGCAGGTATAGTTTCCCTATGGTGGGGGATTTCATGAATAGGGGCATAATTTTAGTTGAAAGGAGAATGATTTAAAAAGTTCATGATGGCCAACTTTTTTTTATGCAGAGAGTGGTTCATGTATGGAATGAACTTCCAGAGAAAGTGGTGGATGCGGGTACAGTTACAACATTTCAAAGACATGTGGATAGGTACATGAATAAGAAATGTTTGGAGGGATTATGGTCACCATGGACAGGTTGGACCGAAGAGTCTTTTTCTATGCTGTATGATTCTATTACCCCATGACTCTATAAACTGACATAAGGACTATCCATCAAAACATGATGCAATCTGGTATAGGATTAGCATTTGGAGTCATAGTGATGTACAGCATGGAAACAGACCCTTCGGTCCAACCCGTCCATGCCGACCAGATATCCCAACCCAATCTAGTGCCACCTGCCAGCACCCGGCCCATATCCCTCCAAACCCTTCCTATTCATATACCCATCCAAATGCCTCTTAAATGTTGTAATTGTACCAGCCTCCACCACATCCTTTGGCAGCTCATTTCATACACGTACCACCCTCTGCGTGAAAAGGTTGCCCCGTAGGTCTATTATAAAGGATGAAATTACTGCACATCTGGATAGTAGTAACAGGATAGGATAGAGTCAGCATGGATTTATGAAGGGGAAATCATGCTTGACTAATCTTCTTGAATTTTTTGAGGATGTAACTATGAAGTTGGACGAGGGAAATCCAGTAGATGTAGTGTACCTGGACTTTCAGAAAGTCCCACATAAAGTCCCACACAGGAGGTTAGTGAATAAAATTAGGGCGCATGGTATTGGGGGCAAAGTACTAGATTGGATTGAAAATTGGCTGGCTAATAGGAAACAAAGGGTAGTGATAAACGGCTCCATTTCGGAATGGCAGGCAGTGACCAGCGGGGTACCGCAG
>NC_057729.1:39577205-39620877 GCF_004010195.1 Chiloscyllium plagiosum | reverse complement strand
GACTGAAGCGAGTGGGCTTGTATACCCTTGAGTTTCGAAGACTGAGAGGGGATCTGATTGAGACATATAAGATTATTAAAGGATTGGACCCTCTGGAGGCAGGAAACATGTTTCCGCTGATGGGTGAGTGCCGAACCAGAGGACACAGCTTAAAAATACGGGGTAGATCATTTAGGACAGAGCTCAGGAGAAACTTGTTCACCCAGAGAGTGGTGGCTGTGTGAATGCTCTGCCCCAGAGGGCAGTGGAGGCCCACTCTCTGGATTCATTTAAGGAGGAGTTGGATAGAGCTCTCAAAGATAGTGGAATCAAGGGTTATGGAGATAAGGCAGGAACAGGATACTGATTAGGAATGATCAGCCATGATTATATTGAATGGCGGTGCAGGCTCGAAGGGCTGAATGGACTACTCCTGCACCTATTGTCTATTGTCTATTGTCTCTTTTTTATCTTTCCCTTCTCACCCTAAACCTATGCCCTCTAGTTCTGGGCTCCCTGAGCCCAGGGAAAAGACTTTGTCTATTTATCCTATCCTTATCCCTCACAATTTTGTAAACCTCTATAAGGTCACCCCTCAGCCTCCGACGCTCCAGGGAAAACAGCCCCAGCCTGTTCAGCCTCTCCCTATAGCTCAGATCCTCCAACCCTACCAACATTCTTGTAAATCTTTTCTGAACCCTTTAAAGTTTCACAACATCTTTCCGACAGGAAGGAGACCAGAATTGCACGCAATATTGCAACATTGGCCTAACCAATGTCCTGTACAGCCACAACATGACCTCCCAACTCCTGTACTCAATACTCTGACCAAAACGCCGCCTTCACTATCCTATCTACCTGCGACTCCACTTTCAAGGAGCTATGAACCTACACTCCAAGGTCTCTTTGTTCAGCAACACTCCCTAGGACCTTACCATTAAGTGTATAAGTCCTACTAAGATTTGCTTTCCCAAAATGCAACACCGCGCACATCTGAATTAAACTCCATCTGCCACTTCTCAGCCCATTGGCCCATCTGGTCCAGATCCTGTTGTAATTTGAGGTAATCATCTTCGCTGTCCACTACACCTCCAAGTTTGGTGTCATCTGCAAACTTACTAACTGTACCTCTTATGGCTTTCTGTCAATATTTCCAACCCGCTTTGTCAATGCACTGGCTGCTTCCCACTTGACTCCACTAACCTCAGTTGTACTAGTAGCTGAATGACAATAACACATCTTAGCCAAGGTAACACCACTACAGATTGGCAAGGTCCAATTCACTAAAAATACATCAACTTGTCAGAAACAAGGTATTATTAAACATTTGTTCCATTTTCATTATTGGTGTGTAAAAGGACTACAGAGCTTGTTGGTGAGAGAGAATCCAACTCAGTCCAGTGCTCTTAAATTGTTGCTGCACTTAGAAGGATGAACTCTATTTTTCTCAAGTCTGTAGTTTATGGTTCAGGAAAGATTTTTGCTGTTTACAATCTATGAGAGAATTGAATCTTTTAGCAAAGATAACCAATTGATAGTGAATGGATAAAGTAAGGAAATAGTGATATCTAATCAGGCAAAATTTTCTGCTCAAAGTGTCTGCAGAAAGCAGAGTTGGAGGCTGATATGAAGAATTAATCTTGATTATTTTCCTTCCACTGAATCTTGATAACAAAGCCAATTGTAATTCACATTGTTGGCTTTTTAAAAGATCAACAAGGAAAGGGAAAATAGAATATAAGAGAAGTTAACTAAAATTCAATAATAAATTGAAAGTGTTTTTTTCAAATATTTGAAGAGGAAAAGAACAAGTGAAGTAAGAGTTCTTACTAAAATTCTGAGTTAAATGATTTTGGATATTGGGCTTGAATACATAGGATGAAATCGTGAATAAAATTTAGCAGTAATTACAAACAAATAGAACAAAACATTTTAAAAAGCCATGATGCTTGAAGGAGGAAATGGATTTGTTAGTTCTTTTACAAATATCAAACTTTGCATAAGAATTGTTTTGGGAGTTTTGAGAGTGGCCAACCATGGAAGAGGCAGACATCCACGTTTATTCTAAATTTTCAGGGCAAGAGCCATAATTTAAAACAAAACACAGCTGTGACTGCTTGAGAATAGTGATTATGAAATTGGTTTTGAAAACCTCCAAGGAATTCTGTCCTATCCTGTATCTGCAATTTCATTTCCAACCTCAAGGGATTGAACTGCAGACTCAGACAAGCTCCCACTGATGGCAATGCGATCGTGACTACATAAATTATTTTGGTGAGGTTGAGCGGTCAGAACATGAGGTATAATTCTTTTGCTTTTCTTCAAAACAATGATGAGATCCATTATTTCTGCTTGAGGGGACACATGGGCCTCAAGTTAATACCTCAACTGAAACATGGCACCAATACCAGTGCAGCTCTCCCTCAGTATTGTACTTGAGTGTAAGCCTTGATTTTTGTACTTAGGTCCTGGGATGTAACTTAAATCCATAACATTTTGACTCAGAAGGAGCCTGTTGTCAACTGAACCATGGTTAACACTTCAGACTTTGGAATTACTGAAGGTATGTGAGAAAGCCATTGACACAAGCTTTGGCAGTAAATGGCCTGAAGTTGGACATCCATGTTTGATGTTTCAGGGCGGTGCAGTGGCTTAGGGGTTAGTGTTAGTAATACTGCCTTAGAGTGCCAGGAACCCAGGTTTGATTTCAATCCAGGATGACTGTTTATGTGGAGTTTGTACATTCCCCCCCGTGTCTGCATGGGTTTCTTCAATGTGCACCAGTTTCCTCCCACTGTCCAAAGATGTGCAGATTAGATAGATTGCCATGCTAAATTGCCCCATAGTGTCTAGGGTTAGGCAGGGGGGTGGGTTAACCATGGTAAATGTAGGGTTACGGGTACAGAGTGGGGGCTGGGCCTGAGTGGGATGCTTTTCGGGCAGTCATTGCAGATTTGATGGGCCAAATGGCCTTTTTCTGCCGTGTAGGCATTCAATGATTCAGAGTTCAGAAACTCATCACAGGATCAAATAAGATGTGGAGATTGTGGATAGTCTGGCCCAACCCAAGATGGTGGCTGGAAAAGGTGGGTGGAATTAGTTATGAAGGTACAAGCATGGCTGGGACTGAAGATTTTGGTTTTAGTCTTCCCCTGGTTTAACTGGAGAAAACTGCAGCTTATCCAAGACTGGATAACAGATCTGATGACTTAGGAAGTAGAAAGGGGAGTACTCGAAAACAACATGGGCAGTAAAACTGCCAGAAAGGAATGTCTTTTCGTCTTACAGTCAATAGAACATCACTTTCCCCTGTAGAAAGTTTAAATAACCAAATTTGTAGAGTGATTAAAACAATGAAAAGGAAAGCTCATGGTTGCTGATGCATGTTAAGGAAATAAGATTGGAAGAAAAGGCAACAAACCTCACAGGTTAAAATAAAATGGAGATGCTCTTTGGAGAAAACTGAACTGCTTATGGTCATCTGGCTTGAGGTATTGACAGATGAAATTAAATTTATTCAGAAGTTTACTTGCTTTGTTCATAATTGTTGATCTTTTTGAATGCCCTATCGTTTTTCTGTGTGTTTGTATGCACATGTGTCAGAATTTTGAGGTTTAAGTTTAAAGATTGATCACTCAAATTGACCTCAAGTGAGTTGATGGTGACTTTTGATCTGTTGTCAAGTGATATAACATGGAAGCAGACTACTCGGTCCTACTTATCATGCCAACCAGACATCCCAATCTGACCAAGTGCCATTTGCCAGCACCTGGCCCATATCCCTCTCAACCCATCCTATTCATATACCCATCCAGGTGCCTTTTAAATGTTGTAATTGTGTCAGCCTCCACCGCATCCTTTGACACCTCATTCTACA
The DNA here is from genome assembly GCF_004010195.1 of Chiloscyllium plagiosum. Taxonomy (NCBI): domain Eukaryota; kingdom Metazoa; phylum Chordata; class Chondrichthyes; order Orectolobiformes; family Hemiscylliidae; genus Chiloscyllium; species Chiloscyllium plagiosum. The sequence goes on along the minus strand of NC_057729.1, from coordinate 39,617,021 downwards.
CACACACACACACCCTCTGCATGAAAAGTTGCCCCTTGTGTCCTTTTTCAGTCATTCCTCTCTCACCTTAAACTTCTGTCTTCTAATTTTGGACTCCCCAACCTTAGGGCAAAAGACCTTGGCTATACACACTATCTAGGCCCCTCATGATTTTCTTCACCTCTATAAGGTTAGACGTCAGTCTTCAATGTTCCAGGAAAAAAAAGCCCTCGCTTTTTCAGCCTTTCCTTATAACTCAAACTCCTCAGTCCTGGTAACATCCTTGTAAATTTGTTCTGCATTCCCTCAAGGTTAATAACATCCTTCCTATAGAAGGGCAACCAGAATTGTACACAGTATTCCAAAGGTGGCCTAACAAATGTCCTGTACAGCAACAACAAGACATCCCAACTCCTAACCTCAGTGCATTGACCAATGTGGACAAGGGTGTCAAATGTCTTCTTCAACACCTTGTCTATCTGTGACTCTACTTTCAAGGAACTATGCACCTGCACTCCTAAGTCTCTTTGTTCAGCAACACACCCCAGGGCCCTACCATTAACTATATAAATCCTTTCCTGGTTTGCCTTACCAAAATGCAACACATCACATTTAACTAAATTAAACTTCATCTGCCACTTAGCAGCTCAGTGGCCCATCTGATCAAAGTCCCATTGTACTCAGAAGTAATCCACGTCTCTGTCCACTACACCAGATATTTTAGTGTCATCTACAAAGTTACTTGCCATACCTCTTATATTCAAATCCAAATCATTTATATAAATGATGAAAATCATTGGATCCAGCGCTCATCCTTGTGGCACACTGCTGGTCATAGGTCTCCAGTCTGTAAAACAACCCTCCACCATCATTATCTGTCTCTTACCTTCAAGCCAATTTTGTATCCAATCTGTTGCTCTGCAGCAATCAAAATTAGTTAAAGAGGAGCATTACCATGTTGTAAGAAGTTGTGTTCACTGATTGTCTCAATTATTTAAGAATGGAATAGATGTTAGTTCATGTATATTTTCAGTTTAGCCAGAATGAAACAAATTTTCTAAATTCAAATGTAATTCTCAGCTTTCAAATGCCCAGAGATATAAAAACATCATAAGCAGAGCTTTTGTATTATCTGGAATTACATTATATCTTCCTTTCAACTTGAAACCCATCCAAGCATGCCCCACACTCTTACATGATTCAGTTTTGTATCTGAGATTGAATGTGTAAGTCAATGGACTCAAATTCTTTCATTAAACACAAAAACCACCAGCAAGGGGAATACATGACGTTGCAGGACCATTTTGATCAAAGAAGCACAGCTGATAACCAAGCTAACTAAATATTGCAAAATTCTGCCAGAGTTCCAATCAATATCTTAACAGTCTAAAAAAAAATTCTTGGAAATGTTAATTAAAAAAAAAACTCTGAACAGTATTCAGTAAAATGCAATGGTTATATAATGCTGCTGGGGCTTCAAAGTAACTGGAAAGTTGCTCAGATTGAAAATTCAAATGACTTAAAAATATCATGTTATATAAACTGAATGGCAAACCTGTTTTAAAAGTTATCATTTGAACAAACATGTCTAAAACAATACCACATACTGCTACAACATTATCAACTCACGAGATTGCCATTCACAGTAAGAAATTGGGCCAGAACAGTTGTTTTGCATTCAAGATCTCAGCTATTCACCTCGCAAAATACTTACCTTTAAATCTGAATGATAATTGTAGTCATCGCAATTACACTCTCGACTGAATGATTCACTAACAACAGAATGCGCATAGGGTGACAGCACCAAGTTCCAACATTCTGACTCACTTACTCCTAGCAAGGCTCCATGTCAGGATATCCTATTGCTAAGACTTCCATTTTGTCCAAAACTTAGAATTGTGTCAATCAAGTGGATCCATTATTCCACTATACTTCAAGAAAATCACATCTGACATATGACTCAACAGACTTAGTGCATAAAACCACAGATTAACAAGCAATATAGTTTTTCTTGCAAAATTATAAGGAAACTAATCTGCCCATTGATGTAAATAATCAGTTTTTATTATCAATGCTTAAAAGTCAAACAACATAACTACAATTGTTTGTACTTGATTTGAGTTATTATTTAAATTTGAAGGGATAACTTTCATTGATTCTGGATGTAAATTTTGGGTCTTCCTGCAGTTTGAAAAGTTTAACTTCTATATCATTTCTACAAAATTCAAAATTTCTTGCATCCAACAACCAGTTAACATATTTGTGATAATACTTTTGTATGCATTTTTATGCTGTTGAAGCAATCAGGGAACAGCCTGAAAGAGTTGTTATATTCGAGTCCCACTGGTGATTGCTACATTTGAATGTTCCTTTGCATTGCAGGGCTTATTGCAAGATTGTCAATACGTCACTCAAAATAGTTCCTGGGTCACAGTTAGTTGAAGAAGGATGACACAAGCTGATGCAAAACAAAATATACTGCTGAAAAGGTGACTGAATGGAGCTGGTGTAGTTAGACACTTAATGGTAAGTCAAGAGCAGTCGGATGGCTCTGTGCTGTTAGAACTCAAAGACATTTTAGGAGGTGGTAGGCAGATAAGTGTTGGAGTCCGAGCTCTTGAAATATCCTGGAAAAAGTGGAGGCTCAGAAAAAGCCATGTGCCCTCAAGAGTTCAGGATGGTTGTGAGATAGGTGAAGATTTAAACAGCTGAGCTGGATTTAGATTGCATGAAACAAATCCAATGGCAGAAATGGTTTGGTGAAGGTCGCTGTTTCTGAAAAGCTGGAGTTGTGTCTGTGAATAAGTGCCAGAGTGTAGCTTCCAACAATCCAAAGAATGTGGTTCTTCAGAGGAAAGTGAACCACTAGAACATGAGCAGTCATTGTGGCAGTCCATGACTCTTGATGGAATTTCAAGGCCAGAGTCAGGAAACATGAAACATCATAGTTCCTTGTGAAATTTTATTGAGACTTGGTGACCTGGTGTTGTTTACATCTGAATGGGAGAGGAGAGGAGGATAAAATGGAGAGATTGCTAAGAGGTCCATGAGATCTGTCTTGATCTGTCTTGAAGAAAAAGAGCTCTATTATAAAGGGAACCATGCTCTTCAATGACATTAACGTGTCTCTCTAGAAAAGGTATTCCAGCTACTTGCACATGAGTAAGTGGCAGTGCCAGAAGCCTGTTCTCATAATTAGAGAAGCTACGGTCCACATACACCACTTTCTGCCCTCAGCTTTGGATAAAAACTACACCAGTAGCACTGAAGATCACAACTGCACTTTAAAGTACAGCCACTTTCTACTAGAGTCAAAAGCATTTTAAATTTTTAACATTTTTGAGAAATAATCTCTGTTTTATAACACCATATTTAACTGTTTTATACTGGACCTTTTCTACATCCCGGACCTAAACTTAACTTCAGCTGCTTGGAAGGTGTTGCCCATTACATACATTTAAATCCAATTTAACGTCAATTTCAAAGGCCGTGGAAATCAACCATTGTCCATTTTTTTAAATGTAGAAACACAAAAACTGGAAGGAGCCAGCCATTCAGCCCTGATCCATGATCATGGCTGATCCTTTATCCCAATACTATATTCCCATTTTTTCCCATACCCTTTCATCTATTTCCAGTGTGTGTACAGCCTTAACATTTCACGTGGCTAACTCTGAACATCAGAATATGAACAAAAGAAAGAATTTGAAAAGTGAAAAGTCCAACTAGCTGTTACATTCCCATCAAGCAGTATGAGAAATTCTTGCAAAATGGACAAAATCCCATTTGGGGACTGAGGTTGGTGGAGGAAATTTAATTAGGCGAAGTCAAAATTCAGATTCCCTACAGCAGAATGAAAGATTAAGTTCTCCGAAGTTTAAAGATGGTTTAAACATCCTGCTGGCAAGCATTGGAAAGATCTTTCTTCTTTGTATGTTTTGCATGCTCATTAAAAAGTGAGCATTACGTTCCCTGCTCAAATAACTTCTACACTAGTGATCAATAGATAACTTCTCATGGTTGCCAATACGTGGCATGTAACAAGGTAGTCATGCTCCTGAACTCTGGAATAAGTAGCTACTGCATTGTCTTCTGTTCATCTATGCCAAGCCATGACTGAGACCTGATGGTGGCAGTCTAAGTTGTGCAGGTCCACTGAGGATGACTGAAGAAGGGAGAATGGAGTGTAATAAATACAGTCAAGGAGGCTGGCCAAGAGTAGAAGTCTGTCTTGGAAATGGAGCCAAGTGGCTAACTGACTGGGGAAGAGAGGAGGGTCCAGAATGTTTAACTACAGACATCCATTGTGAGAGTCAAACTGATGCACCAGCCTTTCAGGGGACAAATGTCTGTCTGGATACCCTTTAGATATGGTGCCAGTACTTTCACCCCATAAGGGGGACCAGCTTCTTGCCTTTCTTGTCATAAGATTAGGTGTTCTCCTTACACATTGATAGATAATGAGATATATAATAACTGCAAGAAAAGCCATCCTGCCCTGAACAGAAGTGATGCTCACTTCAATGCCCACTACCAAACTTGTACTCCACAAAGGAAGATACTGCAAATTTGATGCTTCAGGTTTTGTGTCAATGACCATTGTATTCATTGCAAGATTCTGTCTGTGTGTCAGCACAAATCTTCAGGAGAAGACCAGAGGTCAGTTGTAGAAAAAAATGTTATTTGATATTCCCGAAATCATTGGGAGGAAGATATTTTAATCTGACCACATTCTTCAATGACAGTGCACTGCAGCACAACGGAAATATACCCAATGCTAATATTGCACTGACTGAAACAATATTTCTTACCAAATACCTTTAATATGCTGCACATTTCAGAGTTCTGATCTAAATTTCACTCCATTTTCACCTAACATTAGTACACACTGCTACAGAATAAAACATGTCATCCGCATTTGATGTTCAACTTAATTAAAGCTATTTTTGGTAAATTCAGATGATAATTTTGGAACTGGATTCTCATTAGTCAACTTATTTGATCATATGGAGCAGCTTATTAGAAGCTGAAAACATCTTATCACAGTTTAATTCTACTGGCTTTCAGCAAACAACCTCAGCAAAAAAATTTGGAGGTCCATTTTAATACCCAGTAACATTGTGCCTGATCCATGTGTTATACAGTCAAGATTAGAGTGGTGCTGGAAATGCAAAGCAGGTCAGGCAGCATCCGAGGAGCAGAAAAATCGATATTTTGGGCAGGAGCCTGACCTGCTGTGCATTTAAAGATAGGAGACGGAGGGTGGTGATGAAGTGTGGTTTTTAGGACTATGACCATCAGTGTGCCACAAGGATCAGTGCTGTGTCCAATGCTTTTTGTCATGAATATAAAATGACTTGAATGTGAATATAGGAGAAATGGTTAATAAGTTTGTAGATGACGCCAAAGTTGTTGCTGCACTGTCATAGACAGTGAAGAAGGTTATCTCAGAGTACAATGGGAATTTGATCAGATGGGCCGATGGGCCGAGGACTGGCAGATGGAGTTTAATTTAGATAAATGTGAAATGCTGCATTTTGGAAAGCATGGCAGGACTTACATAGTTAATGGTAGGGTCTAGGGGAGTTTTGCTTTGGGTGCAGGTTCCTTGAAGCTGGAGTCGCAGGTAAACAGGATAGTGAATAAGGCGTTTAATACACTTGCCTTTTTCAGTCGGTGCATTGAGTATAGGAGTTGGGAGGTCATGTTGCAGCCGTATAGGACTTTGGTTCAGTCACTTTTGGAATACTATGTTCAATTCTGGTCTCCCTGCTATATGAAAGATGTTGTGAAACTTAAAAGGGTTCAGAACAGATTTACAAGCATGTTGCTAGCAATGGAAAGTTTGAGCTTTAGGGAGAGGCTGAATAGAATGGAACTATTTTCCCTGGAGCATTAGTCATTGAGGGTGACCTTATAGAGGTTTATAAAATCATGAGAGAACGGATAGGGTGAATAACCATGGGCTTTTTCCCAAGGTAGGGTAGTCTAGAACTACAGGGCAGAGGTTCAAGGTGTGAAGGAAAAGATATAAAAGGGATCTAAGGGGCAACTTTTTAACACAGAGACTGGTGCGTGTATGGAATAAGATGCCAGAGGAAGTACTGGAGGCTAATACAGTTGGAGGCTAAAAAACATTTAAAAGGCATCTGGATAGGTATATGAATAGGATGACTTTGGAGGAATATGGGCCAAATGCTGGCAAATGGGATTAGATTAATTTAAATTATCTGGTCAGCATGGACGAGTTCAACCAAAGGATCTGCTTCCATGTTATACAACTCTACGACTCTATGATTCAAATGCTGAAGTTACTTACTTAATAAATAGCTGTTAAACTTCATGGTTTAAATGGATACAGACACACCTTAGCAACAGAACAACAGATCACACATTGAGTGAAAATTGCCAAAACTCTCCAAACATTGCATCTTTTAATGAATTTACAGAGGATCAGAAAACAGACAAGACAAATGGATTGGGAATAGGAAAACATTCTGAGCTCCATGTAAATGCAAGGAGACACCACTGTGTTATTGCATGAAGCAGAAAGACTCAAAATTAAATTGCAATACTTTTGGTTGGCTCCAAAATATTGTGACTTATTATGAATATTATTTGAAGAATTTTATATTGTTAGTTGCCAATTCATTTATTAAAACAATACATAAGATATAGTGATTTGCTTTCAAACGTTATAAAGGCATAATAATAAGTTATGTAAACTTGATCCAAATTAGGAAATGAAGAGCGCCTATTGTACAAATGTTATGCTAAGAGAATTTTTTTGGTGATATCAGTATTGTCATTACAATGTCGCATAAAATTTCACAATTATATGCCATGACTAAATGGTCTTAAAACTGTAAAATTCCCAAAATGCTATGAATAGCATGATTGCAGAGCAAAGAAGGGCTGACATATTACTGCTGTGAGAGATTGCATTTAAATTGTATACTTTTTGGGATACAAAACAAAATCAACTAGTGTTCAGCTCCACCACCATTTACACAATTATCAACATGGACTGTACCCTGCAAATGTACAGATAATTTAGAGGAGTAATTTTGGAATCTCATTATTTTTCTGACTAAACCTATGCATATTCTCCATTGACAATCTCAATGTCTGTTTGGCAATATTTACTTTCAGAGGATTCCTCTCAAAGTCCTGATCACTGAAGTACATACCTCTCCTACGGTTAGTGCTAAAAGACAAATTTACATGCTTCCTTAAGTTATAGAAGTGCACCAATTTTAGTTCCCTTTGTTGGTAAGGAGGAAAAACAAAGTCTAATCAATTAAGTACCCTTAGTACAAATACAATACTGCAGCACAAAAATCAATGTCTCGAGAGATGTTGTCCCTCTCATCTTTAAATCTGCCAATATCACCTCTTTTCAAAGAACCAGTGCTGTAAGGTTTTGGTATACAAAGTTAAAAAATCACACAACACCAGGTTATAGTCCAACAGTTTTATTTGAAAGCACTAGCTTTCGGAGCGCTGCTCCTTCATCAGGCGGTTGTGGAGTATGATGAAGGAGCAGCACTCCGAAAGCGAGTGCTTCTAGTTAAACCTGTTGGACTATAACCTGGTATTGTGTGTGATTTTTAACTTTGTACACCCCAGTACAACACCGGCATCTCCAAATCAGGTTTTGGTATGACATTGATATTTGCATTATAAGTATACATTGAGCTGATTGCACTGTCACATAATAGTTCAAAGTAGCATTACGATGAAAATAATTTTATAGGTCCAATTTGAACTCACCTCTACCTTTGATATTAACTAATATTGGTCACTGTTTCCACTCTTTAGGTATTCTCCTCATCTCCTTTAATACACCAAATATGTTTTGATAACATGTCCTTTCCATGTGATTTCTAGCAGCAAGATAGACAAGAGTAGCCAAATCTTAGGAACATTGCTGATGTCAAATCATCCCTGAAATCACAATCTTGAATTCACACATATATTGCAGTTTTCATCTTGTCACCTGATCTACAGTGATGATGACCTTCTGTAGGACAACATGACTATACTGATATGATGTAGTTTTCAACGTTAGCTCACATAACACATACCACAGTCAGGTTCTTTCAGAGACAGATGTCTTGAAGTTTATGAGCAATTAACTATGTATACTAATATGACATCTCAGACTTGCACATATATATGTATACTTGGTTAACACATTGGCTTCTTGCTCGCTCTCTGTTTGCTAAATGTAGAGTGAGACCTGTTACACTAGAGTGTCGTGTGTCATCTAGCAGCGTTAAAGGTTAGCGTCTTTTTCAAAATCTGTGTAATGATAAAATATGATAGGGGCTACAAGGGTTCGGAGAGATCACCCACCATACCTCAGGGTACTAGAGATGGGCTCATCCTGAGATAAAGATAAATTATCCACCTTCTCAGTGATATTGTTATGACGGGGTCGCACTTCAATCGGCTGTCAACTCATTTTTCCTCTCAGCCCTCGATGTTTTCTAATTAATCTGTTCAGCATGTTATTACAAACCTCTGCAGCAGATAAGACTTGAACTCAGGCCGCCTGGCCTAGCAGTCGGGACCAAACCTCTGCACCACGAGGGCTGATTGTTTTTCTTTAGTTTGGGGGTATGGCTGTTTCCTTTCCTTTTCTAATCAGCCCTTTCAAAGTTGCTATTACTCAGCTCTGGAACAGCTGAGACTTGAACCTGGGCCTTCTGGTCCAGAAGTAGGGACACTACCACAGCACCTCAAGAGCCCCCTTCCCAGCTCCTCATCCTTACCATGTTTTCTTAATCAGTCCCTTTTCCCTTGATTTAGTTCGACAACTGAATTCTGTGCAATGAGTTGCTCAGCTGCTGAAAGTTCCACAGAGCAACATTATTGAACAATTGTTCACTGCTGTGCATCAGCTTTTATAGCTAATCAGTAACATGTAAAAAAACGATTAGTTTCACTGTATTTATTGTCCAAGGCTGAAGCTGATAGTTTTAGACTTTACTAATAAACTGTTTAAACTGATGATCAGCTCTAAGCAGTTGTTCAATAACATTGCTTCCCAGCCATTTAAAGTTGCTCAGAGTGAATCTCCAGGACAATATCAAGGCAAATAATGGCTGCTCAAATGAAAATATGTTTCTTCAGAGTGGAAGGAGAGGGAATAAAATTGATTAAACATTTTCTTAAAACGCTGGTCAAGAGAGGCGGGCAATAGAATAAGCTGGATTTTGAAGTAGGGATCCCAAAACACAATTTTAGTCCTTACATCTTTGAAAAAATGGAAAGGAATACTCGTTTCATTGCTTTACTGAAGGACTTAAAGAAAAGTAATGCACCATAAAGCAAAACTTGCCCTGTGAGGGGTCCGGTAGTTTTATCAACAGATAGATTCAAATTTAAAAGATATTCATGAACATAAAATGAAACAAGTGAAAGACAATTATGGTTTGATGAACAGAGGTCACTGAATCAAAGGAAAGAGCAAGAGAAAGAAGAGAAATCTAACAAGGTTCCACACTAATGCTAGATGCATTAGAAAATAAACCATTAGTTACAGGTGATTTGGTAAGAAACTATTGTTAACAAACAGCTTTGATAAGTGACTATATCAAGGTAAGCTTGTCACAAAAGAAGGTAAGACCCTGTGAAAGGCATCAAAGATGTTTAGTGGGCCAACAGATAATTCAGGATTTAAATAGCAGTTTTTGTGAAATTGTGTGCTTGTATCGTTATGGAGCCATATCTTAAACTACTTCAGCTATTGTACCAATCAACAGGTTGTGACGTATTAGTCCCATGACTTGCAGGAGCCTGAAACAGTGGACCTGACCAATGTATTGTACTTAGTTCCCAGTAAACATTGTGTACATGGAGAAAGTGAGTGAGCTCTTCATCAGGAATTTCATGAAGAGCTTATGCTCGAAACGTCGAATCTCCTGCTCCTTGGATGCTGCCTGACCGGCTGGACTTTTCCAGCACCACATTCTTCAACAATTTTCATATCTGCAAACTTCTTAACCGCACCCCTCACATTTAAGAATAAATCATTCATTTATATCCCAATTAGCAAAAGACCCAACACTGAATTTTATAGAACCCACTTAGAAAGTCTCCCTCTCCTCAAAACACCCATAATTAGCAAATTTATCTGTCAAATTTACTTTAACTTTCTGATCAATTGGTCTTATTAAGTGTTGCTAAAATTCATGTTTGACAACATTGAAACCCACAGCCTCCATCAATCTTCTTTCTTCCCTCAAAAATAAGTCAAATTACTTAGATAACCTACCTTTAACAAATCTTACATATTTATACTGTATTTATGTATTATATGGGATACTGATTTTTTTTCCAAAATAATTCCCACCACTGCAGTTAGACTTATTAGCCTTTAAATACTCAGGCTATCATTTCCTCCCTTGTTAAACATCAGTATCTTGTTAGCAGCCCTCCAATTCTCTGCATCATACTTTAGTCAGAGAGGATTACAAAATAAAGGTCAGAGCCTCCATTATTTCTTAACTTGTATCCTAGACTGCAAAAACAGGCATTTTGTCCATGCTGGTGATTTACTCAATTCCAAGAACACTAATATTTGTACTCTCAATATTTAACCCATCCAATAGGCCACACTCTGTTTCGTTACTGTTGAACTGTTACTTATCCATTTACTGAAATAGGAGTCAGTCTGTTTTCCACAACAGTTTATTTGCATTTCATCATTTAACACACACATCAGTCAATTCTCTTCTCTTCCTAACTAATTCCCCTCAATGGGGAAAACCTGCCTTTAGAATGTGCTCTGAATATCATCTGTTCCTTTTATCTTTTACATAGGACCTGGTTTACTCTTAAAGGGGCCATCAATCACAACGATTTCAACTACAATATCTGCTTTGATTCCCCTCTTCTGTGAAAACTGATCCCATTGGCCCAGGTACCAAAATCCTTCCCTCCTGCAAAATCTCTCCAGCCATACGTTTATCACTTCCTATTTCCTTACTCACTAGTATGTAGCACCAAACAGATAATCGAAGATAACTATGTTTTAGGCCTTATTTTTAACAATATTCTAGACTCCCTGCAGGACCTTTCTTTAATTTGTCATTGGTACCAATATGGAGCATGACTCTTTCCATCTTTCCATGATGTTCCACAGCTGCTCAGTGATCCTGAAATCAATAAAGCAACAACTAACTTGGAGTCACAGCTGTAGTAGCAGAAATGTCTGTTTGCTTTCCTCATTATTGAACCTTCGATCAGTATTCTTCTCCAGTCATCCACCTCCTCTTTTACTCCATGAGTCACCATGCTACTATGGTCTTGCCTGTGGTTGTATTCGACTTAGCAACCATCACCCTCAGCAGTATTCAGACAATCAGATATACTCAGAAGATTCCTGCACAATTTGCCTGAACCTCCCTGACTAGTGATCACTATGGTGACCTGTCCAAATCTACAACCTGCCATGGGCATAGCATTTAGCCTCATGGAACACCACAGTGACAGCAGCTGCTGTTTAAATTTGAAACCTGGAGCTCAAGCTCCTTTGGCTGGCGATATTTCCTGCATATGTGAAGTATCCTGGAATTGTAGCACAGCAAAGCATGTGCATCTTGATGTGATATCTCGAATCCAGGAGTCGTTTCATTCTAAACAGCCACAGTTGCTAACCCAGATCTGTTCTATTATCACAATCTGTCATACATACAGTGATGGATGGGCTTTTACCTTCAGCAGGGCACTTGTACCTGAATAAGCTGTACTTATGTTAGCTCCCATAACGTAAGAACAAGAGATGGGCAATGTGGTACTGAAGGATTCAAAAGGCTTTTGTTACAGCTCTGGGTATCTACATATATTACAATCACAGACACTTGCATAACTGGGTTAAAGCTGAGCAATTTGAATGTAAACTGTAGAATGCTTCCTTCATGTTGTCATGCTGCAAGTGGACTCAGCAAGGTGGAGTCGCAGACCTTTTGTATGATCAGGTCTAGTGCTATGATACAGTGATGATATCACAAGCAAGTAGCTTAAATGCATCTTGTGTATGAGCTGAGAGGCATAGCACAACACATCTGACAGGACTAAACTGTCCTGCCTTGCCTCTACTTACAGGCCTACTATTTAAGATTATCAGTCATAAAACTTCAGATTTACTTAGATTTAAGCCTCCTTAAAACTTACCAAACTTTGAAAAATTAAAAACAAACTACATTTCTTAGTTTAAAGTACTTTCCCAATTTAGAGGAAAAAAAGCAAACCGCTTGTTGAAACATTACAAATACAGAATTGGAACAGAAAATCTCCATCCTGAGTTGTTGACAAAGGGGAGTTCTTAATAGTCAAGAGTATTTGACCATAGGGTGTTTTACTGAGAAAAATCAAAACTTAGACAAACTATTCTGTTTGGAGCTCTAAAGGCTTATCTGCACATGACTTTATTGAAACTGGGTGGAGAACGACTCCCAGTCAGTGCCTCACGGTAGAGGTCACATGATTATGGGAAGCCAGGAGAAACAGAGTATAATTCTGTTCTAAACACCCTCTTTTCATACAAAAATAATTGCAAACATTATCATGTACATTTTAACTTACTCAAGTTACCCACTGTACACATAACTCTTCTCATGCATGAGCAGTTCATTATTCTCATCAATTTCTGTATATTCATTGCAGATGCATTGCAGACATAGTAAGTAAACAGTGCTGGTATCTTAATGGTATCTGCATGTGCTGTCATGGCTGTTCATTAGAGTAATGTTCCTTCTTCAAGGAATGTCATTCTCATATCACTTGCTTTTGCAATGGTACCTCTTACTGTTGTTGGGTGCTGCAGATCTCTGGGTCTGAGGGTTGATCTGTGGACTTTCAGGTGGTGAGTTCACACCTTCTTGATTTGACATCTGTAGTTGAGGAACAGATTCTCCAGTTGGGTGTACATGCTCATGGTATAGCGAGTCATTCACATTCACCACATATAACCAGACTGTTAACTGCTCTGTACAGGTCCAAAGTTGACACTTGACATTGGGATTGTACCAGCTTCAGGAAAGTAGCTTTGAAGTGGTTTGTGGTCAGACTCACCTTCAATTCTGTCTGTTCCAAGTTGAGGTATGGATGAGAATATTCACAAGCAAAGTCCAAGTTAATCTCCTGATACATTTTCTTGATTCTACCATTGCATCATTACATTTATATTTATGCCCTGGATACAAATGTGTCCAGTTGTCCTTACTGCATATGGGTTGCTCTTGATTCACTAGTGCTACACCACAGGGTGACTTCACATTTATACCATATTATTTCACCTTGGCATTGCTGATTACTGATTGCACTAGTTGTTTTATTTTAGTGAATATCATTTCTTGCTTCATGCCCAAATACCATTACATCTCTCTGGCCATGACTCGGCGCAGTATAGTTCAAACTTTGATAACAAATTAGGCAAGAATTTTGCGACACGGTGGGCAAATTCAATGAACTGTTGTATTACTCTCATATTTGTCGCTCACATTCCAGGTTGTTTCACTGTTACCGTGCTGCTAAGCTATTCAACAGGAGTTGTCATTTCCTTGACTCATCCATTCTTTTCTAGCTCATCTAATGACAAAGTATTCACTGACCTTTACCACAGATATGAGATTAATGAACTTCTTCCAGTGCTGCTGCCAGGTCCTTAGGGCCAGATTCCTGCCCTCTCGTGCTACTTCGATATTCCCTTAAGAAGTTTTGTCTTGATGTCTGCTCTCAGTCTCTTCTTCTGTTCACCTCCCAGACAAAGGCCTCTAGAACTGCATCTGTGAAGTGCAGTTGTCTCTCTCTGCCCTGGTGCTCTATGTATTTCTCTCCACTTGCAACACTGACAGACAGCAACAGTTTCCTTACCATCACCTTATATGAAAACATTGAAGAATCGGATGGGCAGTGGGGGCTGTTGCTTTCAGACTGCAAAGTTGTAACTTGAAAATACTTCTATCAACCATTCTGATGCTTTGAAATTTATAACTGTCACTGCTGAGAAATGCACCACTGAGCATTATTCCGAAGAATTATGTGGTACTGACCATGAAGCAAAGAAATCAGAAAAAAAAGGAAAAGTTTTAACTTGACTATTTTCCTAAATCTCCATATAAACAGGGCTTATGATAATCTGTAGTCAATAAATTCACCAGTTGAGTTCTCTATCAGTATGCCAAGAAAGTAGCTATTGTGAAATTAAGAGGAGAGTGCCGAAACACTTGAATTCTGTCTGATATAATTTCACACTTTGTTGAACAAAGCTGGCATGTCCCACATCTGAGTGACATTGCCAAATTCTTTTGCCTCAGTGCCTGATTTCATGCTCATTGCTGAATCAGAGGAATGTGTTATTTTACCCTATACTCCATCCATAAAACAATCAGTTTTTCAAGATAAATGTTTATAATTCAAGGACCAAATTTAATCTGGCCCACAGGAACAGGCTAAGAAGCAATGGGAGTGGGTGTAAAATTAGGAGTGAAAATAGAAGGGGATTGGAGATTGTATTGTGTCCAGATTTACTCTAATTTAATCAAAAGCTAGGATGTTCTGAAGGTGATGTTCCTACCTGGAGGACAGATGAGATCCTTAAGTGGCTAACTGATGGTCACTTAAGGGCCTTTCCTGCTGTCATTTGCATTGCTCAAGAGGTGATCATTCTTAATCAGGCATCTTGTGACCTATGGTAGGTGGCCCCACAAGCAAGGGCATTGCCCCACCCCATGGAAACAATCCTCCCTCTCTCCCAGTCCTTCATAACAATGTTGCTGCTGCTTGCCAAGTCCTGCACCATGTCAGGACCTGCTTGAGTTGCTCTGGCAAACCTCACCCACTTACCCACTTGGATTTCAGAGCTCCCTTCATTATTGGTCTTGGCTAGTTACTGTATCTAGCTACACCCAGAGAGGGATCCCAAACCCAGAGAGTGACTATCCCCACACAGTGACCCTTTTATACTCATTCACCAGTGACTCACCACAGGCAGAACCTGACTCTAGATGAGCATCTAGTGTAGAACTATTATCTGAGCTGATGACTGTGAGTATGAGATTCCCTCATAAGGAAATGAAGTCACATGCAAAAGGTCGAGCGGATAGCAGTGCTTCCGAACAGCCACTCTCTTTTTCTTTTTGGAGATGAAAAGATGATGGGAACAGCAAATTAGATCAGAGTGAAGGGATCATAACTGTTGCTAGAATGCCAGTCATGAGGTGTGATGCATTGCTGAATATCCACTGCATATTTACTAAGTGGTAGGCCTTGCTGTTGTTACATTCTCTCCCCATTGATGCTGAAGGCTCAAAGAGTCACATGCCCACATTAGATGATATTCTGCGCAATCAGAAACCTTGCTGTCTTGGCAAAGTTATGTATCTACTCATCCTGCAGCTCCTTGTCTTTCCAGACTGAGACAGCCTCTGCCAACCTCCAGATGGATGAATCAAATTTGTACTGACAAGGGTTGGCTCATGCCAGCCTGGAAAGATTTGGATGAATAAAAGTTCAATAGCACTGTGACCTTTACAGCCATTGGCAGATTTTCACACTAAAGTTCTGGAATGACCTTCTTGTAGTTACAGCCTTTGAAGCAGATCTCTTACTCTGTTCCACTTTCACAAAGCTTCCAACAGTTTCTGCTTCAACTCTTGTTTTAATGCAGATGCAGAGCTCACTATAGTGCTTACAGACTTGAGCAAGCAATCCTCTGGCCTCTCTGAGTAAATGTGACAGCCTAACAGCAGACCTGCAAAACTAAGCCAAAGTACTTTCATATCTTGACAGGATGTGTACTGTAGTTCAAAAGTATATCAAAAGTCCTTGAAATACTACAATGGGAAGGGGGTCTGTTAAGCTGTTTATCTGTGAGTGATGGGTGCAGGATTTCAATGGGCCTGTTAAGAGCAAACCTTTGGAATTTACATCAAATTGTCCAAAATTGATGGAAGTAACATTCAAGCTTCTTTTCAAGCTCCTAGTACACACACATTACACCAACACTAGCACCCTGCACAAATTACAAGACTGTCACTGTTGAAGTTCAGGAACCTTTCTCTTAAATTAATTTAGTGTAACTTTGCAAAGCCTAATGCATTACAGTTGTTGGGGTAAATCCAATTTCACCAAAACACACTTTCCCAATTGACTATTAACTCCAAAAAAAGCTACGTTTATCAAAAGGACTGTACTTTGCAAATAGAATTAATAGTGACAGGAATGCATAATAGCAATGATTAAAAAAAAGTTTGTAACGCATTCAGCATCAAATAAACTGAATTCATTAATTTAGATCATGTGGGAACAATGGCATAGGTAAAATGTCTACTATTTTTCAATAACAACTTAAAAAAGTAAGGTCCAAAATTCATCTAGAGGCGAAACAAGAGATTAATTTGACTTCTCTGTGATTAATGACATACTAATGGCCAGCTCTGAAATGTGACATGTCAGAATACCATATCGTTAGTAAGGTTTTTACTTATAAAGAAAATACTTTCCTTCTTTTTGATAGAAAAGGAATTCCATTTACAGAAAAGAAATGGCTGACAGCTATCAGTGTGGAATAAATTTAACAGGAACTTCTGGTGCCTGTACATATGCAGTTAAACAAGAAATTTCAGATACTGCTACCCAAGTTAGTTCATTTATCCATAAACTCAACTATAACATTACTTCACAGATAGATTCAGCATTGAAACTGAACAATGAGCATGAAGGTGCAATATTTATCCTCTTAGATACTGTCACATCCAACGTGGGAAAATACACTGATATTCCAGCCCCTCTACTCTTGGTGTCACAGAAAAAGTTAAAGAGTTAATTTTTTACTTTATTCAAAGTCCCCAAAATTACCTTTCCAATGGACTTAAGTTAACTGAAAACACTGATCAAATTTCTGTACTTAACATGAACTACTATTCATTATAAATGAATCAATTCTAATCACAGTACAACAAAATTATGAATTATTCACATTCAACACTATTAGCTGAAACTCGAATCCCTTTTTAAACTGCTACACATGTATGCAGACAGACATTGACATACAAACATAGATGTTATGGGTGGAGAAAGCAAAAATTAGGAGAATACAGTTCAACAGCACTGTCCACAGGATGGGAAGAAATGTCCCTTATGCTCCTTCCAAGTTCTTCAGATCTCTGCTTTTAACATCCATGTCCTTTCAGTTCTTTGCTGAAGACACCGGATGTTTGGCACATTAACTGTTCAATTTCTTAGTCACCAGTTACAGGCAATAGCTTATGATGGGAGAGAATATATTTCAATTTTTGGTTACCTCACTGCAGAGAGAAAGAGAGAGGTACTGTCTCTTGCAGTCTGGAAACCTCTGGCCCTGTATTATTTACACATAATCTGTCCAGGAGCCAGAGAGCAGCTGACATGCTAATGATCTCTGGCAATCACAATTGGTCCTAATTGAAAAGCCAATCAGGAGTCTGTCTGCAAGCAAAGCTTGCACTGCACACACACCCACATTGGGTCTCGACCATCTTCTCCCAATGATTTAACAAAGCAACAGTGTAAACACAACTCACAATGAGTTCTGGTAACTTCTTTTAAATGTGTAACAACACTTTCTGGTTTAAAACATTTTGGTACACAATTCAAAATATGAAAAATGAAAAGATGTGATCTTTACAGGACTCACCAAACATGACACCCTGATGGACTTCATCCTACCATGTAAATTAAACTGGGTTAGTGGGCAGTTTTAATTTTACAAAGATTAAATTCAAGTTAAGTTTCATCAGATTAGAAAATAGAGGATGGGCATAAAAGGCCTTTTTTTAGATTGTGCTACAGGGTATGAATTGCTTACAATCCATATAAATAATCTGGATGCAGGGACAAAACGTATGGTTGCTAAATTTACTAATGGTACAAAAATAGAGAGGAAAGTAAATTGTGAAGAGGACATAACAAGACTGTGAAGGGTTATAGATAGGTCAAGTGATTGGACAAAAGTAATGGCAGAGTATAATAAGAACATAGGTACATAGGAACAGGAGCAGGCCATTCAGCCGCTCGAGTCTGTTCCTTCATTCAATGAGACCATGGTTGATCTTTGGGCCTCACACCTTATGTCTTTGGCCCAAAATCTCTTAATACCTTTACTTAACAAAAATGTATCTGTCTCAGATTTAACAATGTCTAGAGTGTGTTGCTGGAAAAGCACAGCAGGTCAGACAGCATCCGAGAAGCAGGAGAATCAATGATTCAGGCAAAAGCCCTTCATCAGGAATTAGGCTTGTGGGCCGGGAGGGACTGAGAGAGAAATAGGAGGGGGGTGGGGTTGAGGGGGGAGTAGCTGGGAATGCGGTAGGTAGATGAAGATGAGGGAGAAGGTGATAGGTCAGGGTGTGGATTTGGGAGGGTGATGTGTGGAGACGATAGATGGGAAAGGTGATGGTCAGGTCAGGGTCCAGCATCTACAGTCCTCACTTTCCCCACAGATTTAACAATGCGGGAAATCTAAAATTTTCCACTTTGGTAGGAAGAATTGAAAAGCAACATACTACTTAAATGGAGAGATATTGCCAAACTCTAAGATATACAGAGACCTAGGCATCCTGTTGCATGAATCACAAAAAAGTACACAGACACAGCAAGTGATTAAGAAGCCAAATGGAACGTTGTTATTTCTAGCAAGGGCCATGGTATATAAAAATAGGGATGTTTTGCTACAGTTGTATAGAGCATTGGTAAGGTTACATTTGGAGTACTGTGCACAGTTTTTGTCTCCTTATTGAAAGAAAGGATATGATTGTGTTAGATAGAATTCAAAGTAGTTCACCTGATCAATATCTGCGGGAGATTTTGAGGAAGGGTTGGATAGGGTGGGCCTTTTTCCATTGGAGTTTAAAAGAATGAGAGGTGATCTTATTGAAACATATAAAGTTGTGTGGGAGCTTGGCAGGTAGATCATGGAAGGATGCTTCCTCTTGTGGAATTAAACATCCTCACCTGTCTGTTAAAAAGGATCTCACTTTGCCTTCAAAACTATCAGGTTAATATTTTTGTGGCTCATTCAGTAGGTTGTCGTAAAGTAAATTTATGCACAACAGGAACCTTAAACACTTTGTGATTACAGTGTGCAGTCAGCCAAAATTCAACACTAACGTTTTAGAACATATGTATTGTATACATAGTCAGCTTTATTTAAAGCTCCCAACAGAGAGAGGAGCAAAGAAGGCAATATAATAAATGCTGAGCTCTTGCAATATACAGTCTCTCCCCACTGAAACAAAATTATCCATTAAAATGTTGTTATATCATACTTTCATCATTTAAATATTTGAGACTTTCATGGATTAAAATGGCTGATATGATCATCTCAAAAGCCCAGGATCTCATTTGGAATATATGAAAACAGCTGCCTTGGAATTATGATTTTAATTGAATGGCAATGAAATTCAGTGAGGTGAGATAAAATTTGCATCTTTTGTTTTATTCACACATGCATAATAACTTGACATACTGGAGATACAAAAAGGTTATTTGCTGAGTGTTCAATGTGAAAAAGACCATGGAGTTAGACTTGAAATATACAAAGAGCTTGTTTTGAGTAACAAAGCAGAAGTCTCCTTCAAGCTTAGACACTAGCTAATCAAAAACAACCTGGAATAAGAATAATAACTCTGAGAATACACCATTATCCATAGCTTTGCCATTATTGAGAAAACACGACAGCAGTTAAATAGTTGCACTCAGGCTTTTGCAACCTTGGAATTGACTCCCCTTCATTTTACATTTGATTAATTAAGTTTGTGAACTGTGATAGGTACATGCTAAACATAAAAAAATGCTCTTGCTACTAACTGAGATGGGGATTAAAAGAAGGGATCTATGACCTGCTCATAACAATGTAAAATAGTATATGTACTTAAATTCCTAGAATATGATATGATCTAACCAGCATCAACAATATTTGAAAATTGAAAATTTGGGTTTTGTACATATTTTTACTGTAATCATAAGTAAAACCCATATGATTGACACTGACAGCAGAGTTTACATTTTATAAAATGCTTTTCTTTAATACCAGTATGCCTTTAACAAAAATATCGATTCTCATTTTACTTCAGTATCTCCTTCCATTCTACTATCTGAATTCTGACCTTTAATCCATCTGTCAAATCTGAGATTTGATTTTGAGTACATCAACTTAATGGCTGGGACTGTGACATTGATTGATTTGTCATAAACAAGGACACTGGCTCACTCTGCTCTACCAGTGAATTCTCTGACATCAGCAAACTTGCAGCTTTTTTGTGACTTCCAGATTCTTTATGATTTTAACTTGCAATTTTGTCAGATTTGCTCTTTCAAGCCAATGATCTACATAACACTAATGGTCTTTCTCCAATCTTCACTAGAAATATGAATCCACCTACTCTGTTTACCATAACTCCAATCACTTCTTTCTCAATACATGAGTGATTTTTCGCTATGACAAACTGCTCAGCACCGAACTTTTGAGATTTGATGACTCATACATCATGTCTCATAAAGAAATAAGAAATAGGAGAAGGAGTAGGCCATTCAGCCCCTCAAGCCTGCCTCACCATTCTGTAAGATCATGGCTGATCTGCCCCATGCCTCAATTCCTCTTTTGTACTAGCCCTTCATAGTCCTCAACGACTTGATATTTCCCACCTCCTCTTTAAATATCATCAATGATCTCACATCCACAATGCACTGTGGTAGCAAATTCCAGACAATCCACATCAGAAGGAAATAATTCCTTTGCCTCTCAGTTTTGAATGGATGGCCCCTTATTCTGCAACCATGTCTACAAAATCAAGACTCCCCCACTATTGGAAAGATCTTCTCAAAATGTACCCTTTCAAGCCCCCTTAGGATCTTGTATTTTCAAGAAGATCACCTCTCATTTTTCTAAATGCTAACGAGTAAAAGCCTAACTATTCTCAATAAGTTAATACCTTCATCCCAAGAATCAGCCTAACGAATCTCTTTTGATCTGTCGACAACGACAACCTTTCCTTTTTAAGCAGGGAGAATAAAACTGTATACAGTCCTCCAGTCTCACCACCACCCTGTACAGATGTAAGAGGACTTTATATAAATGATTTGGATGTGAATATAGGAGGTATGGTTACTAAGTTTGCAGATGACACCAAAGTAGATGGTGTCGTGAACAGTTAAGAAAATTACCTTAGAGTGCAATGGAACCTTGATTAGATGAGCCAATGGACAGAGGAGTGGTAGATGAAGTTTAATTTAAATACATGAGAGGTGTTGCATTTTTGTAAGGAAATCCAGGTAAGGATTTCTACAATTTATGTTAGGGCCCTGGGAGTATTGCTGAGCAAAGAGACCTAGGGGTGCAAGTGTATAGTTCCTTGAAAGTGGAGTTGCAGGTAAACAAGGTAGTGAAGAAGGTGTTTGGCATGCTTGCGTTCATTGGTCAGAATATTGAGTACAGGAGTTGGGATATCATGTTGTGGCTGTGCAGGACATTGTTGAGGCCACTTTTAGAATACCATGTACAATTCTGGTCACCCATTTATAGGAACAATATTGTTAAAATTGAAAGGATGCAGAAAGATTTGCAAAGATGTTGCCAGGAATGAAGGGTTTGAGATATATAGAGAGGAAATAAAACACTGGGGATTTTTTTCCTGGAGCGTCTGAGGCTAAGAGGTGATCTTAAAGAAATTTATAAAATCATGAAGGGCATGGGTAGGGTGAATAGCCAAAGTTTTTTTCCTAGGGTGAGGGAGTCCAAAACTAGAGGGCATAGGTTGAAGGTGAGAAGGGAAAGATTTAAAAAGGCCCTGAAGGTAACATTTTCCTGAAGAGCGTGATACATATATGGAACGAGCTGCCAGAGGAAGGGTGGAGCCAGGTACAATCACAACATTTAGAAGCATCTGAATGTGTACATGAATAGGAATAGTTTAGAGGGATATGGGCCAAATGTTGGCAAGTGAGACCAGGTCATATTGGGATGTCTGATCAGCGCGGATGGGTTGGAACGCAGGGTCTGTTTCTGTGCTGTATGACTCTGTAACTCTAAATCTATAACTCCCTAACAATGAAGGCCAAAATTCAGTGTGTGCCTTAAATACTTGCTTGCACCTGCATGCTAACCTTTCGTGTTTCATGCACAAGAAACCCCGGACACTTCTGTCCTGCATTCTTTGGACTTTCTCTCCATTTAAATAATAGTCTGCCCTTTGATTCTTCCTGCCAAAGTGCATGACCTCACATTTTCTGACATTAAACTCTATGTGGCAAGTTTTGATCCAACTATTCAACCTATCTATAACCCCTTGCAGATTGCCTATGTCTCATAACAACATGCCCTCCCATCTATTTTTGTACAGATGAATAGGCTGGGACTTGGATACATTATAATCTGGCTCTCACTGAAGTCAGCAAATAGATAGTAAATAATTGAAGGCGCAGGACTGTGGCACTGCACTCATTATGTCCTTCTAAATGGAAAAAAAGACATTAATCCTGGCTCTCTGTCTTCTGTGTGTTAACCAATCCTCAATCCATGCTGATACATAGCCCCCAAGGCAGTGAGTTCCTATCCTATGCAATAACCTTTTATTTGACACCTTTTTTTGTTTCATTCACTCATGGGATGTGGGTGCTCCTGGCTGAACCAACATTATTGCCCATCACTAGTTGCTTTGAGAAGGTGATCATGAGCTGTGTTCTTCTACTGCTGCTGCAGTTGTAGGTAAACCCACAATGCCAACCTTAATTAATGCCTTTTAGAATTGCAAGTACACTACATTTACCGGTTTTCCCGAATCCATTCTGCTTGTTGTATCCTCAAAGAACTCCAGAGATTTGTCAAACATTATTTTCTTTTCACAAAACCATGTTGACTCTGTTGGAATGCATTATGCTTTCCTAAATGTCGTCCTATTTCTTCCTTCCTAATGTTCTAGCTGTTTCCTAGCAAAAGATGATAGCTTTTCTCTTATTTGACTATTGATATCAGCCTGAGGTAGCCTAAACATTATCCTAGTGTTTGAATATTGATGCGAAAGATGAAGAACCTGTTGTAACTTTGGTGTTATTCTGTAAGAAATCAGAAAATTGTGTTGGCTATGTTGAAGAGTAGCATGCAAATTTCTGCCTAGTTTGTCACCAAGAAAATACTCTGCACAAATATCTTTGCAATCCATATAATTCTTATAGCATGTTCAATACTGAGTTATATGATGGAATTACAGTGTGGTTTACTTAATTCTTACTCAAAAATATTACAAACTCTTCTGATGTGAATGGCCATTCTATTATCTGCTATCAACATCTCTAACAACCCATAAATTGCAAACAAACTTGTCAAAACCTAAGTAAGTTTGGCACTTGTCATATTGCACATAAATTTGACATTTAAACACTTGCGATGGCAATCAAACTAAAAAATTTTTCTCTTCCACTTCAAAGTAATTACCGTGTACTTATTCTCATGGTTTCCATGTGTTTAACCTTGGAATAAAAGGAAATCCAGTTTGATCATTTCTCTTTCTGAGACACATTCTTCATTCAACAAGACCACACCAGAAATGTCTGCAAAAAGCTCTGTGAACTGTAGATTTTTTATAGCTCATTGAGCTTTCTTATTAGTTTTTTGAGTGTTCCAAATTAAAGCTTTAGCAAAGCTTTTGTCTTAAACATGATAAAGACTAGTTTATGACATAACTATGTTGCAAGTTACTCAGTAAAATGTGATATAGTTAATAACTGAAATACAGTTGGCTGATTAATGTAGGTATGGAGAAAATAAAAGTGAAATTAATATCAATCTGTTATCAGTGCTGGCTTGCTTGAAGCTTTCTCTTTCCATGATAAAGGGGTTGAAAGCTTGAGGCCAGAATTCAGAAGCTCTGATGACTTCTATAGTTTCATTTTGGAAATTGCTACCACAGGTGTATGAGCAGAACAGAATCTGAAAAGGAGTGAAGTATCCTTTGTTTTGCTTTTACAGTATAGCAGTTTTTAGCCCTTGGTAACCTGGTTCAGTTCAGCAGTCCTCGATTTTGTTTGCCTTTTTTCTTCTCCCTGCTGAAACTTTCCTTATCTGATAGTGTTGCTCAGAGTTCTTCCAGCAGTTCTGTAAAATTGGTGACTCACAACCTTTTTTACATGGATCAGGACTTAAAATGACACTTATCCCAAAAATGTCACATCATACTTCCATATTAAGTAACAAACTCATCCACTGTCTTGTCATTGAGGTAATGAGTTTTTAACGGCTTCAGCCATTAGCTGGCATATCAAACACAATTTTCTTTTGGCAAATTGCTGCACATTCACAACATGATGTGTCTTCCTTCTTAAAAACATACTGTTAATTCAGCTCGCTATTACTTAACATGAGTCTAATAAACTCATGTTTTCAACCCTATAGGATGGCATTCCTTCTGAGACCGTCTGGTTTTGCAGCTTTCTTCTCACGACTTCTTGAAGACTGCTCGGAAGAGTACCTCTTCTGGCATGGACCTCGACCCCCTACATGAACCTAGCTCCTTCTTTCTCGGTCTGATGACTGTAAAACTCAGTTCAGCAAACACTTTTAGCAATGATCTCCCCAGATGGCTTGCTGGTCATTTATCTGAAACCACATAACATTGTTTTAAATGCTGATTTGAATTCAATGTTCAAAATGATTTTCTGACCTTTAAGAAAGGTAATATCGTCACAGAATTGAAAATTCACAATTTCCTCCGCTTTAGAAGCTAAGTCCTCATTTAATAATAGTAGGAAACTTGTAGTATCCCTCTGCCTTTTCCACGGTTACAGTGCTCTTTCCATGCCAATTTGCTGCCTTAGCTGAAAAGCTTGGCCTGGATTTTGTTGCTTGTTTGGCTTCCCTGAAAACAGGTATTTAAGGTGCAGTTCTACATTCCCATCATACCCAGAGTGATGAAAGAGTTACTTTAACTTAACTCAATAATTTAATCTGCAACAGTCCCATCTGGCACTTACTCCATTTCACAAAGTGTGACTCTAAGTAAAATTTAATTCCTGGTCATGTTATGTATTCACAATTTTATTAATCTGAGATCTTGCAGGCAACATTGGTTAAACACTAACTCGGAAGAGTTCGGCCTCATCTCTGCATGGAGAATTTTCCTTTATGCTGATCTCTTTTTATTCACTTGCATCCAAATTGTAACCTTAAACCTTAATACCAGACCTCTTTATTAGGATAAGTTCTCTCATTGTCCTCATATAGCGATTCATTTTTCCATTACATACAACGTTGAATCACTTGTGTATACCTGAATGAGTTGTGCAGGGTATGTATTCAAATTGTTCAAACTTCCTCAAAATTAATTTTAACGGTTTAAAAAAATGTCACAATGTCCTTTAGTCCTGAATTACTGAAATGTAATGTGAAAGATAATTCCATTCCTGCCTCAGCATATCTTTCTATTGTATATTGCACTGAGGAATAAAACACAAGCTCAAGTTGCAGACAATTGTCGTACTTAACTTTATTTATACTTCCCAACAGAGAGGGCAGCATAGAGGCCAATGGCATAAGATACACAGTTCTTGCAAAACACCACAATATATTCTCTGCTAAAGGCTCCATCACATCTTAACCCAGATATTTATTTCATCATCTTGAATTATTAATGAACCAGGCCCATTTTCTAGTCTTGCTATTTATTTTTAGCTTGTGTCAGTTCATTGCATGTTAAATTTGAGACAAGATCACCTCCTGTAGTGTCACCTAGCAGTGCTAACCTTGGGATTTAATTCTTTAACCAAAATAATGCTATGTAATTCAAGCATTTACATTTAAGGCTCTTCCATACTTGTTAATTCAATTACTTTTACCAGTGTGTTATTGCAAACCCAGACAGCTGGGGTTTGATTCCCAATTGATCTGAGCGAGAATGCATGTCGGGACACCATGACTGACTCTCCATGCAATTGGCATGAGGAAACCAAAACTGACCAGAATTTGATTTCCATTTGCCCTCGTGCCATTTCTTGAAGTGCACCCTGGATGTTAAGTAACGGTAGGATTGCACTCACATTTCCTGTAAATCCTTAATCCCTTTTGGTTTGAACAATGCATTGATAAGCAACATCAAGATTTACACAATGATAATCAGCATGTGAATGCTGCCAAAGTATGATCACATCATTGGGATAGTATATGATAAGGAATCTAGGCTTTAAGGAGAGAGAGAAAAAAGATGAGAGCAAAGTGTAGATGCAATTGGCAACATATTAAATTTCAGGCCATCGTAAAGTTACTTTAAATAGCTATTTTTATATTAAATACCTTTAATATCTGTTAGAAAGGGTGAATTTGGCAGCTGCTGGCTAGACAGGTTTTTGATGGAGTGGCACATAAAATATGGGAGGTAGCTAGCCCACTGCCTAGTTTCCCATGATAAGGTGGATAAGTAAGATGCCCACTACACCATCCATTCTGCCTAATGAGGCCCTTAACTGCCCACATAAGCAACAGTTAAGAGCCGAATTCTGTCTCCACTGCCATAACACTGTTGGTGGGGCGGGGAGACATGAGTGTGCAAATTGTTCATTCACAAACCATGGTGAGAAAGCTGAAAGGAAGGGAGGGACTATCCTTCAAGGGATGGCAGTGTCCTTTGTGCATCAAGGACACTTGCCCAAGATGACACCATCTCTCCAGTGGCCTCCAAACCCCACCCTTGGTTCTACAATGTGCAATACAGTATTTCTTTTACTGTGATTATATTCCACATGGTGTCATGTCCTTGCAAGTACAGCAAGCAATTGGAAAACTACTAGGTTGTTACCATTTATAGTGAGTGGAATTGAATACAAAAAGTAGGAGTGTTTATACTTCAGTTATAAAAGGCATCAGTGAGACCATACCTGGAGCACAACCAGGAGGGAAGCAAATGCATTGGAAGCAGTTCGGAAAAGGTTTGCTAGACAAATATCTGGAATGGGAGAAGTGAGGACTGCAGATGCTGGAGATCAGAGCTGGAAAAGCACAGCAGGTCAAGCATCATCTGAGGAGCAGGACAGTCGACATTTCAGGCATAAGCCTTTCATCAGAATGGGCAAGTTGTCTTATAAGAAATGGTTGAATGGGCTAGGTTTGTATCCATTTGAGTAAAAAGCAAGTTGATTGAAACATTAAAGATCCTGAGGTATTTTGACAAGATGGAGAGAAAGAATGTTCCCTCTTATGGGAGAATTGAAACAAATTTTACTGATAAAAAAAAGGTTTCTCATTTAAGACAGAAATGAGCAGAGTTTTTTTTCACTGAGAGTCATGAATCTTTGGAACTCTCTTCCTCTAAAGATAGTGGAACAGAGTCATAGAGTCATACAGCATGGAAACAGACTCTCGGGTCCAACTATTCCATGCCAACCATGTTCCCAAACTAAACTAGTCCCACTTATCTGCATTTGCCCCATATCCCACCAAATGTTTCCCGTTCATGGCACTTATCCAAATGTCTTTTAAATGTTGTAACTGTTCCTGCCAGGCAGTTCATACCATGCGTGAACCACTCTGTGTCAAAGAGTTGCCCCACATGTCCTTTATAAAGTTTTCTCCTCTCATCTAAAAAATATGCTGCCTAGATTTGAACTCCCCAACCTTCGGGAAAAGACTCTTGTTATTCACCTTATCTCTACCAATCATGATTTTATAAACCTCAAATAGGTTACCCCTCAACCTCCAACACTGTAGTGAAAAAATTCTCAGCTAAAACAGCCTACATTTGTAACTGAAACCTCCATTTCTGGCAATGTCTTGGTAAATATTTTCAGAGCCCTCTCCAGTTTAACAATACCCTTCCTATAAAGGAGCGACGAGAACTGCACACAATACTCCAGAAGAGGCCTCACCAATGTCCTGTACAACTGCAACATGAATCCCAATGCCTATACTCAAAGGTCTGAGCAATGAAGGCAAGTGTGCTAAATGTCTTCTTGACCACCATGTCTATTTGTGATGCAAATTTCAAAGAACTGTGTACCTGAACTGTTTCTCTGTTCTACAACACCATCCTGGGCCCTACCATTAATTGTATAAGTCCTGTCCTTGTTTGTTTTACTGCCAATACCTCACATTTATCCAAATTAAACTCCATCTGCCATTCCTTAGCCCATTGACCCAATTGATCAAGATTAATCTTTGACTATTATTAAGGCAGACATAAATAGATTTTTGACAAGCAAGGGGTGAAGTGTTATCAAATCAGCCATGATCTTACTGAATGGCCACACAGGCCCTGAGTCGTTCACTCCTGCTCCTGATTCAGATGTTTATGTCCCAGTAGTGTGAGGTAACTTCCCAAAGGAGCAGTAATCAAATGCTGTTGCAATCTGGAATCAGGTTAGAACATAGAAGTGACTATACTGTAAGGTTATGTTGCTTTAGCCTTTCATTGCTCTAATTATGTTGGTGAATACTGACAAGTAAATTCAAGAAATAAAAATGTCATTGTTAGAGAAATTCTACCATCAGCTTAAACTTTCTGCATGTCTGTTTTTTTATGATTATGATTATACAACTACAGAGCTCCAAATCAAATTGTTTTTCTAAATTAACATACTTTAAATTTTGAATCAACTGGTTGTCTGCCTTAAATCGACCGACTTGCTTCGTATTTTCATTGAAACATTTGTTGTTTATCATTTGACACTGCCCTGGTTTTCAGTTCTGTGATGCAGAACATATTGATGGAGCTGTGAGTGATCCTCTGTTGTACCAGCCACATTTCAATGTGTGAAGTGCAATATCCTTTGCTTCGCAGATAAACTATTTCTCCATCTGGACAAAACCAGGACATGTTCACTTAACAATGTACATGCCATTATGTGTTGTCAACTGCAGTACCTAGAATGACCGTTCAGACTACCAGGATAGATCAAGTACTTTTTTTCCCTCAATTACAGAACAGTTTGAGTGGGAATGTATTTCAAGTCACTAAGCATTGATAAGGTTTCTGAGATAAGAAAAAAGTGGGCATGTTTATGTTAAATGCTTTAAGAGTTCTCTAGATTTTGTATCAGTCAAGAAAGTAAATAATAAACATTCCTAGAAAGTCTCTGACATTATATGTTGATAAGACAGACAAAGTTAATTAAATACATAACAGGCCATCATATATATTGACATTGCTGATGTGGAATTTCTGGAAATTCAGAAACTCCAGAATTTTAAAGCTTCTTAGTTTTGGTGGTATTGTGTAGCTGCACATGTTACTTGCAACCTGTTTATCTTTCTACAGATTTTTAAAAGTCTAAATGTTATTCTGCACTTTCCCAGATAAGGATGTTATGATTGGACCATGCTATAAGGAAACGTTTAAGAAAGCAGGCCTTGCATCGTAAGTGTAAAATGTGACCTTTTGTGAAAAGCATGGAATACAATTGACCTACAACAAAAATATCAAAGGGCAGGAAAAGTCATCTTATTCTAGGAAGGTTAGCTTTATGTATCCATTCCTGTTTCTATTATATTCAAAGTGTATCGGTTAAATTCCCAAGCAGTGAAATAAGTCCCTAAGCAATGTTAATTCACAAAGCGGGCTGCCTAAATTCAATTGTGCTTGTTACAAAATGATCAACTGATACATAAACACAGGAAACTTTGGCTAAGGTTCCAGTGTTCAATCTTTGTTTTAGCGGCTCCCACAGTACTTGATTGTCACATATTGACATTTCTTTTCAAAGCATGTGTTCTTCTACATTCTTTCCTCAGAACATGACTCAAACTTGTTGAAACTTTGTCCATTACTGCAACAACCTTCCTTGACAGAACTAAGTCATGTTGATCATTAAACATCACATGACACCAAACTATAGTTCAACAGGTTTATTTGGAAGCACTAGCTTTCCGAGCACTGTTCCTTCATCAGGTGGTTGATTTTTAACTTTGTACACCCCAGTCCAACACTGGCACCTCCAAGTCATGCAGATCAGTTTCATATAAACTAAAATCAAATCCATTAATTCTGGAACGGATGGAATGGAAAAACAATAATAAAGAGTTCAGAGGAAAGTTAAATTTCTCAGTGGTACATATTATGAAGCCTCAGAAAAACAAACAGTTCATATATTCATTTTATTTTTGAATTTTTAAGTTTCTTAATAATGCTTGTATTTAGCTAACATATTATTTGAGGTCTGCTTTCAGGTTAAAGTTGAACATTTAAAGAGAATTATGAAGGTAACAGAAGCATTCCCTGGAACACTCTAATGTTCTTGCCTAAATTCAATGTGTTATTTTTGTCAAAATATTCAATTGAACTTTGTTTTTAATTCTCTATGCTTGCTTTCTTCAAATTTAATCGAAGGAGGTGAAAGTAACGCATAATTTATGCTCTCAATTGTTTGCCATTAGGAACTTTATATCAATTATCTTGGAGCTTTTTGCCTTTGCTTAATAGCTTGGCCATTTTGCAAATCTTCACAAGCAGCGGTATCAATCAACATCATGCCATGACAGAACTGTCCAGCTTTTAATTGTTATCTCACCATTTGCTGAGATATCAATCAATAATCTTGACACTCCTTCTAAATTCAGTCATCACTGACTGGTATTGCAGCTGAGACAACTGTGTTCCACAATCAACTGGACATTTCCATTTGTAGCAGTTGACACAGCTCTCTCAAACTGGTAGTACTTTTGAGACTTCTATAATTTTAAAACAGATTGACTTTCTATTTTTGAAAAAAGGTCATAATTATTGCTGCAAAACTGTCTCAAGTATTTCCAATAACATTTATATTTGAAACAATTGGTGTACATAATGAAAATTACCCAAGATGACGCAAAATGATCTTCAAAGAAATGTATAAATTGAGCAATATTACAAAGAAGGCACGTTTTATTATGCACTCACAGAATGAGCTGCAATTAAAATGGGAAAGACACATGTAATCAAGAGACAATTAGCTGCAACCTTGTAAAGGCAAACATATTGGACAATTTGATGTAAAGGATATGTGGGTCTCATAGGTATCTTGACAGAGGAACAACAGATCTAGAAGAGGCAACAAAGATTTATATATTGGAAATAGTTATTACTGAGCTGCACTATCCTTTTATTTGTATAGTATTACGTTTATAACAGTTTTATATGATATTTATATATAATGAAAAAATCAAAAACGTGCAGGATTCCTTTCTGCTGACACAGATCAGATAACCTTTCTCGAACAATATTACTGGTGCTCCATATTTGGTTCAACAGACTAAAATCAGGTATGATCAGCACCTAGTAACATCCTTAACTGATTATTCTCTCTCTAAAGCAAAGCTGGCAGTGAGACACCATGGCTCTCCCACATCCTTCCCCTTCACCCATCAACAATGCTACCAATCTCATCAGTAATCACAGGACCGATGTCCATCAAACTGTGCTTAATTTTCAACGGGAGTGCCTGCAAATATCAAGCAATCAATAACACACTGAGGTTTCCATATTGTACTGTGACCTAAGATTTTCAGGAAACCTTGTACAGATCCATTTAATCTTGTTCTTTTATTGAAGAAACAGAATCACTTGGTACATTTGCATCAAGATTGGAATTTATAACAAACACAAAGCACATATTAGGGAATTTCTCACTTCCCCAATGTAAGGTCTACCATTTTAATTGTATTTGAAATAGAATTAAAGGAGTGAGGATGGAAGCAACACCATGCATTGATTTGATGTCAGAGCACGGGGGTTGGAGTGGTTACATTAACTTGTGTATATCTTTGTTGGTAGACTGATCGCATTTAAATGTGAAAGATGGAGGACTCATATTTGGCACAGAGCAGAAGAATGACAAAAGGCTCAATTGAAGCCACAGCCACAGGGAAGTGAGATTGAGAAACTGCAGTCGCATGGAATACCACAGAGAAAAACAGCACCACGGAGACAGCACAGCAGAACCATAGAGATCGAGACAGAATATAGAAACCCTACAGACAGGCCTCAATAAAGATGGGCAATACTCCAGTCTGTAATTAACATCCAAATACTGCATTAACAATCAAGAAAATGTATAATTCAAGCAACAATTCTACGCACGTCAATTCCTTTTCAAACATGCAGTGTGATTTGCAAAGTGACAGAATATTACCATTTATTCAAACACAAATTCTTTTCTACCTGTAGAACTGCTGGCAACGTTTCACTGCAGCATTCATCATACTAATGGTTGTTATTCTGGCTTTGAATACAGACTCTGCAGAGTATTTGTAGGAGGATATGGTATGTTGAAGGTCAGTAGAAAGACAGGATGAGCAAATTAAATAAATACTTCCAGTGTTAAAGTGCATGTGCTGTGGATTAACAAGTGTGGAAGCAAATCTCCTAGCAACAGAGGTTGTATGAATATATATATAAAAAAACACTTTGAAGAGAAGTAATTTTAAATGTTAAAGCACAGCAGCATTATTTTCTTTTATGGACTCCACTATGCTGTAGTTTCCAGTGATATCCACCTCCTGAAATTTGCAGTATTCACATTAACACTTCCGGTCTTGAGTGTCACAGGTTATGAGGTTATCAGATGCTGCTTTAGGATTTAGGATTAAAAGGATGTTAGCTCTGCGAAATAAGCCAAGCAGATAGGTGGAACATTGGACCAGATCTTCTCGTCTCTGAAGCATCCGAGATCGGATTTTTGTCCCAAAATATCAGTTGGAATTCCCATCGTTCCTGCCATGAAAATTGCAGGCGAAATCTGAAATTCTGATGGGCAATTCCAATGATCCCTAGTGCCCTCCAGAAAATAATCTCTGATTTAGTTACCTGGCTAATTATCCAGAAATGTCACAAAGAAGAGTCTTACTCTAACTCTTGGTTAACCATGTAATGAACTTCCCTGACTCCAATACCACCATCCTGACCCCACAACATTCTTTCCTACCCAGCTGCCACTGTACACCTCCTACTTTCCTCACCCTTACCAACCAGTCTGATGCTGATCAGAGAGAAAAGTACCTGATTACCTGGATATGACATTTCAGGCCAAATTTCTGATGGAGGCCAAGCTCCTTGAGTGCGGAAGTGGGGGGAGCAGTGAGATAAATCTGTGCGGAAGCCATGTCCCCTTTTATAGCAGAAGTTGACACATTCTGGTCTGTGTTCATTAAATGAGCTCTAAAGTCATCACAAAATTGTAATGAAGAAATGTTTCCATCGGTAATTAGCTATAGTATTTCTTCAACACATGATGTGCCTACCCAGCTGCAAACTGGTCCACTTATTTAGCTAATTTTCCATCTCACCCACTGACACATCTACACATTTGCTCACTCATTCACTAATACACTGAAAAGCTGTTTAAATGCACTTAAGAGTTTTCACTTATAAAAACATGACAGAATAAAGCAAACTCTGAACAATGATTAACTTGTCCTGAATGACTTTTATGGACTTGAGAAAGTCAACATTTTTACAGAAGCTGTGCATCTCTTGACTAGCAACTTGATGTCCAAACAGGACAGATATGGTTAGGAAGAGACTCAGTATCTTCGTGCCTCCTCAGATCGCTGCTAAATGCACTGAATGACGTTCAGCAACTTCAGGTCAATCTATAACAGAGAGCTTATAGCTTAGCTGCAGCTGGGTAGGAACATCTACTGATTACTGATGGAAACATTTCTTCATTACAATTTTATGATGACTTTAGAAATCATTTAATGAACACACGGCAGAATGTGACAGCATCTGTGAAAAATCTACACAAATTTACCTCACTACTCCCTCCAAAATTTCCTGCACTGAGGGAGTTCAGCCTCCATCAGAAACTTGGCCTGAAAAATCATAACCAGGTGATCAGGTACTTTTCTCTCCAATCAGCATCAGACACAGGAGTTACAATTCTGATTGGAAGATTTTATATTCTAGCATTGTACAATGCTATTGTGGGAACTAGTCATTTGTTCTGGATTCCTGATGAAGGGCTTTTGCCTGAAACATTGGTTTTCCTTCTCCTCGGATGCTGCCTGACCTGCTGTGCTTTTCCAGCACCACTCTAATCTAAATATTTGTTCTGGATAACCATTCCTACTTTGTTTCAACAATATTCTGACATTTTACGTAATCATAAATGCATGTTTACGAAATAAATGTTCTGAAGAAGTGAACATGTTTTCTTTATATCAAGCTGTTAAATTCTTGTGTCAAGTTATTTGATATTTGACATGAGAAAATTATTTCAACTTCATCCATACAACAAATGATTTTTATTAAAAGTACAAGTAGTCATCCAAATTAGGGAAATAAATAAAGAAATCTCAAGGTTCTGTGGAACAGTATAGTGAGGAGGATAAACACTGTCGTGTGCAGCCAAGAACATGAGTCCAGAAGGCTATATTGCTGACCTGGTGCCAGGGATCAAGGGATCTGTTTGGGGACAGGCAGGAACTTAGAGTGGGATCTGCTTGTTGTGGTCCTTGTAGATACCATTGATGTATAAGCAGGACAAAGAAAGAGATTCTACTTAGACAGTGAGAGGAGGTAAAGTGATGAGCAGAACTTCAATCTCTGGATTATCATCTGAGCCACATGCCAATTGGTGGAGGGCACAAAGAGTAATGAAATGAATATGTGGTTCAAAGTTTGATGTGAGAGATGTAAGTTCTGGTTCAGGGGACATTGGCATCAGTGCTGGGCAAAGTGGGAATTGTATCATCAGGACATTCTGCATCTGACCCATGCTGGGCAACAGTTCAAGCAAATTGTATAACTAGGGAGGTAGAGAGTGCTTTAGGTTTAAAAATGAGGTGAAGGATCATGCTTAGGTAGATGTAGCAAATCATGAGGTCGAGTCAAGGCAGGTGAGAAAATTGGGTCCTGAATATTGTGGTAACATTCACGAGGAATAAGAAGCTACTTAAAGATGGAGCGGTAGCACACTTGATCAAAGATAACATTAGTGGAATCATTAGAGACACCCTTAGTTCAGAAGATCAGGATGTAGAATTAGTTTGGGAGGAAGTGAGGAATGTTAAGGAAAAGAAGTTACTAGTGGCCTAAGGGCTCCCTAATTAACCACAATGTAGGACAGAAGGTAGAAACATAAACATTGAGAGAACAGAAGGTAGAAACATAAACATGGGGGATTTTAACTTGCATCTGAACTAGAAAAATCAGATTGGCAATAGGAGCCTGGAAAAAAAAAATTAATAGAATGCTTTTGATAGGTTCTTGGAGCAGCAAGTTCTGGAACAAACCAGAGAGTGGATTACATGATGTTTTGTATTGTGTAATGTGACAGTATTAAATAATGAAAACTGAGGTAGTTAAAATGAACTAACAGACAAGCTAACAGACAGATCAGTAGAGATAGATCAAAAGAGAAACAGAGGCAGAATTTTTAGGAAACATTTCAGAATAAACAGAATGTATATAATCCCAGTAACAAGCAAAATTCTAAAAGAGGACCCATCATCCATGTTTAACTAAAGAAGTTAGGGAAAGCATTAAACTTAAAGGAAGAGGCAGATAATTGCGCAAAGCTGAATGGTGGTTCAGATGATTGGACAGTATATAAAGGACGACAGAGAATAACACTAAAAGATTAAGCATACAAAATAAATTAGAATATGAGTGGATGTTAGCTAGAAATGTAAAAATGAATAGCAAGAGTTCCTTCAGATACCCAGGAAGGAAATGAGTAAGTAAAATGAGTGTTGATTGTCTAGATAGTGAGAATTGGAAGATATTGGCAGATAATAAGAAAATGGCAAATTAAGTGCATCAATATTTTGCTTTAGTCTTCAGTGATAGAGGGGACAAAAATTCCAGTGATAGCTGTGAGTTAGGAGGTAGAGGGTGAAACGGTGAAATTATAATCACTAGGGAGGTATGACTGAGCAAACTGATAGAGCTGTAGGCTGACAAATCCTGAGGTCTTGATGAAGAATCTTAAAAATAATGGCTAATGTGGCAATTGGTGCACTGATATTAATTTTTCAATATTCACTAACTTCTGGAAAGTTCCTTCATCTGTAAAGTAATGAATATCAGTCCCTTATTCAAGATCAGAGGAAGGCAGGGATTGAAAGTGTTAGAATGCTTCATTAAGGATGCAATAGCTAGATATTTACAAAAACTCAATATAATTGGGAAAAATCAATCTGGTTTTGTGAAAGAGAAATCATGTTTAATCAATTTTTTGGAATTCTTCGAAATGGTAACATGTACTGTTGATAAATGGGAACCTCTAAAGAAGGCATTTGACAGTTTTTTTTATTCATTCACTGAAAGTATACATCACTAGCTGGTCTAGCATTTATTGCCAGAAGACCAGTGTTGAAATCCCATCTGCCTCAGACATGTATCATAAAAAGTTGATTTTTAAAAAATTGACATAGCAGTCTTTAATAGTAATCTATGAACAGAAAATAAGATTTAGTTCCAATCAATCTGTTTTAGCTTTGTGTTTGAAGGAGCAAAAGCAGCAAGACACTTGGAAAATGTTTTTCCCTTCAACAGATTGTACATTCCATCATCCCCAAAATGACAAGGACATCACGGTAGCATCTCATAGAAAGAATGACATTAAGTCTAAGATAAAGCTGGAAAACCATAAGGCATAGGAGCAGAAATTAGGCCATTCAGCCCCACAATTCTCCTCTGCCATTCAATCATGGCTGATAAGTTTTTCAATCCTATTGTCTGCTTTCTGCCTGTAACCATTGATCCTCAAGAACCTATGTATCTCAGTCTTAAATATACACAATGACCTGGCCTCCACAGCCTTCTGTGGCAATGAATTCCATAGATTCACCACTCTCTGGCTGAAGAAATTTCTCCTTATCTCCATTCTAAAAGGTCTTCCATTTACTCTAAGGCTATGTCCCCGGGTCCTTGTCTCTCCAACCAATGAATACATCTTCCCAACGTCTACTCTGTCCAGGCCATTCAGTATTCTATACGTTTCAATTAGATTCCCCCTCATCCTTCTAAGTTCCATTGAATGTAAACCCAGAGTCCCGAAATGTTCCTTATACGTTAAGTGTTTCATTCCTGGAACCATTCTCGTGAACTTCCTCCGAACACTCTCCAGGGCCAGTACATCGTTCCTCAGTTTTGGGGCCCAAAAATGCTCCCAATATTCCAAATGTGGTCTGACACATCTCGTGTACCTCTGAGGCATTTGTGCAAAATTTTAGGGGAAAGGGAATTAGTTTTCATCAGCAATGGAATTAGATATTCAATAATCTAACAACAGATTAATTACAATTGTTATTGTTAAATAGGTCAATTGTTATTTAAATTAGGCCAACCTATTGCTCCATAAGGAACTGCAAATTATAGATGGACTGTTTTCACTATGAGCTGGTCTCTCAAAGATAACTGATTTCTCAAGGTTTTAAAATGCTCACATGCGTTTCTGTGAAGAGTCCAGCTTTTGCACCATGCAACAGTTCAGCAACAAAATGAAAGGAAATGTATGGATAGTAGATGGTAATGATTAAAACACCAGTCATTGTTGTTTAATTAAAATGCTTTTCTAACCATTACATATTTCAAAATGGAATAGTGCAAATAGACAAGACTCTTCATTACTCTTTCTCTCAAAAGAACCCGTATAAACCTGAAATAAGTTTAAAAGAAATGCAGGTGCTTCTTTACTTTATCATAGGGAATGGAATGTCATGGCCAGACTTTATTGCCCATCCTTAATTGCCCTTAACTTGGTCATCTGTTTCCGAGAGCAGTTGAAAGATAACCACATAGCTATGGATCTGCAGTCATATTACACTACGTCACTTAAGGAGGGCAGATTTCCTTCCCAAAAGGACATTAGTGATTTAAAACAATAACTGTTGGTAGTTGTCATGGTAACCATCACTGAGACTAGCTTTATATTCCAGATTTACCAACTGAATTTAAATTTCATCAGCTGCTGGGGTGGGATATGAACCTTTTTTCCAGAACATTAGCTTGAGCCTCTAGAAGACAAATCCAGTGACATCAACACCTCCCCAATTTGATAATGTTCCTTATATGTGAGAATTCTTAATACTCTTTTGAAATTTCATTCTGTATTTATACCCACACAATGTCATATGAACATCAAAACAAATGCTCTACATTGCAGAGCAGTTTGGTATGCTTTCTTCTTCCAAAAAAAGTTCTTCCTAAAATTTGTGCAAGTACAAAATCTTCCCAGCAGAAACAAGTGTAGTACAGATCGGTTTCTTCCAATTCAGTACATGAGGTGACTCAGTACACTTGACATTACACATTTACAACACTGTTATATTTATAACACTGTGTGTAATTGCATTGTATGTCAAACACTCACTGGTGTGTACAGACCAAAGGCTTCTTTTCACATTGCTTCCACACCCTCATAGAGAATGGCGGAAGCGCCTCAGTGACCTTTCTCCACTGAGCTTTGTTGCTGCAAGCTTTGTTGCAGCCCTTATCAAGTACTCTTGTAATGTGGAATGCACAATTCTGCAACATTCGATCATCATCAGATCTTTGCACTGGAAGAAACCAAAGAGTGTATTTCAGTTGGCTTTCCCTATCTTAGCATTTTATATCTGATTCCAAATTTCCTATTTAAAATGATTCAGCCCAATTGTATAAGTACATTTCATACTGATACTAGGACAAAGCATTTTTCGATTCTGTGCTGGAGATTAAAAGCAGTATTTTTTTTTTCTTTGTGTGACATGTTGCTGTGTAGCTTGTTTGTTCTTTTATTAAGGCAGTTTTTTTTTAAAAAAAGACCTTATTGTGACATACCGTCGAGCAATGGTTGGTAAGTCTGCTGACTCGGGGTAGCACAAGTGCAAATTAGTGACCAAAAGTACCTGACTTCCAGTTTTGATGAAACCAATAGAAATTAAAACCAAATTGTTTCATTAACATACAGCAGAGCCATCACACTAATTTAATGCTCAGATAACAAAATGAAAATCTATTCCTTCATTTCCTAGCTCAGATAATGTTTAAGTTGCTTTGATTAAAATAACATACCAAGTGGTATAATCAGATTTTTGCCCATGGTATTTCTCACTCTTGAAGTAACATTTTTGCCTGCAAATAAAAGATTGCTGGCACACTTCATTTCAAGCAACTCAAAGCATCCATAATATATGCACTGTTGTGGGTAAACAGCAATCTGATGGACACCAAGATCTGTAATACTGTTTTTGGCACTTATAACAGTGTAACAAGCTCTGTCACGTCATGCACGTTCCAAAGCAGCCATATCCAGAATTTCAACTGTAACACATAATACGTTTCTTGCGATAGCGTTCAGATGTTTTTGTGTCTGAAAAGCACTGAAAATGCAAATGTAATGTTATGGGGGAAGGGGTGAGTACATAGGTTCTTATACTTGAGTGTGAGTAATCTGTATTCTTATTTATGCTCCATCCAATTGATGTGATGAAAAGCTGGCACCAGTCAACAAGCTGCAACTTACACTGAAAGTGTGGTGTTAAAAATCACACAACACCAGGTTATAGTCCAACATGTTTAATTGGAAGCACACTAGCCTTCGGAGCAACGCTCCTTCATCAGGTGATTGTGGAGGGCTCGATCGTAACACAGAATTTATAGCAAAAATTTGCAGTGTGATGTAACTGTTGGGGAACACTTCAGTGGTCCAGGACATTCAGCCTCGGACCTTCGGGTGACCATCCTCCAAGGTGGACTTCGGGACAGGCAGCAGAGGAAAGTGGCTGATAGCTAAGTTCGGTACCCATAGGGAGGGCCTCAACTGGGACCTTGGGTTCATGTCACATTACAGGTGATCACCATTGCACTACACACACACAGATATTCCTACACACACACACTCTCACAT
>NC_057729.1:39567902-39577006 GCF_004010195.1 Chiloscyllium plagiosum | reverse complement strand
CTCTGATCTCCAGCATCTGCAGACCTCACTTTCTCCACAACCCCACCCCAGACAGACACTCACGCACAGACAGACAAAGACCCACATGCACACATATATTTTGTGTGGTGAACTTTTTTGGTACTTTCAGAATTACATTGCACTTTGCTCAAAAACCACATACATTCATGTAAAACTCTGAGCTCAAAAACTGCATGAATTTATGTAAAACTCTGTTGTCTCACTTTTTAGATTGGAATCAATCTAAACATCAGGTCATAGACAAAGAAGACAGGGAGCTAACACCTTCAACATATTGTCTAGCTATCACCATTGTTAACAGCTAACCCGAGAATGCAACTTTAAAAAAAAGGATTTTGTGATTTACACATGAAAGAAGTGAAACTATCACTGTATTCTAACAGATGAAAGGCTTAACAGACAATCAATTCTTCAATGTATAATTTCAGTTACATCACACTGCAAATTTTTGCTATAAATTCTGTGTTACGATCGAGCCCTCCACAATCACCTGATGAAGGAGCGTCGCTCCAAAAGCTAGTGTGCTTCCAATTAAACCTGTTGGACTATAACCTGGTGTTGTGTGATTTTTAACTTTGTACACCCCAGTCCAACACTGGCATCTCCGAATCATGAAAGTGTGGTATCAGTGAATCAATGAAACAGAACACAGATAGCAAAAAACACGTCATTTGGTAAAGAAGTCAAATTCTCAAAGGAATAGGAAGTACCTGAGTCAACGAGTTGGCTTATCTGACATTAACTGTCTTAACAGATGTTACCAATCACACTTCAAACTAAAACAAAACACAGCTAAGGTCTGTGGTTACCTTTGACAGTATTTAAACTTCTGAATTAACTTACAATGTCTCATTACGTAGACTTTGTGGCCTTAACGAGTATTGTTTGGAACTTCCTAGTGGAATAATATATTGTGCATATGTGATAACTTGGCCACAGAACTCAATAATACCCAAAACAGGCATCGCCATTGTGATGTATGATTAGTCTGTGTCATGTTGTTTTGATGCGGACAGGATGGCATCCCTGTAGTGTCCTTGCCAGTAAGTGCTGGTAGCAAGACAGTGTTCATGCCAAGCAGGCAGGCAGGTTTTCTGGATATCAATATCATGCTGCTGTTGTTGGATTACATTGGCTACACACTACAATTCATCGTATGCCTCTGAGATGTTGCTGTCTTTAAATACGGTGAAGTGGCTTTGATCAATCTTCACCTCATCTGCCAGTCAATGCTGTAACG
This sequence comes from Chiloscyllium plagiosum, assembly GCF_004010195.1. Taxonomy (NCBI): domain Eukaryota; kingdom Metazoa; phylum Chordata; class Chondrichthyes; order Orectolobiformes; family Hemiscylliidae; genus Chiloscyllium; species Chiloscyllium plagiosum. Next base: position 39,575,745 of record NC_057729.1, on the reverse strand, counting down.
GAGGGACTTCTATCTTCTGTTGTTGCTGCTGGCCACTGTTCTTCCAGTTTCAGTCAGTTCTCAGCCAGAAAACCCAAATAGGATGAGGCGCAAACCTCCAAAGCTCCAACTTCCCTCACTGCACTGTGTTCAAACTCTGATGGAAACTTTCCCCCTAAGGAGGTTTGATTATACCTTCCACCACATGCCCTGTCCGTACATGTGATAATGGGAGCTGTGGCTCTTATCACCAAATCATGGTTTGGTCTGATAACTTACTCTTGTGATCCTTTCTTCTCCTTTGAGCATCTCACTATGATTCTCCCTCTTGCACCTCATAGTTAAAATTCTTATTTTCTACTCCTAACCCAACTATGACAAAAATATTATCACTGTGGTATCCTCACTGGTCCCACATGCTCTGCACTGAACAAGTTCACATTTCCAGCAGTCTCAGCCTCCTTCTTACGCATCAGGGTCTCTCTTCTCTGAATTCACTGACCTCTTAACATTCTAATCTTTCCCTCATGTCAACGTGTTTACTCACATCCATGACCACTCCCTTGACTTTGCCATCTTGCATGCCATCGCTGTACAGCATCAATTACAGACAAGATCATTTCTGTTTAGTTTCTGATTGTCAAATTTCCAACCACGTGGCCTTTCCTAACCCTAACCAAGGCCTACCTTGTTTTGTGTCTGCCCCTGCAAAAATACTGACACTAATTCACTTACAATTGAACTTCCAAAATCCCAACAGACTAGCCTTTGAACCTCCATTCAGCACAACACTTCTGCAGCTTCTTACACTCAAACTGCAAAGATTTTCTAATTATCCAACACCTCTTAGAGGTAGGCTTCATTCCTTATTAGGTATTGGAATGGCTGCCTTAACAGCAGCTACATACTATTAGGAAATGCAGCCATAGCTCCCACCGCCCACTTTCACTCTCATTATCAGACTGTTAATGCTTCTGAACCTTCCATGCCAGCATGTCTCAAATGTGCAAATACTCAGGGACTCTCAAATGTGTCAAGGGCTCTCAGCCTCTGTATCATACGAAAAAGCAATTTCTCCGCACTGCATAAAATGTTGGCTTCTATCATGAGTTAGCAGAACAGTTTATTTATTAATTTGGAAATGTTGACAGAGTGGTAATATCTGAGGGCGAGCAACATGGGCAAATGGGGACGCGGTCCAATCATGACAGCTAATGAAATTTAAATTCAATTAGTAAAATCTGTAATTGAAAGCTGGTATCAGTAATGTTGAGCAGGAAGCCAATATTTACTGTCAAAAAAGCCCCATCTGGTTCAACAATGTCCTTCAGGGAAGGAAATCCACTGTACATACTCAGTCTGGCCCATGTTGACTCCAGACAGCAACATGATTGACTCTTAACTGTCCTCTACAATGGCAAAACAAGATGATTAGTTCAAGGGCAAGAAGAGGTGGACAACAAATGCTGACCATGGCATTGACACAGACATCTTATGAAAGAATAAATTGAAAAATTAATGAAATAGGAAGTCTCTTCAAAATTTGCTTGCAAGGAACCACTATTCCAAACTCCTTCTCCAAACTATCGCACAGCTCCAACCATCCCAATGAAGCTCTTTCTAACATCTCCCATGTATATCCCTTGCAAACCCTTCCCGTGCCCTTCTCCCCCTCTTTCTATCCCAGTTCTTTCCTTTGTACCTTGCCAGTCCATCCTTCCCTTTTCTTCCCTCTTTTGTCTACAGCCTGTGTTCCTTTTACTTCTTTATTCTGCTTTGTTTAATTATTCTCTGACTTGAAGGTGGCATTTGATTTTGACTAACCATGTATAACTCCAAAGACCATTGATTTTTTGTTTTACATTAGGACTGATCACTCCATCACATACCAAGATTTCAGATTATAGATTTCCTCACTTTGTTAATAAAAACAAACCCATTTTTTTATAATGGTTTTAAAACATCAAACATAATTATTTCCTTTTGGTTTTTATTCCATTCATTCCCAGGCATTTTCTTAAGGGCAGGAACTTGGTATTGCTAAGCAGCTGTCAATCAACAGAGACATCGCGCAAAAATTAGCCTTTAGCTGACCCAGATTGATGCTATTTGAACCATATTCACATGGGTGGCATCTCAATGATGGCCTTAAAGGTTAACTGTACCTTAGTGATTGAACTTTGCTGCCAAATGACACAGGCAAAGTGTCACTGGAGAAGAGATCGCATCCATAATAGGATAGATTTTTATTGAACCAACTTGATAGTAGATGTAGTCAGTCTTGAAGTAGATATGTGACATTAGCAGAGGTCAAACTGTTTAGGGATGTTGCCTAAATGATTAATGACATTAAGTATTGTTTATTCCTACAGTGTAAATGCCTAAGCAGTTTAAAGCAGAAACCTTGATAGCTTATTTGTAAAAGTTATATACAGAAAAGAATTGTCACCTACCCTTTTCACTGCATGTTTCTTCCGATTTTCGTTTCATACTTTGTTCTCTCTCTGATTTGAAATGCATTTCAATTATTTGGTGATAATGCATTGAAACCAGCACATGAAATTTGTGCAAAACATGGGATAACAGACTGAGAATGGGATTGAGTTTATACGCTGACGACAAATATGTTCAATACCAATATTGCAGTGATCGCAATACACTATGTATGAGCCACAGGTACATTTCATGTTGACACATCTTATTAGAACAGAATAATGTGTTGCATAGGATTTATAGCGCAGAAAGCAGTCATTGACCTTACTGACCCACGCCTGTGCTTATGCACCACATGATCCTCCTCCCACTCCATTTGCTTAATCTTACTCTCTCAACAAATTATTGAATGATTGTACGGAATGTAAAATGATTCAAAATATTCCATTGTTTGTAGGAAGTAAACAAGTGCAGCTTTCAACTGAATTTGAAAGGAAATTTTATAGAATGAATAGTTCCAGTTATACATTCCCATATACAATTTTCATTCCTCTGACAGGAACTTATTCATCATTCCTTGCTTCCTGCGGGACTGAACCACTCTTCATTCCTGCTCATTTTGACACCTTGCTATGCTCACTCTTACCATTGAGTTATTCAGAGGTGCTTACTCCTACCATCAATTAACATATTTCTATTCAGTCATGATGATACTAATCTTTGGAACTCTCTTTTTAGCTTTTTTCTCTCTGTTTGCAAAAACCTCTACAAAATGTATTCAACCAGAACATCCCCCTTGCACATTTCTGTTTTCCACTCTTGCTCAGGAACTTTCTTTCATTATAAAGGACTTGATGCATTACGTTGAGTTTATAAAATGTTGCATACGTGTAGTTTACACTTGCTTCGATTAACCATTCAAAATAAGTCAATTTCTTTATAATGTGGAGGTGCTGGTGTTGGACTGGGGTGGACAAACATAAAAATCACACAACACCAGGTTAAAGTCCAACAGGTTTATTTGGAAGTACGAGCTTTCAGAATGCTGCTCCTTCATCAGGTAGCTGTGGAGCAGGATCGTAAGACACACGATTTGTAGCAAAAGATCACAGTGTCATGCAACTGAAACAATGTACTGAACAAACCTAGATTACTGTTAAGTCTTTCATCTTTTAGAATGGGTTCCAGGCTTTGGTTCGTTAACATGTAAATCCCAGAACTTCTTGCCAGTCACATTCTCAAGATAACTTAAGGTTTTGTAAAAAAGTGACATCTCAGTTCAGACAATGCATTAAGGGTGTGAGGTTCGAGTCTGTCTGTATCCCAATCTTGAGTCAGACTGGTTCTATTTCCAAAGTAGGAATTTATAAAATGTTATACGGATTGACTGCCTGCAGATTGTGCGCTTTGTGAGCAAAATGGAATGTATCTGCGAATACAATTCTGCAAATGTAAATTCACCCCATGTATGTGTGTGAGTGTGTCTGTGTGTACGAGACAGAGAGAGAGAGACAGACTATGTGCATGTGAGTATGTGAGGGTGAGTGTGAGTGAGTATGAGAGAGTGTGTGTTTGTATGTGTGTCTGGTGTTGGGTGATTTTTAAATTTCTTTATATGTTGACCTATCTAAGTTATATTCTAAAACCATCAATCAAATTCACTTCATAGAATCCAATTGTCCCACTAAGTTTCCACCTCATAATAGAAGCAGATCTTTTGATTAATCAGGAAAAAAAAGTATCATGTTGTATTATACTGAATATTGACTGCTATGAAGGCTTTAATTGTTCAGTTCTATGGATCTTAATTATAGTCACAGTGGTAACAATGTAATTAGGCTTTGTGGATATGAGCTAAAAAAGGAATTAGTCAAATTCCCCATTCCAAGAGATTATCAATGCGCGTGTTAAAATAATATCTCTGCGAATAACGAAGCAGAGGGCATGAAAAAAAAACCTGCTGACAATCACATAGAGATAGTTTCTTTGGTGAGATCCTGGAGATCTTCTCGGGTTCCCACATTTTGTGATGGATGTTAAAAAGTTAATAGCAAAATCATTCTGGATTGGAGCTAAAACAAGTTACAATTATTAAATAAGTTCCAGTTGTTTGCTAATTAATCTCAATAGTTCATGACCAATGTTTTGTGTTTGCAGTTGACTTCTGGGAGTACGTAAGCAATGGTTTAAGGAGCAGTGAAGAGCAAACACAGGTCCATTAGCAGTTAAACATTAGAACTGTGTTCCCAGAATAATGCCAAGGAAGGCTTAAAACAAATGTGATGGAAAAGGATAAATCAATATGGTCTTAAATCCATCTACCAGATTTAAGGTTGACAAGCATGCCTGAAATATTATATCCTTTTCGAGTAAACATTAACACATCCATAGTGATTAATTAGCTCCGCTAATCGCTAAACATGCATCAGATTCACAAATGCAGGTATTGCAAAGGAACAGCAATTTACCATGAGATTTGAAATGAAACATACGTGAATGATTGGCTCTATTGTTAACAGCAAATCTCCAGCCCCAGCTTCATCAATGTTTTCCTGCTTTATTTTTCCAGGTTAGACAAGACTACACAGTTTCAGCAGTGACATTTATCACAATTGGTCGACTTCTAATACAGTCAAATTATTATGACACCGGATGCAATCAAGAATAAAAATAAATATACAAAAGGACAATGAGTATCAAGAGAGTAATATTTTGAATAAATTTCCATTTATCCATTTCCTACTTTATTTTTAAAGCAGATTGGATTGTGGAGTCTTTGCACGCATTCAGTTTCTGGAACAGCCGCCTCTAATTATTTGTCTCAAACATCACCTTGTTGGCAATCAGGAGAACATCTGAGCTGGAACAGATGCTGCATTTGCAACAACACAGCCTTTCACATTGTGGCTTTACACCTCTATAATTCAATTTTAGTTAATGCTACAATAAAAAAATCATTAGCAGTAGCAGTTCCCATATCAACACTCACAATTTCTGCAAGATCTAAATACAAGTCTAACTGTGCTGTATGCTCAGCTCAATGGCAATACAAAGAAACACTGAAATATGGTTAAAACTAGAATGATTATGAATTGTACCATAACTTTTCTTAAAATTATAATTGGATCCATGAGAATAATACATTTGTAATTATAGACATCATTTAATTATATGTTTTTTCAAGCATCTTTCTAACAAAATAGTTGCGACTGCATTCATACTTATATACATTTTTAACCAAGGTTAAGTATGCACTGTGGATTAGGTCAATATTTATTTTGGACCTATAGCAGTTACAGCTTATTTAAATACATCTTAAATTTTACACAACAGAACCCATTACAGGAATGCAGCCATCAAAACACCACCAAATGACTGATAATAGCAGGCTTTGTTAAATTCAATATTATGTCTTTAACATAATGGTGTAGTTTTAACTTTTACAATTTAGAAAACTGGTGAACACACTAGATTCACCTTTGTGGGATGAGAACATAGACTACAGCAAACTTAAGAGAGACAATAGGTGAGGAGATACAAATTGATGCCTGTGTCAATCATGTACACATCAGGTGATTTTCTTCATTTTTTTACAGACTCAGCAAACATGCAAAAGCGCAAGTCTGATACAAAGAGAAAGAGAGTAAGGAACAGATAGAGAGCAAACACAAACGTATCAATGTGTGAGTGAGAGGCTGCAATGAGATACATGAGAGGAAAGGTGTTCAGGAGAGCAAGAGAGTGCACTAGGCCAGCACACAAAATAACACCTACAAGACATGTGCGTTGGAGAGAATATACAAGGAAAATAGAGTATGAGTCAGAGTTAGCAAAAGAATGAGTCAGAGAGAATGAATGGAAGAGAGCCTGTGAGAGAGTGCATGGAAGAATGTAAAACAACAATATGAGAGAGAGAAGTGAGATACAAGAACAAGAGGGATATGAATGAGTACAAAATATAGAAAATACAAGAGAGAATGCACAGAAAGCCTCCCCAGAAATGTTAGCTGTCTCAGACAGACTTGCTTGAAGTCATGAAATGTTAAGAACCGTTCAGAGGGAAAAGCAGCAGTGTTGCCAGTGCTGCACTTTAAAATGCAATTACATTCTAATGTATAACTCAAAGTTGCATCACAATGATTCCTGATGAAGGGCTTTTGCCCGAAACATTGATTTTCCTGCTCCTCGGATGCTGCCTGACCTGCTGTGCTTTTCCAGCACCACTCTAATCTAGACTCTGATCTCCAGCGTCTGCAGTCCTCACTTTTGCCTAAAATAATCAAACAGCCTTTTGTCACTTTTGAACTCAGTGAAAATCTTGTTACAGTATTATCTGTCAGTTTTTTATACAATATTACTTACGATCCAGAACTTTTGAAAGTTATGCTATGGAATAACCTAAACAAACTTTTTTCAAATGTTTATTGCTAACTCTTCCTTGGCCTTAGAAACAATGATCTAAAATTTGCTAATAAAACAATGATGGGTAATGACATTGTCAATAATATGCATGTTTCCCACAACTTGGGATGAAAAAAAGACACCCTGTGAATTATGTGAATTATTGTAATTATTGAGAATTATCACTCTGACTCATTTGTCTTGAAGCACTTTCTAAATTTTCACCTTAAACTGCAATTAAACTTGCCTCAGAAAGTTGGGCTCATATATAATAGCACATGTATCTGCAAAGTCAAGCAATCCCTTTCGCCCAGAAACGAAGCTTTTGTGAAATGTGGCATTCAAGAGGGCATGGATGTTTATTTGAATAGAAATGGTATACATGGCTATGGGTCCATGTTGGGATCACAACTATTCGTGTTACACATTAATAATCTGGATGTAGGAACTGAGGGCATTGTTGGTAAGTTTGCAAATAAACAGAGGTAGGTGGAGGGACAGGGAGTGTTGAGGTGGAATTTCTTTAGCCAGAGGGTGGTGAATCTGTGAAACTCATTGCCACAGAGGAGTGAGGAGGGCAAGTCATTGAGTGTATTTGTGACAGAGATAGATATGTTCCTGATTGGTAAAAGGTTCAAAGGTTATAGGGAGAAGGCAGAAGAATGAGAGAAAAAGAAACATTTCAGCCCCAATCAAATGACTCGATGAGCTGAATGACCTAATTCTGCTCCTATATTTTATGGTCTTAAGGTCCTAAAAGGCAGGACACTGGCTCTAGTTAATGGACTCAGTGCAGGTATGATGGGCTGAATGGCCTTCTCTGCACTGTAACAACACAATGATTCTGGCAGCAATTTAAATAGTGGAGTTGAATTTCTATAAGCAGTCAATTCAAGGTTATTCAAATTTCAATTTTTTACTTTTTTTTTAGATTAGATTAGATTACATTACAGTGTGGAAACAGGCCCTTCGGCCCAACAAGTCCACACCGACCCGCCGAAGCGAAACCCACCCATACCCCTACATTTAC
>NC_057729.1:39498670-39567629 GCF_004010195.1 Chiloscyllium plagiosum | reverse complement strand
ACGTGCAAACTCCACACAGTCAGTCGCCTGAGGCGGGAATTGAACCCGGGTCTCAGGCGCTGTGAGGCAGCAGTGCTAACCACTGTGCCACCGTGCCGCCCACTGTGCCACCGTGCCGCCCACGGTGCCATTATCTTTCCTTATTTTCATTCTTTCTTTTTCCTCTCACCCAATCTTTCTTTCTCTCTCTCTACCTCAGTAGTGGATCGGACTCTCACTCATACTTCCACCAACTTACAGGTCAAACTATCTTTGACTTGGAGAACAAGACAAAAAGTTTAAAAGGGACAAACTATGAGATGGCTTGCATCAGTAAAATTTGAGCCAATAATCCCTGAATACATTTGTTGACCGTTTCCCCAGTGCATTACTTTCAAATGTTATTGTATTATTCATTTTTTATTATGAATAAATGAGTAAATTTGGTGCCAAGGCCCACCAGCTAAAAAGAATGACATATCTGGAATGTATCCATACATTTAATCCAATATGGCATCTTAGAGTTATAGAGCTGTACAGCATGGAAACAGACCCCTCAATCCAACCAGTCCATGCCAACTGCATATCCTGAATTAATCTAGTCCAATTTGCCATCATTTGACCTATATCCCTCTAAACCCTTCCTATTCATTTACCTTTCCAGATGCTTTTTAAACGTTGTAATTGTACCTGTCTCACCACTTCCTCTAGCAGCTTGTTCTATACATACACCACCGTCTGTGTGAAAAAGTTGCCTCTTAGATCCATTTTCATATCTTTCCCTTCTCACATTAAACCTATACCCTTTAGTTTTGGACTCCCCTACCCTGGAAAAATATGTTTGATTAAAGTTGACAGGAACACAAATACAGTGTTCATATATAAATCAATATGTAAGTATACGATCTTATAATGTTTTAAAGCTTACTGAGAAAACAGATTTCAGTATATTAATATATCAAGACCTTGTCTGTGAGGAATAAGATTAGATTCTCCTACAGTGTGGAAACAGGCCCTTCAGCCCATCAAGTCCATGCCAACCCAACGAAGAGTAACCCCCCAGACCCATTCCCCTGTGATTAATGCACCTAACACTATGGGCAATTTAGCATGGCCAATTCACCTAACCTGCACATCTTTGGACTGTGGAATGAAACCAGAGCACCCAGAGGAAACCCACATAGACACGGGGACAATGTGCAAACTCCACACAGTCACCCGAGGCTGGAATCAAACCTGGGTCCCTGGCGCTGTGAGCCACCATGCCACCCTATTAGTTGATATGTGCTATCCTCTACACAAATGTATTTGATGGGGAAACTGATTTTCCTAATTCTGATATAGAATATAAACTTGAATTCATGAAAAATGTCAAACTAAAAGGATTGTACATAACATTCTGATATTTGAAGGGTAATTTACATGTACATGTCTTATCTGCACAACAGTAAGAAATGAACTATTAAATCGGATAAATGCAATTTATATTTATGGACAGTTAAAAATGATTCACATTTTGATGCCAAACCATTTGAAGATGGCACGGTAGCTCATGGTTAGCATTGTTGCCTCACAGCCCCAGGGAACCTGAGTTTCAATCTTGCCTTGGGGACCGCCTGTGTGGAGTTTGCACGTCCTCCCTGTGTCTGTGTGGGTTTCCCCTGAGTGCTTCAATTTCCTCCCACAGTCTGAAGATGTGCAGGTGAGGTGGATTGGCCGTGGGAAATTGCCTATATTGTCTAGGGATGCATGGGTTAGCCTGGGAAATGTGGGATTACAGGGATAGGGTGGGATGCTCTTTGGAAGGCTGGTTTGGATTTGATGGGCCACATGGCCTACTTGCACACTGTAGGAAATCTATGATTCTAAGAAACAATGATCACATTTTCATCTAAAAAAATGAAACATGAGCATAAATATGGTTGGCAAAATGCTGAATTGTCCATAGTGTTAGGTGCATTTGTCAGAGGGAAATGGGTCTAGGTGGGTTACTCTTTGGAGGGTCGGTTGGACTGGTTGGGCCGAAGGGCCTGTTTCCACACTGTAGGGAATCTAATCAAATATAATCAAATATAATCAAAACAATGTACCCAACTGAAAATCACCTTGATGTTGATTGTTAATATTCATTTGGTAGGTCAGAATTTCATATATTGATTGGAAGAAAATACTTCTTCAAATTAAACATTGCACAGTTTGGACTTGATACACAATGCAGTTACATGAATCGTATCAGAGATTCATTACTATCGAGACATTAAGCATAGGGATTCAATCGTAAAGTAAAATGACAAACAAAGGCAGAAGATTCCAAATTGCTTGAGGTCTAATTGAAAGGAAAACTACTTGCATATATTTAGTAGCAGAGTTGGGTGTATAATTTCATTACCATAATCAGGTTATGGTTTTGTGCAGGGGTTTCAAATTACAGGTGGCAGAACATGTTTTGATTGAACAATTATCCATTGTGCTTTTATATGCTGAAGTGGGAGATGACACGGGCAGGGTGATACTAGGCACACAGACACACAAGATAGCCACTAAGCCATAAGTTGGCCACTTGACACACAAGATGTCCGCCGGACCACAATATGGAGAGAGACAGCAGAGCAAACACAGATACTGTCTGGGGTCACCAGAATGCCAGCACAATGCACTCACTAGTTGATTAGTTTAAGATGGGTGGGGGAGAGAATACACATGAGTGCTGTATACTGCCCTCCGAAGTGTCTGGGTCCAGCCAACACCTTTGATGGAAATGTTGTTTGATACAGATTCAATACAAAGTGCTAATAGCCAGGGCTGCAGTAATCATCCTTCTCAGGAAGAGCGATTAGCATCCATTACTAGAGCATAGGACTTCCGTACATTAAAACTGACAATGTCTGTGCTGAAACTGACAATGACCGCGCTGAAATTAGCAAAGGCTGCATTGGAACTGACAATGACTGTATCGAAACTATCAATGATTCTGCAATGTTTACAACAAACAAACTATATTACGGAGACATTAACCTCATCATTGACCTATTATATTACAAAATGTATAAAAGTATCTTGACATGTGCTCCAGGGTGAGAGAAGACTTGCAGCTGACCACTGTGCTGTTGGTGTCTTTCTCTCCCCGGAGCTCCGGTATTTCCATGTACAATAAACTCTGTCGTTGAACCCCGACTCCGAGGCTGGTGATTTTCCCCACAACAATGCTACGAACTCTACAATAGATTTGATAGCATTGCTCACTTTGATTTATTGGCCAGACTCTCTGTCTTTTGCAAGTATGCATCAATTGGAGGATTACAAGCATTAAAAATATTAATGTGTAACTACATAGAATATAAACACGACGTCAGAGTTTGCTCAGGTATATTCCATCTGTTACATGATGTGGGTTCAATGTTCAAAGCACATATTTAGTGACATTTAGGATGTATTCAGTAAATCAAGTCTATGGTCTTCTGAGTCATGGAAAAGAGAAACAAGGCAATGCAACATACTCATGAGCTGAGATCTTCTGTGTTCAAATCCTAAAAGTCATATATGGATGCACTCTCAATTCTGGGAAGATTATGGCTTCAACCTTGCCTGCTGGTCATCCGTACACAATTCTCATTAATGATCAAGTGCAATTCTGAGGGACAGCAGCATTGCTGGAGATGGTGTGCTTTGGATGAGATTTAAAGTCAAGGTCTAGCCTGTTTTTTTATGTTGATGTTTGAAGATATAATTGTACCATACAAAGAAGAAACAAGGATTTCTCTTATCATCCTAACTAATACTTCTCTCTCAATTAGCTTTATTGCATTCTACATGTTTTATGGTTGCATTTATGCATACCATGCATAATAGTCACTGCACTTCAAGTTAATTGTTCATATTTAAAAACATTTCTGATGTGAATGAAAGTCTTTCTCTGCACAAAATTAATCTTACTGTGCGTGCTGTCTGACAAAAGTCGTTTAGATAGCAAGTCAAAGTAATATACAATATCTTGAAGCAACTGAGCAAGAACAAATTTGAAATGTTCACTTACTTCACTTGGAAATGCACACGATAGAGTTCCCTTAGAAAACAGCCTTGAACTATCTTGCACAATTCAATCTCCTTTAACAAATGAATAGAATAGAACACAGCCATCAATTATTGTGCACAATTCTCATCAAAAACATGTATAAGAGAGCATTATACAATCATATTATCCATTATCTTATAATTAACAGTTCACTTTGACTGTTCTTAATTCACATATTTTTCTCTATACCAGAGTATAAACATAAATACACCTTTACTCTGGAATATGAATGAAAACTCTTCTGATTTTGAAGACAGACTGGATTAAAGTATCACGTTAAATTCCCAAATGACATAATCTTTTTCAGTGACATTATCCCAAGCTCTGACAGACAATAACATTCACCTTGGAAACAGTATCCATTTGTGAAAGCAGTACAGCTGCCCTTGGCACTGACATAAATACTTCCTACTGGTAATGATATGAGCTGTTTCAGGTGTTTTCCTTTAAAACAGACAGATTACAATAATATCAGGGCATACTGTAAGACCCTGGTCAGTTTTCGATAGTCTTTACCAACATTCATCATGAAAGGAGCCCCTCAGTAAGCCAGCACTATGAGTCTAATGTTAACCATTGCCCAGCAGGATAGATAAACATGATACATTTCCTCAACAATTTTTAAAAAAGGAAACATTCCTTTCAAGCCTATAACCAACGTTGTTTGCTTATTATCATTTCCCCACAAAAATAATCAGGAACTGACCTTTTGAATTCCTTTTTATTTGGATTGCCAGCTGAAACAGGGCATCACTTGCACTACACATGCAGTTGAATTTTCCTAGGCCTTGAATGACATGGGCAATGATGAGAAATTTGGGACAATGAAAGAATGAGATTCTCGACATCGAAAAAAACAAGCCTGATTTCCCCCTTTAGCTTTCAAAAGCTAGTACAATTATAACCATATTTGCAAATACGAGCATCTTATTATCAGTTAATCACATCTCATTTCTATGCATTTCATGTTTCTCCAAGGTACCAGTGAGGAAATAGACTGCACCAATTCCCCACTTGAATCCTGGTGCAGTTACCGAGTAGGTGTGGATTGTTGGTGTATTCTTCAGGTCTCACATTGCCCATCATTCCACAACAACTCATGGCATGCTCTGCATTCACAGAAAATATCAGTCTCACCACGTCTTCATAGTTGATTTTGGACTACCTCAGAAGACACTTCACTGCTGCACATTCGACCTTGCCAACACTTTACGTAGAAGTGCTTCTGCCAGGTCATTTTTGCATCTTGAGTCTCTGATCTTATTTTCTTACCACCAACTTACTTTGAGCATAGATGGGTGCTCATAGTATCTCTAGCTTGTCTTGCATTATAGCTTGAATGGTAAGCCAAGCAGTACTTCATGTTTGCCAGCACTGACCAGATAAATAGTTGGGCATGTTTCTGTCCAGCAATATTACACCAACAGCTTGCATGGCAAACACACTTACATGTGCTTCATTAAATGGCCAAGTCTAAAGGGAATGGTCCATTGTCAAGTGAAGGAGCAACTGATCAGTTAGCACGTTGCACCACACTCATTCAAAGGCATCATCAGATTTCTGTCAAGATGGGTGGCCATGATCATTTGGGCACTTAGTGCAATCAGGGTCTGGGGATTGATGCCCTTCTGGTCTGAGGTATGGGCTACAATCAGTTCTCTAGACCAAGACTGACCATTCTAAGGAGTACAAGATAATTAAGTCATGCAGCTGCAGAAACATCAGTCAAGGGTCTCGTCCATCCTCAGTCAGGCTGCCCTCACAAGTCAGTCTGGGGACCAAGACACAGTAAGTCCAGAGGTTTTAGAAGGCAGATGTCAAGAATGCAGGTAGTTCTTCTATAATGCGACAGCTGCATTCTTGTGCAACTCCACATTATAGAAAAATCGCACTTTAGAAACAGTGCTTAAAGTGTTGGTGTAATCATGTTACAGCCAGCACGCATTTTAAAAGTTCTTGCTTTAGAAACAGCGTCTCCAATTTGTCAATCGCCTTACAGCGAATTCACATTTAATGAAATGCACGCTATAGTAGAATGACCTGTAGTTATCAGAAGAATTTCCATGCTGCACTGGGGAAAGTAGGAATCTCAAATGTGAGAATTAGAGCCATTGTGCTGGAATAATCACAATGAAAGGGGAAGCTCCAAATATAAGGATGAGCTCTGATATACCATTGGATGGCACAGGGTACTATAGGATGGTTTTTTTTGCAAGTCACCATTACCCTGACTACAATGCTTGTTGGGTGGAGTTAGGGAGGGTACATTGTGATAGTGGACATACTTATGCAATATTCCAGGAGCTGAGGGGAGAAAATTGGGGATATTCACAAAAGTTACATGAAGGATGGTGGGAAATCATGGCTAGCTTAAAACACAGTGTCAGAAGCACATCCAAATCTGAATTGCACAATAGGATGTAAACTGGCTCCCTGAATAATCAAAGTGGGTAATATAAGCTTGTTTTGCTTTCTTCACAGATGCAGTGGGCAATGTGAGACACTCCAAGGGGCAATTGCATTAATCAGAAATCAATAAAATTCAGTGATGACACGCATCCATCAGGTTATTCTGCACGTGCAGCTCATGCATTAACTTTTGTGAATATCCCCAATTTTCCCTCCTCAGCTCCTGGAATATTGCATAACTATGTCCACTATCACAATGTACCCTCCCTAACTCCATCCAACATGCATTGAAGTCAGGGTAATGGTGACTTTCAAAAATAATCCATCCTCTAGTACCTTGTGCCATCCAATGGTATATCAGACCTCATCCTTATATTTGGAGCTGCCCCTTTCATTGTGATTATTCCAGCACAATGGCTCTAATTCTCACATTTGAGATTCCCACTTTCCCCAGTGCAGCATGGAAATTCTTCTGATAACTACAGGTCATTCTCGTATAGCGTGCATTTCATTAAATGTGAATTCGCTGTAAGGCGATTGACAAATTGGAGACACTTAAGACTAAGATTTGTATTATGCAAACATTAGAATGTCATTGATCAATTAATCCAACTAAACTTTGTGAAGTAAAATTGATCACAGGTGAAGTTAAAGGAGTCACCAGCATTACTGAATTTTCAAACGCATTTCGAAAGTCTTGTAACTGCAGAAGGACATGGAACTGCTTTCCTCTCAGTGACAAATGTAAGCAGGTGAGCCTTTCTATTCAATGCTGCATTTTGAGGCCAAATGAGTTTGGTGGCTCAAGGACTAGTACTATTACCGCTGTTCAATGTCCCAATTTAATTGCACAACAGGCTTTGTGATGCATACATCTGCACAAGGTATAGTATATCAATCATCGAGGTATTTCATGGTCTTTCCTCTGGGAACAACTGTACTGTAGCTTATCTTAAATCCTCATTTGTGGTTGGTACAACTGCTCAAGAACCACAGCACTGACAAGGTGTAATATTCCTGATAATCACAACATAGGTTCACTGCATCCTTCTCAAATGAATCTAACAATGGCATGTGCTATCATTGCTGTTACATTGTTACAAAAACAGCACAAACGAGAAGGTTGAAAGATGTCAGGAAGCCCAGGAACAACAGCAACCTTCAACAGATGCTGAACACCTTCCACATGAAGAAACCACAGCAGAAGGCCCTCCAGGATACAGAGACCCAGAGTGAACCAATCACACGATAATTTCTGCTCGATGGTCAAAGCTGAGCGCAGGGGCAGACTGAGGATTTCTGGAACACCATAATGTCTGCTGGATTAGGACTTGCTGATAATTCTCAAGGAATGGACACCCATGACAGAAGCACTTAATTTTTATGGAAGTGGCTTGTTCCAAGTATCCACTAGGAACCACTAGGAACCTGTGTGGAATCTCCCAATCCTTAACCCAAAACTCTCTGGGGGTATATGTGCCACATCTCAAATGACCAGAAAGATCATTCTAAGTATGTTGCTGCAAGTACCATGACAGCAAGTGGCATCTTGCTTTGCTGACAGAGACATGGAGATTCTGTTGAACAAGTTGGTAGATAGGAGAGCTTTCCAGCAGAGAGCACAGTATCATATTCTGCACACATGGTTGGAGATAGTCAACAGGCCAGTGCTGTTCCCATAATCAGAAGGAATGCACAGACATGCTACAAGAAGATTACTGATCTTCTGCTCCCCACATGGATAAGAGCTACCATCTTCCCTCTGAACCTCACACTCACTCTAACTTGCCACTGCACACCACATGCTCTGTTGCATGCAGCTTGTTAATTCAATGTCTCTGATCTGCCGCAATCTCATAAACTACTAGTTATTCGTGGTCCTCACTGGGGACACCCTGCCTCCAAGCGGCAGTGTCAATTGTTAGCACTGCTGCCTCACAGCACCAGGGATCCTGGTTCAATTCCAGCCTCAGAAAACTGTCTGTGTGGAGTTTGCACATTCTCCCTGTGTCTGCGTGGGTTTCCTCCGGGTGCTCCGGTTTCCTCCCGCAGTGCAAGGATATGCAGGTTAAGTGGTTTGGCCATGTTAAATTGCCCATAGTTCCAGGGATGTGAAGGGTGGGTGGATTAGCCATGGGAAATGCAGGGTTACAGGGATGAGGTGAGCCTGGATGGGATGCTGTTCAGAGAGTTGGTGTGGACTTCATGGAATGCATAGCCTGCTTCCACACCATAGGGATTCTATTCCAATCTATTCTATTATCTGCTACTCCTGCACCACTACTGACAATTCCTCCAGCCACTTCCATCTCATCCAGTTCCTTCCTTTGGTCTCAGTGCAGGAGACTGTCTCATCATAGGTGAGAAAGGATGAAGACCTAGGGTATCTGGCCAACATTTGCCTCCACACAGACAAGGGACCATACACAGGTTCCCAAAAGACTCCTCTCAGGACACTCCAGAAGTACCTTCCCTGTCCAGCTCCACACTGCCTGAGATCCCCTATCCAGTTGCCACAAAGAGGAGTGAGCCTGCAGTGAAGCAGGACACTCTTAACATGTCTAGGCCTTTAGCCACAAGCACCCCAGGGATACCTGTCCAAATCTTCAAGCTCCACTACAGAGCAGGCTTACTCTATCCCAGGACTACACCTAGACATCAGACTCTGGACTGCTTTATTCTGGTGAATATGATACACCTCCTCTCAATGTCCCAATGTTCCATCTTGGAAGCCTGCTGCCACACCACCAGCTCTTCAGCATCCTCTCCTTACTTTCTCTAGTTGTGCAGAGCACAGTATGTTAGGATTGTTCAGCATGCTCTCTCTGGAGTGTGCTGCAGGTCCTCCCCACATCAATTCAAGTATCAGGATTTATCTTAAGGAAACATACTCCATGAAAGCTCTGGTGGGAGAGTGTATCTGCATTGTCCCTCCTTAAAGGAGTCGTTAGCCATAATTGGAAAGGAAAGCCCTTGTCTTTTAGCAGCCATCCTTCTATAGCATTCATGCTATCAGATAAGGTAGGAACTCATGATTTTCTAGGCATCATGGCAGCTTCCAGGATTCCTGAAAAAGTTTACAATGTAAGATCCCAGCAGCAGTCAGCATTTCTGACTCTGCACAATTCGACAATGCACCGTGGAGCCTGGCTCCATACTCAATGAGGGGTCCAATGGGACATTGACTGAGAAAAGTCGCAGCAGGCCACAGAGTGAAACCCTCAAAGTGTCCCAAAATTAACACAGCCAAGCATGCATGATCCAGCCCATGCTTTTTGTTTTTTCATTCACTGGCTGTGGGTGTCACTGACGAGGCCAACATTTACTCCCCATCTCTAACTTCCCTGAAATGGATCACTTGATTGACTACTTCCAATGACAAATCCTTTCTTAAAGGACATCGAGCACCAGATGGGTTTTTAAAACAATGATTATGCAGTCGCCATTAGACTTGCTTTTAAACTCACGTTATATTGAATTCAAGTTTCACCATCTCCCATGCTGGATTAGGGTTACTCATGCCCCCAGAACATTTGAATTTATACCCCCAGAATATTAACCAGAAGTTGTGGGTTACAAAAATCTAGTGACATTACCACTGCACCATCTCATGCCTAGTTGAGCTTTAAGGGATCAGATGGAGCCCTACATATATTAGCTGCTATGATCACAAGACTAGTGCAGGACAAGGTTGCATATTATAAAGGACACTTCTTTGGGTTAGACTGGCACCCTGGCTGCTAGGTCCTATACTCTTGGAATTACACCATCAGCCATTCCATTGGCATGAAGGTGGCAGCTATGACTGGAGAGTTTTCAGCCCACTTCTTTCATTGAGGTGACCCAAAAGAAAAACTCCCTCCAATTTACATTTGACCATCATCAGGAATCACTCGCTAATGAGTACGATTATTCACTGAGAAAATTCCATCTCACCTGGTAATAGATTCTATGGATTCTTGCATGGCCGATGAACCTGATCCCAGGGTCACTTATCTGACCACACCTTAAATGGGTGCATCCAGGAGGTGAAAGTGATTTTTGATCTTCAGAGTACTGACATTCCTTTCTCTGGCTCCCTTTCTATACTTCCTGTTGACAACAGATGTTCTTGAAGAACTATGTCCCTTCATACAGAAGGTTCCTCCTGTGATAAACCTTAGAAGGATTCACTATATAATCTCCTTGTCCAACTCTTGAGTATTAGCTCCCTGGGTAACAGGCATTGGCCTGCCTAGCTGGAATTCGTCACCTGCGTCCTTCATAAAGCAGACCCAGGGGTTCTAATGGTGTAGTGGTAGTGTCCCTACCTTTGAACTAGGAGTCCCAGGTTTTGGTTCCACTTTCTCTTGAGGTGTCTAATAACTTCTCTGAGCAGGTATCTAATAAAGCAGACCCAGGGATAGGCTTGCAGCACTGTCTGTCCCAGGTTGGGACTAGCCTATGTATGCCATGAGCAATGGCTCGGTTTTGGTGTTAAACAATAAAAAAGAATGATCCTTTCCAGTCGGGCTTCCTGAGGTATTCCAAATCTATGTTAGTTTCTCTTGCATATGGACGGTGTACTCTAATAAATAGGATATAAGCAAAGGCCAGCAATGAGAGACCTTTAGTCAAGGTTATCAGTCACATTTCAGTAGTTTTTGTCACACTAATATTGATGCTGGTTCTTTTTTTCTCTGAGAACCATTTCTGTTCCAGCAAGCTGTCCAAGATTTCTACAAATACATCTCCATACACACAGTTCAAGAAGGTTTCACAAATGTATTTGACACTGATATTATCCTAGCATTTACTTACATGGATTTTTTCTTTACAAGGTGCTCTAAATGATGCGTACTAACACGTTACCTTTTCTGTGTAAAGCTGAAGAGCAATTTCATTGTCTTCCATGATTGAGATTTTATAATGACGTTGGCTGGTGAATGGCTCTTCATTTATGTTAAATATCTGCATTCAATAAAGCAAAGGAACTTATTTCAGGTCCTACAACCTAAAGATTGCTCTGTGGAGTGAGGAGGTGGTGACAACAGGTGTAGTTCATAATATCTTTAATGAAACTCATAAATGGAACTTGGTATGTTTGAGAAATTAGTGATTTTGGTGGTGCGAGGGCATGTAATTCTAGTTAATTAAGATCCATTTGAAGTTTTCCTGGCTTCAACTGTATAACTATTTGCACTTCCAGCTCATAAATAACTATAATCTGAATAGTCAGCACTTTGGATCAATGGTAGCACTTAAGGCTCGGAGTGAGAAGGTTATGAATTCAGCAAGTAAAGAACTGAGAACAAAATCTTAAATGATTCTTCAATGCAGAACTGAAACACTGAAGGTAGGAGGAAGTGAGGACTGCAGATGCTGGAGATTAGAGTCGAGAGTGTGGTGCTAGGAAAGCACAGCAGGTCAGGCAGCATCTGAGGAGCAGGAGAATCAATATTTCAGGCATAAGCTCTTCATCTGGAATTCCTGAAAGGCTTATGCCCAAAACGTCAATTCTCCTGCTCCTTGGATGCTGCCTGACCTGCTGTGCTTTTCTAGCACCACTGAAACATTGAAGGTGCCAAGTTTTGAATGAAATGTTAAATCAAAGCCCTTTCTATCTTTTCAGGTGGAGTGGAAGGTCCCATGAAACTACTCAAGTAACAGCCCTTGCATTTACCTAATATCCTAACTGGTATTTAGCTCTGAATTTAGAAGATGCATCTACGAGTCCTTTGCAATTAAAGATGACAAGTGGTTTCCATGTTGGAACAGGCAATTGGAGCACCAAGAGCTCTGGGGATTCAGTTGGAGAGGCAGCCCCTCCTGTATGAAAAGTGATTACTTGATGGTTTATGTTAATACTGCTTGCAAGTCATTACTGAGTGCAATTGGAGACTTAACGTTCTTACATGTCAGCATTAGAGAAGGCACTTTATTTACGAATCAAAGTTATATGATTTTAAAAAAGTCCTAGCAGTAAAGTTGGGTTTAGGTTTTAGAACAAATCTAGTCTGATACTAAATATAAGACACGTAAGTTACTTTTTGATAACACTTTCTTTCTTATTTGCCATCTCCCTTACCTCTATAACACATGTAATGCCAAACTGGTATATGGGCTGAATTTTTATAGAACTGGGCAAGTATGTTTGGAAGTGATAAGGCCACTAATTTTATATTACAGCTCACTGAGCCATCATATGCTCCTGCATCTACTTCATTTTGTTGCAGTGAAGGTGTGATGACTACTTGCTTGCCAGAGGCAAGTCACTAATTAGACCACTTAAGTTAACTATTGAAGGCACTCCTTGCATGTTGTTTATAATTTTCCAGATTGCAAATGAGGAAGCTCACTGAGGCAGAAGTCCAGCTAATCCAAAGAATGGAGGAAGCCTCAAAGTATCAGATCAAAAGCCTAGTGTTTCCTCATCTGGCAGCCAAATGTAGACTTAAGGTGTTAGTTCCAAGGTGACACTGCTATTCTTCAATACAGAACTGAAACATTGAAGGTGCCAAGTTTTGAATGAAATGTTAAATCAACGCCCTTTCTATCTTTTCATGTGGAGTGCAAGGTCCCATGAAACTATTCAAGGAAGAGCACCAGCATTTACCTAATAACATCAGATATGTTATCATTGGAATTTGTTTTATGAGAAAGGTTCATGCAGAAGGGCAATACATCTAATCCCCCTCTTCAAAACGGTTAGACCACATTTGGAGCTTTATGAACAGTTTTGGTCTCGATAACATGAAACTGACATAGAAACACTGGAATAGGTGCAAATGAGATTTAATAAAATTAAAGCACAACTGAGAGACTATGTTTCTCTGTCAAATTAGTCAATAATCCTGCAGACCTTTTCATGTAAAGCCCATATTACAAATGCATACTAATTGAAATATCTTTTCAAAAGCTACACTATACTCAAACACTTTGGGCAAAGACCTCTACATACTCACCATGGTTTAGGTAAAGAGGTTTATCCTAAATCCCGAATCATTAATCATACAGTTTAACCTCCTCATTCTATTTTGGCCACTAATGAAAACATCTTCTTTAAGTCTCCCATTTTAACCACTTTCATAATCTTTGAGACATCTAAGATGTCAACCCTCAGGCCTCTTATTTCTAAAAGTGAGATCCAGCTTGTTTAATATTGACTGGCAAGTATATGCTCTCAGTTCCACTTTTATTTTTAATAAGTCTATTTTGCACCTGCTCCAGTGTTTCTATGTCTTTTATCATATTATAATGATCAAATTTGTTCACAATGCTCCATGTGTATTCTAACCATTTTGACGAGGAAGAGATATATTGTGTTGTCCTTCTGCAAGAACCTTCCTTATCTAAAAGAAATCCAATAGTAGCACATCTGCTGAATCCAAATAGCAATATCATCTTGAAAGTGATATTTTAGTACATATTGGAGTGCTGGCTAGAAAGGCCAAGGCTGAAAATGGGTTTCTCAGGATTGGGTTCATTCTAGCACAAAAGCAGGAGGTTATTCTTAATCACACCAGCTATCATCAGTGTGTTTATGAAAACTTTAATCAACACTCATCTCAGAATCACAGCACTGGGCAAAATACATGCAAATTAATCTCCACTGTGTTTGTTTCTGGTTCTTGCATCTGATAATCTAGTAATGGACGATTAGGATGATTTGCAGAGCTGTCTGAAAAAGGCCACATTTAAAATGCCAACTTTAATACAATTTTCATTAGTGATTCATTTGACCTGTGGAAAATCAAGAGAAACAATCAGTAACTGAGAACACATGCCCAGTGAAACACAGAAAAATAAGCTTGTTCAATACATGGTACATCCCTGCTGAGGTGTTTTTTTTAAAGGGTTTGTTTTGATTTTGGCCATCAGAAGTCCCATTGTGTTACACACAATATTTTAGAGGACATAAGGTAGAATTCATGTAGAGATTGTCAGATCTATCGTAATCTGGGTGAATGATTGATAGACAGTAAACACCCCAGAGAAATGGTACGAGAAACCATTTGCAACCTTTCTTTTGGCTTTAACACAGAAGATCAAAAGAATGTACAATTCTTCTTTTTGTATGGATTTTTAAAAAATAAATCCATCATAATCAAGTATCATTCAGAAAGAACTTGCTGTTTTGTGTCAGAATAGTATACCTCAAAAGCTAAACCTATCAAAAAGGCTAAATGGACTGGGGTTCTTTTCTCTATAAAAGTCAAGACAGATTGGTGCCTTGATGGAAGTCTTGAAGATTATGAAAAAACAGCTGAACAGAAAAGACATAAATATGTTTCAAATATTTCTGGAGGTATGGGTCCCATAATGTTGGGACAATAATTCCAATTAGAGGTGTTATTGAACAAGTCAGATCTCAGTGTTAAACCTAGCATGATAGACCACAAGTTTTATTTTTGGTTACCATGGATAGTCACTGAGGCTGACAGCATACTTATAACAAAAGAGCATCAAAGTTTATTACTTACAAAAGGTGAAAAAACACAAGCTACTTTACACTTCAGAGGAACTCGCAAAAATAGACTTACTAAAAATATCATAAATACTCAACTCTTCTACTTCCAACAACAACTTAACAAACGTTCAAGCTTCAGTGAAGAATCACTGTTTCCATTTTAAAATTCCTTTTGCAGCTTCTCCAGCTGGATTTGGTTTCTTTCTGGCCAACTTTTTCATTTCTTTAATGCTCATTCATTCTTTAGTTAGTTTCTTTGGGGGACCCTTAAAGAAACTGCTAACACAACTCAGTTACTTCTTACCATGGATTCCTTAAACTGCTCTTTTGTAGCCTTCCACTTCTGGAGCTTTCTCTAACTGACTATTTCTTTGGACCTAACCTCATCTACACTGCTGCCCTTACAGGATTTCTTTTCCCCAAATAACATGCTAACTGACACACTCCCTAATCTTCGAAGTGGTTCTCTCTTTTTATGGAGAAATAATTCCGTCTCCCTGTTATCAAACAACTACCTACCTTTTTTCTCACTTCTGTCCTTTTTATTGACCTCTGATCTATTCCCCTCAACAGTTTGTTTAAAAGCTGATTTAAATGAATTTAAATGCAATAACAGAACTTCGACACCATTCATAGAACTCTGGTGAAGACCTTTCCTTCATAACTCACACAATATAGAAATAAAAATCAAACTTCGTGCTATACATTATTCTGTCTGCTTTAGAATCTAAGTTTACAAACAATATTTCAATCACAAACCTTCATAACAATGGTCACAAACAAATTCAGTGAGATGTTCAATGTGTTTTTTTCTGATCCAAAGAGTAGCGAGAATGCAGAATGAACTAGTACAGAAGATGGTTAAGCTGAATAACATAGATGAATTTAAGAGGAAGCAATCTAAGTGCATGAGTGAGAAGGAAATTTAAGGATTATAGAGATTGGTAAGGTAAAGCAAATTGGAAGCAAATTTGCATGGAACATAAATAGTGGCATAAACCTGTTAGGTCAACCTGTATATGGGCTTTAAATTCAATGCATTACATTCATTTTAAAAATTCCAGGGAATGTTTAATTAAATGGACAAGAGAATTAAGTCATGTTATGCACAATGTTGCTAAAATGTGGCAAGCTGCAATTCAGACTGCACCTTTAAGTAGAAATAAGGACTTATCATATCCATAGTACAATTGTGGGCTGAGCATTATGTAGATTAGATGTCGATAGTCAAATTGCAGAGGAACATTGAAGCCAACATTCCCTCTGTAAGTTTAAATTAGTACCATGGCATTATGAGGATGCTGTAGTGTAGAGGTAATGTTAGTTACTGACGCACTACTGACTAGTAATATTGAACCCCAAGCTCATACTTTGGGGATATGGGCTCAAACATCACCTGTGATAAGTCATGAAACTTGAATTCAAGAAAATCTGGAATTCAAAGCCTGATGATAATGATTCTTCATAAAAATGCATCTGGTTCCCCTTTAGGGAAGGAAACTGCTGGTCTAATGTAACTCCAGGCCTATATCAGTACAATTAATCCTGAAATAGCCCTGCAAGTCACTCAATTCCAGGACAATTAAGTGGGCAATAAATGTTGGCCTTACCAGTGACACCCACTTCCCACACTAAAAGCGGGGATAGAAACTTGAATGTGACCAAGTTTTGGTCTGAGTAACAGTTCATTGTGTGTAATGAATGGAAACTTTGAGTGAGACGTTTTAACCATGAATCTTTTATTGTACTGAAAGTTAAAACATGTGACAACAAAATCCCTTGTAGATTTTTGGCTTGAGATAGATTGTTTTGTTACAATATTCTGGCATTTGTTCAGTCTATTTTACCTTGTAACTTAGTCTAGTAACACTCTCAAATAAAACAGTCATGTAATGTAGTCTATAATAAAGTACACCAACACTGGGAATGACTTAATAATTGTTACATAATAAATGGAGTCAAAGACAGTTTATTAAGCTGTCAATAACCAGAGATTTAACCGGTCTTTTATTTTAGAATAATATTCATATTCATTGTCAAATAATTTAAACTGTCTAATTTTGTCTTTTTTATATGCAGAATATTTTGAAAATGTCAACTGTTAACTTTATAAAAACGTATCAGTGTTATAGAAAGAAGACTAAGTTACAATATTATTGGAGTTCAGTTATCATCTACAGATCTGAGATGACTAACGTAACCAATGACATAACATAACTAACTGACACACACACGCACACATGAGTGTTACTGCTAATGTCATGATAACTTTTGTATTTTAGAAAAGACATCTACCAATCTAATGATATTAGTGCTATACAATTACAAGATCAGTTAGGAAACAAGATAGAATGTTTTCAATTTGAAAATGACAACAACAATTTGTCCTTATAGAGCATTTTAACACAGTAAAATAACTGAAGGCAGTTCACGGAAATATTATAAACCAAATGTCAACACTGACCCATGTGAAGAAATAACAAGGCAAGTAACTAAATTGTTGGTCAAAGAGGTAGGTTATAAGGAGTCACATAAAGGGGGAAAGAGGTACAGAGGTGAAGCAGTTTAGTGAGTGAATTTTAACAGTCTACTTCAGCTTCAGATTGTTGCCAAAGAAGTTACTGGTATTTTAATTGTATTATTGAGATTAATCATAGACAGGTGAAAAGCATTGATTGAAAGAGTACTCTGAGCAGATATAAAGAGAGACCCCAACGGGGTGGGTGAGAGCCCAATGGTACCTAGGGGCAGACTGAGAGCCAGAAGGGGGGTAGCCGTCCTCAGCGCTGTCACCCTGGGCAGGTACCAGGGCGGGCTGCCCCAGAGGTGGTCGAAAGGTGCTGAGGGTGGTTAGTGAAGCCGGAAGGTGGGTAGGCCGTCCTGACTGCTGTCACCCTGGGCGGGTACTGGGGTGGGCCGTCCTAGAGGTGGTCGAAAGGTGTGTCAGGGCGGACCGAGAACTGGAAGGGGCATGGGGTGGACCGAGAACCGGAAGGTGGGTAGGGGCGGGCTGCCTTAGAGTGGTCGGAAGGTGGGAGGGGCGGGGGCTTGCTGGGTCTGTATTGTCTGCACTTTTGTATGTAACGGTATTGTCTAATGTATAAATGTCATTGTCACTGTCTTGTCATATGTGGAACTGGGATTTGAGGTTTGTCCTCCTCTCCCTGTAAAATGGTTGAACGGTAGGGTTCGGGGCCTGGCTTTGCTGCTCCTCTCCCTTGTAAAATTGCTGTCTTTTGTGTACAGCTGTCAATGTTTTTTTGTAAATTGTTTTGTAATTTGTTTAATAAAATATAAAGAGAGACCCTTGCACAAGATGGCAGAGGAATGGGCTTGGTAATGGCACAAGTACTTGCTTATGTGACTGTCTTAGCATCCAGCTCATTGACAATGCCATCCACGAAGTTTAAACTCTGGTGCTCAGCCCCCAAAGGTACTATGGTTGCTACAACACAGGACTGGCAAACCAAACCAGACCAGAGTGAATTCGTAACACAGTGAAATTAAACATTGGAAGACTCTAATAATTGTGCATTTGTTCCTAACCAGACATTACAAAAAACTGATCTTAGACATCAAATTTATGACCTAAACAAAAATGAACAATTTATTATTAATAGTGTAACCTTAACAGAGCACAGATGAACTACAAACCAATCTAATTAATATCTACAATCTAAGCCCAATCTTCTTTGATCACCCAATCACTCATACACTGACAGACAGATATAGTTAAGGGATAAAATTTTAAAAATCATAAGTTGCCAGTTTGAGAATAGCTTCAATGATGAATATCAAGTCTTCATGAAATCCAATAGGCTGTATTATCAGCATACAGAATTGTATCTTGCTTGAATTCTGAACTCACTGGTCAATGCAAACAGCTTCTGCGGACCTCTGGAGACTTGTCCTTATTTCTGATTTACTGGAGTTCTTTTCTCAGGTCTTTCAACGAATCAATTAATTGCAGAGTAACAAAAGAGAGCAAAACCAAAAAAAGACTAGTCCCTAACTTCCAAAGCAACACTACCTCCTGCTCAAAATCCCAGTTAAAAACCAGTTCACCTTTTGGTTTCTTTTCCTTTTTCAACATTCTCTGTAGTTGGCTGGCCAGCAACGGTCCAGCTTGTTTGGCAAATTCAACAGCCAACTAGCTGCCAGTCTATGAACATAACAGCTCAGTCTTGGTTCGACTATGGTACTCTTAGAGCAGTACTTAACTGCACTACCTTTCCAGGATAGTTCTGAATGGCAAAAATCAGTTTTTTGTTCTCTTCCATCTCTTCAAAAAAGGAAGATAAGCTGCTCTTCAAAGTTCAATTGTAACTCACATTTCCAAACCAAATATGGGAAAAAAATAAAAGACAAATAATGATGGTCTCATCATGGTGACAAGGCAGCTTAAATGTGCAGTGTACTACCATCTGAACTGACCAACATTCAAACAGAATGTCATATTAGCCTTGTAACTAGAAATCTCACCATTTTGAGTTGTCTCTCAAAAATTCCCTCTGTGCCTTTCAACTTTGCATAGAGGGGTTTCCTCAATGGGCTGCCACTCTACACCCTCCAATTTCCTCACCCTTATCAACCTTTCAGACACAACGTGGTGTTCCATTTGCCATCCAGAGGTGATGTACGTCCCAGGAGGTAGTTGTCTATGTTGAAGTTCTCCCTTTTATTTCCAGGGATTTGATGTGGAGCACATTGTATGTAGCAGTCTGTTGCAACAGGAAATTACAGTGGTTCACAAACTCCCAGATGTTATGTTTACTATGCCCGGATGTGTCCAAATTCCAGGTGGATACTTTCTAAGCAACCTGCTCAGAGATGTTATTGCACACTGGAGCAGTTGAGTCTTAACTCAAGCCTCCTGGCCCATGAGAGGTCTGTGCCATGAGAGCCCTTCACTATGATCTAGATATAAACTAGTTGCATCACATTGTTGGACACCAGGTACAGAGGTGGGTGGGCTGACTGGAAATTCCTCAAGGGTCTGCTCTTATGCCTGTCTAAAGTGGACATTAACAGGTCTAAGGCATCAGGCCATTGAAGAGATTGTTAGATCCAACTACCTATCTCCCTTCCATAGTTATGTGAATACCTGAGTGGAGACAGCACATGCGTTCCACTGACACACTTAAGGCCTTCTTTGATCAATGGGCACTACTGGGGCTGGAATGCATTACTGATGTTTAGACAACGTTTGGGTTTAATTTAACATGATTCTTTCAAAGTTTTGATTTTGGTTGCAGCAGATGTCATTTCATTAATATTATTAATTTGGTTTCATCGGTTTATTTCAATTTGGACTTTAAATCAATCTAAAAGAGGCACCACAGGGAGTAGGATGCATCATCTCCTCACCACTGACAAATTTTAATTTAATTTCACAGGTTTTGGTTGAATATTTGCTTTGCATATTAAGGGACTGTCACCCATTAATTTAGGTAATCTGTGTATTAGCTCTTTACGGATTTTGAACAGAGTATAAAGAGGAACGCCTCCATGCCCAGAGGGCACAGCTGGGACTAGATTGCAACATCTCCCACCAATCAAATTTAAATTTGCTATGTTTGCTTTGGTGATTTATATTTTGTTCCCATACCTCTTTGAGGGGCTATCAGTTAGTTACTTAATTTATTAATTATTTGCTTAGAGTATAAAGAGAAGCTTCTTTGAGGGCTCTCGTGGTACTGTGGTAGTGCCCCTGCCTCTGGGATAGGAGGCTGCTGGGTCCAGACAAGTCCTACCTGCTCCAGAGATGTGTATTAACATTTCTAAACAGGATGACCTGTTGGAAGGGAGGAGGGTTCTTCACCAGACTGTTTCTGTGCCTGAGTGTCTTGGAGAGGGAGCACATAGTATCTGTCAATGTGTTTGTGGTCTTCCTCCACAGGTGGACACCACAGAGGATGCACTGCAATGTCTACCGCAGTTGTTCAATTTTAATTTGGTAATTCTATTTTTAAATTTGTTTTTTGTTATAGTGCTCTTTTAAGGGGTTGATTGTGTGATGTTTAGCATATTGTTTACTCAAATGGTACCAAAAGAGACTTCTGCAACACCAACTCTTCCTTCGGGACAAGTCCAACATATATATTACATAAATATATTATATTTTACTGAAAACTCATTTTTCAGCAAAAAATTGATGCCTGCCTTCAGACTGAAGTAATAAGAAGAGGGATGACTCAGGAATGGAGTTCCTAGTAGACATTGACGATAATAGATTTGGTCTTCCCAATATTAAATTGGTAACTTCTGCTCATCCAATAGTAAATATAAGTCAAACAACATAGACACAGTGGTGAGACTGTGAAAGGTGATTGTGAGGTAAAGTTGAATGACATTAATGTTAAAGCAACCAACTCTGTCACTAACAGATGACAGATTTTAATCTGTTGGAAGCAGGGTGAAGAGAAATGATAGTCTTGTTCTGAGGATGGGAGGGATGGGAGAGTATTATTTGCTGGTGAACCTGTTGTAAGGCAGGAGAGTTGTTGAGCAGCCTATATAGGGAGAGTGTTGCGGGGGGGGATTCTGCTGAACCTGTCAGTGTAGAGGGGAATGGGGTTGGTGGCTAGCAAGCTTGTCCTAGAGAGCTGTAGAGAGGAAGATTGCAATTTGCATGCTCAAGTGTTTAAAATACACGTAGGGAAAAGAGAATAGTGAAAACAAGCGAAGCTGGTACTCGTCAATATGGGACACAGGGCAACAGCTCCAAACGAAGGATGGTCCCATAAAGCCAGGGACATTGGTCACCCTGATCAGTGTAAGTGTGGAAAGTGACACTGTTTGTTTAAAGGTTGCATGTACAATAGGAAATAGGAGGGGCCAAGCATTGGAGGACCTGAGTGGTAGCTGTGAATAAGCAGCAAGAGAGGTCATCCCAAGTGATTCTTTGGCTTTGATTTGGTCAGTCATACAGTCCCTTCGGCCCAACTTGTCCATGCCAACCAAAAAGACCAAACAGTAAAAATGGAACCAAGTCGGTACGATGACATCTAATTGGGCGGCAGTGGAGAGGTGTTGAAGAAGGATGTTACAGCTGCATTAAAAGCTGCGGACAAATCAAAAGGATTAGGTTACCTTTGCAAAGTCACGTAGCCTTGCTTTTGTTGATTATGTCAAAAACCACACAACACCGCATTATAGTCCAACAGGTTTATTTGAAACCTGTTGGACTATAACACAATGTCGTGTGACTTTTGACTTGGTCCACCTCAGTCCAACGCTGGCACCTCCACATTTTTGTTTATTATGCTTTTGAGGAATTTAAATTTGCATCCACAAGCAAATTGCTAATGCACTCAAGATCCAAAGGTTCTGTTTCATTCAAATTTCTAAATTGCCGTGTATTTTTGTTGAGCACGTACTTGTGGTTTTTCGCTAGTTTAAAAAGGTTTTGCTGCAGTGATAGCAGTGTTTCATTTGGAGAGATGAGAAAAAAATATCTTTCAGAAATTAGGACAGGAAGCCCCTGCTGGGTGGTGAATGACACAGAAAAAGTTTAAAGAATATTGTTTTTAAAAGGGCACTGACTTTATGGAAAATGTGTTTGGCAACACTCGTTTTTTTTTTCAAATAGCTGCTTGGAAAAAAGGATAATTACATACATGCTAGTGAAATAGATGATCAAACCATTTTAAATACTATCACCAGAGGTGGGCAAAGTCAATGATTTCTCCTGTTTGTGAATCCATTTGTGTATAAACAATATATCTCAACTAACGGATGAAATTTGACAAACCTTAGTATACACATTCGGTATGAATCAAGGAAGAACTGATTGGTTTTGAAGATGCAGATCTTTGATTTATTTTTTTAAAAGGATTTTCTAACATTGAGAAGAGGGTAGCATTACTTCTGTGTTGATAGTATTGTTGGTTGTAAATGATGTTTAGGATTGAGTCTGACACTTTGCTGGAATTTGTCACAACTATCTATTTGAAGTTTCCAGAACAGGTTGTTAGATGTTAGTTGGCCTGATAGATGCAAGATGGAAATGCTTAACAAAAAGATTTCTTCTTTCAGCTTCACATTTACTGATCAGCCCTAAAACGGGAAAAGGTTCAAAAGAAGAACAGCATAATTGTAATAATGTTGCATTAACACAGTGTGATGGATGTATAGACTGTATTGTGTACCCTCTTTGTTTGGTGATGTTATATCAAAAGGAGCATAAAACTTGCCTCCCTCCTTCATTCTTAAGCCAATCTTCCTTAACTTCATTCTCAGGGTAGGCTATTTCAGAGATAATTTAAAAGTCAACCACACTGGTTTGATATTGGAATTACAAATAGGCTCAAGAGCATCAGGATGGAAATATTGTCTTCTTTTATAAACGAACTTGATTTGTTTTACAAAATCAGACAGCTTTATGGTCAATTTTTACTAACTTTTGTGGATTTTCATTATGTTTCTTTGTTGAAAATTGAGTCCAAAGTCTCAAACCGCCGAGGTGAAACCTAAGCTTTTATTTTTGCAATTATTAGTACAGGTCTTTGTGCTACCAATCTTCATGATGTGAGAAGGTGATTAGCTGATGTTGCTCTGAATCTTTCTTGCAATAATTAACTTTAGCTTCAATTCTAACCTGAAGATTTCTATACATTTTGTGAGGTGGAAGGGGGAAAAAAAGATTCATCTTGCTATCTGGCTCATCAAATGTAGACGAAAAGCAGCTACAGGAGAAAATGAGGACTGCAGATGCTGGAGATCAGAATCAAAAGTGTAGTCGTGGAAAAGCACAGCAGGTCAGGCAGCATCCGAGGAGCATGAAAATTGACATTTCGGGCATAAGGCCCTCATCAGGAATGAGGCTTGTGAGCCAAGGGGATGGAAAGATAAATGGGAGTGGGGTGGGGCTGGGAGGAACGTAGCTGAGAGTGCGATATGTGCGAAGGTGGGGGTAATGGTGATAGGTTGGAGGGGAGGTCAGAGCAGATAGGTAGGAAGGAAGATGGACAGGTGGGACAGATCATGAGGGTGGTGTGAAATTGGAAGATTGAATCTGGGATAAGGTGGGGGGAGGGGAGATGAGGAAACTGGTGATATACACATTGATCCCGTGTGGATGGAGGGCCTCAAGGCAGAAGATGAGGCGTTCTTCCTCCAGGTGTCTGGTGGTTAGGGGTTTGGCGATGGAGGAGGCCCAGGACCTGCATATCCTTAGTGGAGTGGGAGGGGGAGTTAAAGTGTTCAGCCATTGGGCAGAGGGGATGGTTGGTGCAGGTGTCCCGGAGATGTTGTCTAAAATGTTCTGCTACAGTTCAGTTTAAAACTCAATATAAATTTCATAATTAATAATGAGTAAAAAATCAATACTTCCGTATAAGGACATTATATCCGACTGAGAAGCTCTGGACGTTATAATTGGTAGATTAAAGAATGTGCTTAAAATGAATGCAAGTAATGTGTTTGAGGGAATTTTTAAATTGAATCTAATTTTTTATGCCTACATAGAACAAGCATGGCTAAGACTGTGATGAAATCTCAATTACCCATCAATGAACAGTTGGAAACTGAATAAAAATGACTTAGCTTTCCCTATTTCAGGCTTCATAACCCATCAAATGAATTCAAATCATGGCTGGATAACTATCACTAGACCACTGTAGATCAAAATGTTCCTCACTTAGAGATAAGTTGCATTCCTGAAAATTGTGACTTTAAGTAAAATGACTTTAAGCGAATCATAAGATCCCATAGAAACTAATGTTAAAGCCAAAGTTAGGTTCCTTCGGACATTTCTGTTCCAAAAAAGCAATGTACAAGTTGAAATTCTGTATCATACATGCACAGCACTGTACACCTATTGCTGAAATAACTGAACCTTAAATAGCTCACTGAATGTAAAGAGAAATAAAATATACAATACAATATTTTAAAATTACGATCACCTGCACAGTACTTTTAAATTGACTAGGCTCCATCTAGTGGCAGATATTGGATAGCAACTGAAGTCCCAGGACAACAACGGACATGAATACCTGCCACTAGATGGACACAAGGACAATTTCAGAATGGGAACACAGAGGGATGACTGAAGATAGACTCCAGGGTCAAAGGTGAAAACAAAGGGTAGGAAATGAAGCCAGGTGTTGGGGTCAGCAATGACAGGAGGAAGACTAGGCTGGGGAGCAATGCTGAGTGGTAAGGTGGAAAAGAGACAAAACCCAGGAAGTAGCAGGGAAGAAAGGGCAGGAGGCATTACAGAGTGGAACGGCCAAATGACAATGGCAACAGCATGATGGAAAGGGACAGGGGTATCAGAGTAAGTGCTGCAGATAAAACTATGTGAGCAGGCAGGTCACAGTGGAAGAAGCCTGTGGCAAATGACGTTAAAGTGGAACTGGCAACATTAGCTGGATTTACTGACACTAATTTATTAATGAAGTTAAAGTGAAGCAGTGTCAAGTGAGACAGCATTAAGCCAGAACTCAATGTACTTATACTCAGAATCAGCTCAGAATATCCTGAACATCAAAGCTGTTCTGGGTTTTTGAAATAAGTGATGCTGATATATTATCACAAGGCTCTTGATGGTGAACATTCAATCTCCTGTTTTCAGCAGAAGCAGAAAATGTGAAAAATCTTATTTACCGTCTTCCAGCAGAGATTTTCAATTTTATTGAACTGCCAGTTTTCGCAAATTCTTTTTGACCACAATATACTGATTATGAGGGATTGGAGTTCTCCTAAAACTGGCATAATACATTAACAAAATACTTTGAAGTTAATAAATCCAAACAAGTAATTAATAAAAATGAATAAAAAATTAGTTAAATACATAAGAAATAAAAATGTGCTGAAAGAATATTTTCATAATAAAAGGCTCAATTGGCAAGTTTGCGCTAAACTCTCTTTATCTCCTAGGTGCACAGGTTACCTGCGCTACATAAATTCAATTCTTCTGTACTTGATCCTCCCAATGGAAATATTCCCAATTTAGTGGAAAGAAGTAGGCTAATTCAACAATGAGCATTTAGAGATAGCATTTGAAATCTGAATAGTTTTAAACAAGCAACTAATTTAAACTACTAAGAATCTGGTAGGACAGAAGGGTCCATTTAATGATTCGGATGATGAGAACACTGATTTAATATAGCTGAGAGATCATCTTTTGCTATTGTCCAATAAGAAGGGTAATTTTTCTCAGTGGACACTGTTCAGATTTATACCATCTTCTCCTCTAGAAAATCTCTCCTGAATCAGATAAATTAAAGACACAATTATTAAAAATGATTCCTTGTTTATTATGCTATTTATATTTACACTCCAGAGTAAGAACAATTTATTAAAATTGATTTCAGTACATTTAATGGGGTATAAAAGTTAAATGAATATCTTACTTAATGGTCTCAAACAAGGGATTAATGAAAAAAGAAAGCACAAATTGAATTTCACATGGAGAAGGATGATGAATTTGTATCAGCTCAGTTTCAGAAACATGATTTTACTTTGTAGTTGATTAACAGCAACTAAAGTTCATTTTATAAAAATCCAAAATTCCACATTTTTTTTTAATGTTTTACCAATTAAGCATATCCAAGAAGGCAACTCGAAAGCTTAAATTCTTCTGGGCCAATCAATCTGTTTGGCATTGCCCTATCAATTAATATATCCTTAAAAAGACTCTTAAATTATGAACAATATCATAAGATTTGATCGACTCAATGAAAATCCTGAGGGGTCTTTGACAGGGTAGGTGTAGAGAGAATTTTTCATCTTAGGGTAAATCTAAAATGAGGGGCCTTTACTGGACTCTTGTGTTGCAGTGGTAGTGTCCCTGCCTTTGAGTCAGAAGGTTTAGGTTTCATCCTAGCTGTTCCAGAGGTGTACAATAGTAGCTCTGAGCAGGTTGATTAGAAAATATTTTGAAATGTGGTCATTGTTTAAAATAGGGAGTCACCCAATTATGTCAGATGACAGTTCTTCTTTCTCAGAGAACATCTTAAGTCTTTGGAACTCTTTTCCTTGAAAGCAGTAGAAACGGGATCTTTGAATATTTTTAAGGCAGAGGGAGATAGATTTTGATAAGCTAGGTGAGAACAGTTATCATGGGTTACAGAGAAATATATTATCTTATTGAATGACAATCAGGTTTGAGAAACTCTTCCTAACTCATATGTTTGTGTGTATATATGTTCTGAGGCAATTAATATGATAAATACACAAATTCTGAAAAATCAGGTCTAATAAGAGCAAGCAAAAGCAACAAATGCTTGAGATCACAGTGGGTCAGACAGTATCCATGGAGAGAGAGCAAGCTAATGTTTCAAGTACAGATGACTCTTCATCAGAGCTCTGATGCTGTCTGACCCCCTGACCTCTAGCATTTCTTGTTTTTAGTACAGAATCCAGTATTTGCTCCTCTGATAAGCACAAGATGATGTTTCTGTGTAGCAAATCAAATATCAATGTCTGCAAATTTGAGATGCACGCATATCTCTTCATTCCTAGAACGTTTTGGCCATTTTGAACATTAGTAACGCATGTGCTGTTAACATGCATTTATTTTCAAGAAGATTTGGCTCATATCCTACTCAATATTTGCTTTAAGAAGTCCTAGTCTTCTCTGAATGCAGTGTCTTCAATGTTTTGAAAGCTACGTTAGAAATAGTGACAAGTGAATAATTTAACTGGTCATGTCAACAAATGTTTAGTTGGTCAACATTATTATAACTGTACTTTTGTAAGCTAATTTTCTCTACAATGCTTTATGCTTATTTATCATGATAAATGATTGGAACATTATTTTGACTCTATTTACTGATATATCATTCTTGCCCAAAGTTATTTATTAGTAAAAGATTCCCTAATTTTGATTATTTAGCAACAACTAAAAATGAATAAATACATTTTTATAATCTGACATGAAGAATAATGAACATACAGAATGCACAGGAAATTAATATTGGACATGCAATTAGATTTGTTGATATTTACAGCTGCTTTCTGGCTAACAACTTTCACATAAATTACTACAACTTTAAATATCCTAAAATTGTTATTTTTTCTGTCTATACTCACATTTGTAGATGTAATGTTTATATATGTTGAGAAGAATAATTGCTGTGCTAATTCTCACACAACATAAGAGTTGTTCAGTTTGAACTCATCCAGAAATCTTGCTAATCCAGGTTTTCCAATTTGTGCATCTGCTAACATTCTATTTTATAAACAAAGTTCTGTCTTTTTTAATGCAAAAGCCAAATCAGTTTTATCACACATCATATCTTTCCATTCAGGCTACAGCACCTGGTATTGAGAGGCAATCTTTTGTCCACAGGAAATGGAATGAAAAACAGTGTGCAAAAAACCAAACTACTGCTGATCTCTTCAGAAATCTTAGAATATGATGTAATGGGCTTACAATTCAATATAGAAACTGATAATAAACCTTTGAAAATTCTTCCAAATACTAAAGAAATAGCTAAGATCTTGCAACAATTCAGATTGTGGCTAACGAGGTATGACTCAACTACTGATTATGTACGAGGGAAGTGCCAAACAACAGCAGACAAATAATTGAGGATGAAAGTAATTGCCACAAAGAAAGACAGATTTAGATTTCATTGAAGAGGTTGAAGCGTATCCAGACAAAAATCACAGAACATGGAAAATCACTGTCCTCCTCATGGTTTTCAATTTTTCCAAGTTTTGTGTCATTTGACGCTTTGGAATTGTCCCCTGCATCCTGAGGAGGTTGGTCAAAGTAGCATGGAAGTAAGATACAAACAAAGGACCTTGCAGAGTACATTTGAAGTTCCCAAATCACTTGGAAAGTCAGTTATCAATACCAATGTTTGTGGAGACTATCATCTTTTTCTAGCAATTTAATGCAAAGTCCAGAAAAGTACTGGTGAGCAATAAAATCCAGGTTTGTAAAGCAACAGAGGTTTAGCTGAACAGCCCTATGACAAGGGGATACATTAAAACCTGAAATTTTAAAAAATCTTCCTTATCCTTATGTGTCCCTGCAATGAACTCATCTGATGGGCCTCAGCTCCAAATGTTTCCTCCAGTTATGCCTGGTGAAACTCCATGCATTTGGTCCAAAGCTCCACAGTTTCACTGAAGGTTGAGGTGCTCCCTTCCTATTCTCTCTCCATATGCGTGTGAGACTGACATCATTACACATCCTCCCGAAATCGCATTACTGTCATCTCCCCATCAAGTCTTCAAACTCCTTATGAACATCTTCCCCTCAAGCTTCTTCTAGATTTAACAAAGATTTCAATTCTTGCTGCTTTGATCAACCTTCTTGATCATGCACCCATCAGAGGATAATGGTCAATGGATATTTTTGGGCTGGAAGAAGGTTTACAGAGCAATTCTCTGTAGTTGGTATGAGGAAATTTGTTTTTTTCTCATATATATTAATTATCTGGACCTTGTTGTGCAGGGGAAAATTTCAAATCTTGCTGATAACTCAAACCTTGGAAAAATTGAAATTATGAGGACGACAGTGTGGAACTCCACACATTTTGTGATATTCGGATGTATAGACTTCAACCTCTTCAATGAAACCTAAATCTGCCTTTTTTCGTGGTGCTTATTTCTATCCTCAACTGTGTGACTGCTGTTGCTTAGCACTTCGCCTGTCCATAATCAGTAGTTGAATCATAACTAATTAGCTAGAAGAAAGTGAGGACTGCAGATGCTGGGTTGAATGGAGACAATAGTGTGGTGCTGAAATAAGCACAGCAGATCAGGCAGCATCGATTCTCCTGCTCCTCGGATGCTGCCAGACCTGTGTTTTTCCAGTACCACACTCTCCACTCAGAATTAATTAGCCACAATCTGAACTGTTGTACTGTGGGCAACATCTTGGCTATTTTCCTTAGAATTCAGAGAAATAATCAAAGGTTTACATCAGTTTCTATGTTGAACTGTAAGCCCATATTATTGTGTTCTAAGATTTCTGAACAGATTAGGAGTGTTTTGACTTTAAAAAAATTTTTCCTGGTTGATCTTCCCATTTCCTTGCTAACAGAGACGTAGTTTTACATTTGTTCATGGAATGTTGACATTGCTGGATAGACCAGAATTTGTTGCCCATCTCCAATTCCACCTGGAGAAGATGATGCTGGTGAGCTGTTTTCTTGAACTACTGCAGTGGTTAGGGTATAGGGAGACCTCAGTGGCGTTAGGAAGACAGTCCTGAATTTTTACCCAGCAGCGGTGAGGGAATGATAATAAAGTTCTGAATCAGGATGTGCTTAGCTGGAGAAGTACTTGTAAATGGTAGCATTCCCATTTATGTGCTGCTCTTTTTACCCAAGTTGATAGACATTGTGAGTTTGGAAGGTGTTGTTGCAAAAGCATTGGTGAATTATTGCAGTGCAGCTTGTAGATGGCACACACTTCTGTCATTGTATATTAGTTTTGAAGGTATTGAACGTTGAAGGTGGTGGGTGGGGTGACAAGCAGGCTACTTTCTCCTAGATGGTGTCAAGCTTCTTGATTGTTAGTCTTACTTAATGGAAATGCCATTGAATGTCAAGAGATTCACTCTTGATGGTGATGATCATTGCCTGGCATGAATGTTATTACCAATCATCAGTCCGACACTGGATGTTGTGCAGATCTTGATACGTATGGTCACTGACTGCTTCAGTATCCAAAGTGTTACAATGGTGCTGAACATCAGACAGTCAGTTATCAATGAACATCCCCACTTCTGACTTCATTTTATGCTCTTATGATGAGGGCAGTCCATAATAATATGGAGCAGTTGACGGTGGTTGGGTTGAGGACACGATTGAGGAACTCTGCAGTGATGGCTCTAGATATGAGATGATTGACTTCCAACACTCACAGACATATACCTAGAACAAAAGGAAGGACAACGCAGAGCTTTCTTCTTGATTTTCGTTGACTCCCACTTTGACTGTCACCATGCTTGGTTGAATGCCGCCAATCACTCTCACTTTATTTCTGGAGTTCGGCTGTTTTATTTATGCTTTAAATTGTGTTGTAATGAGGTCAGCAGGTGAATATCCCAAGTATCAGTGACAGGTTATTTCTCGGCAAATGCTGCATGACAGCACTGTCAATGACATTTTCATCACTTTGATAGAGAATAGCCTGTTAATATTGCAGTAAGCATTCTGAAGTCATCCTAATTTTTGTGCACAGAACACACAGGGGCACCTGTCCACATTGTTGGGTGGATGCTGTTGTTGTAGCTATATTGGAACAGCTTAGATAAGGTCATGGCTAATTCTGCAGGACAAGTCTTCAATATTATTGCCAGAATGTTATCAGGGTCCATAGTCTTTGAAGTATTCGGTGTCTTCTTGATTTATATAGCATGAATCATTTTAGTTGAAGACTGGCTTTTAGAATGTTTGGGACCTCAGTAAAAGGCTAAGAGCGCTCCCATTGCAATCAAATTTATTCACCACATGCATGCCACAGACATCTGCCTCAAATCACCAATTGGATTTACTGGTCAAGGAGACTATTTAATGGGTTTTTCCACTGAAATTACTTCAACGGAGATTGCAAGGTGCTTTTACTGAAGGGTGGCTCATGGCTTACCAATGATCCATTCTTTCTGACAGGGTTTCAAGGTTGCAATACATTATTGTGAGGTATTTCATATTAGTATGTGCATATTTAACTGAAAGAACAACATAATTTTCCTGTTTAAATTGATGATACATTTCAATAACTCAATTAATTAATGAAATAATTTAAACATAAGCAATAAATAGAAATATGAAAAAGTCATTCAAACGGGAGTCATAAATAGAATTGAATAAGCACACACTTAATATTCTGTCTACATAGGTAAAAACAATGACTGCAGATGCTGGAAACCAGATTCTGGATAAGTGGTGCTGGAAGAGCACAGCAGTTCAGGCAGCATCCAAGGAGCTTCGAAATCGACATTTCGGGCAAAAGCCTGATGAAGGGCGTTTGCCCGAAACGTCTATTTCGAAGCTCCTTGGATGCTGCCTGAACTGCTGTGCTCTTCCAGCACCACTAATCCAGATTCTGTCTACACAGCTGATTGGCCAGACAATACAGCAATGCTATTGCAGCTGGAAGCCATGTAGTTCAGAAGTTTTCCAATTTGATTTCTAGACTGTATTAGGGGATATAGAGGGGAAGTGATAGTGGTGGAATAGCCTTGGCCTTATAGAATTGGTTTCAATGCTCTTGGCCTGGGCATGAGGCCATTGAAAGCAATGAGGAATGTTATTTCCGATCAAGGACCTCAGTTGTGTTGGTATCAAGTAAAGCCAAGATTAACTCAGCTGTGAAGAATCCTCTGACATTCAAGGTTAACTCTTCTGACTATACAGGACTATTGACCAATTGAATTATATGATACATTTGTCGAACGATATCTTAGCATCAGGAGGGGTAAAATTATAAGTTAACTATTGATGCACACAATTCCCAAATAAACATATTTGCTTGTGATAAAGATGTGTTCTAGATTTTGCCTCAGCTTTGTACTTGCATGTAAAAAAAAACTGAAGTGTTTTATAAAATTAAATTTGGCCTTTAATGTCTGCTCTAAATTGCCTGACATCATTGGTCAAGAATATACTTCACTAAAGGAACT
The DNA here is from genome assembly GCF_004010195.1 of Chiloscyllium plagiosum. NCBI lineage: Eukaryota > Metazoa > Chordata > Chondrichthyes > Orectolobiformes > Hemiscylliidae > Chiloscyllium > Chiloscyllium plagiosum. Next base: position 39,535,130 of record NC_057729.1, on the reverse strand, counting down.
GACCTTCAGGGATTAAAAGAGATAGTGATAGATTAGGTGAATAGGTAGTACAGTGGTAGATGGAATTAAATGCAAGCTGGGGCATGGTGGCTCAGTGGGTAACACGTTGCCTCACAGTTATACGGATCCAGGTTCAAAACCAGCCTTGTGCGACTACCTACGTGAAGTTTACCCGTTCTCCCTGTGTCTGTAGGGCTTTCTGCCAGGTGTTCCAGTTTCCTCTCACAATCCAAAGGTGTGCAGGTTGGGTGGATTAATTGTGGGAAATGGAGGGGGGAACTATTTCCCTTTATAAAAGGCAGCCATAAGCCTACACCATGATGAACATGGCCAACCATTTTAGGAAGGCAAACAATACATGACATGCCTATTATCACAATTATGTCAAATAAAATAACCTGCACTTGAATAGCATCTGAGCACCGCAGTAGAACAATTATGACTTAACTGCTTTCAGGATATTAATATCAATGGCATGGAACACATTCTCAAGTTTGCAAAGGTACTGTTCCTGTAGATTATGCTGTAAATGTGTTGGCACACAGAGTATAATATTGCTCTATTTTTCAGCCAAGGGTAACTGTCTCCTCAGCAATTGATAGAATTCTCAAAGGAAAAGGATGAATGCTGCATTGGTACTGCATCATGGAATCATTCACATCAGTAATCTGGAAATATTCCCTCATGCACATTGATCAGCCCAGCACCAGCCTGCCTCCGTCCATCCTACAACTAGCCATAGATTGATGTAGGGCTTATGCCCGAAACGTCGACTCTCCTGCTCCTCGGATGCTTCCTGACCTGCTGTGCTTTTTCAGCACCACACTTTTTGAATCTGACTCTCCAGCATCTGCAGTCCTCAATTTCTCATAAACTGACAAATCCCAAGTACCTTTATTGTGAAGTGAGCAGGGATAAAATAATTCTCTTTTCCCCAAATGCCAAGTAAAAGAAAACAAACTGTAAATCTCCTGTTCCATCCTATACCTATTCAGGCAGCATCCGAGGACAGGCAAAATCGACGTTTCGGGCAAAAGCCCTTCCTGATGAAGGGCTTTTGCCCGAAACGTCGATTTTGCCTGTCCTCGGATGCTGCTTGAATTGCTGTGCTCTTCCAGCACCACTAATCCAGAATCTGGTTTCCAGCATCTGCAGTCATTGTTTTTACCATCCTATACCTATGTCAACAGGTAGCCATCACCTCTCTACCAATCCCAATCCACCCATCACCATCACTCTAAGCAAAACATTTGTACAACTCTCCTCTAAATTTTAACTGGAATTGACCCAAGCTGTATCCACTCTCTCATTTGAAAGGAACTTCCTGAACTGAAAATCCATGCTTGTACATTCCTATCGCTGAAAAAAACATTTCCTCTTTGATGTGCATCAAACATATTTAACAAAAGCACAATCCTGGAAGTGATTGGCATTAATCTTCAATGGCCTAGACCTTGCACAGTGTTGCCCACAGTTTTCTTATGGACAGAGGGAAAGTAAGCTCCTGTCAACCTTCCTGGTTCAGATTAGAGGATGACACAGCTTGTCATTTCATCCTTGTGGTACCAACTAAGGAGGATTCGATCTTCTTTTCTTCCATGAAATTGGTTCAGATCTGTGCTGAGCATTTACATTTGATAACTACATTATAATATATTCAAACATTCATTTCTGTGGGAGTTTAAAGAAAGGTATTAATATGTTAGCTCTATATTCTGGTTTAACATTACATCGTCAATTATGAAAATACTTTCTGTCATGGAAAATCAGGAAAGTGTAAATGTGGCTCTAATAAGATTCACATCAAATCAATATTAATAATAATAATTGTTTAAAGATAGGAAAAGTGAGAAAGTTTACATTTGAGTTTCAGGAATGAGAACAGTTAATAATGCTCTCATAACAGAAGCAGAAGGCTCATGTGAAAAATACTCAGCAAAGAAAGACAGAGAAAAGACAATGAGATAGGAAGAAAGTAAAGCACTATTGCATCCATATAAAGTAATTCACCAAATGAAATATTTAATAAACCAGAAAAATGGAATCCAGTTGAGTGGCATGTTTCTGAATGTGCAAAGTATCTTAAACAACATTACTAACTGTGGTGAACATGATGGAGGTATGGCTAACAGTTGAACAGAACTGGGAACAATGTTCTTTGTTATACCATGTGTCGCAAAAGAGACTGAGTGACAAAACAAGTATGAGTTCTATCACAGTGCTAGACCATAAGGATATCCAAAGGGTACTTTTAAGACCAAATTTTTAAGTTTACATTTGAGAATTAGGAACAGATATGGCACAATTCTTGTTTGTATGCAAAGCTAAGAAACACTGATAATAAGACATTGAAGAAGATTTGCACACAGCTCAAGGGGGTATTTCAAAACATTCCAAGAAAGTAATCCTGACTGGTTTTAGTTATGCCATGGTCGACTGGAATAAAATTAATACATGTGGTTGAAGTAGGAACACAATCTGGAAAGGATCCAACTTGCTTGATCAGTATATTTCTTGTCAAAAGAAACATTCGACTTAGTTCAGAGAACTTTTGTGGGACAAATAACTAATATGAGAGTTGGAACGTAGTTGCTAAATGGTGACCACAATATAATTAGCTTCAAAGTGCAGCCAGATGAAAGGGATTCTGGATCGTATTGATTGGGCAAAAAAGTTCCAAACACTAATCTTCAGATCAGCATTAGAAAATCTTCAAATATGAATAAGAACAGAAATTAAAAATAAATCTATGAGCAAAAATATGGGTAGACTAAACTAAAATGTCCTGTGGACAAATAGATTAAAGTTCAAATTCAAATTTGTGAAAACCGAACAATTCTAAAGATAATCATGAGGAATATGGGAAATGAAAAGGTGAAAGGGAAGATTAGAAGAGCTGAAAGAAAGATTAAAAAAAAGAGTCACAGATAATAAAACCTGAAAAAGTAGAAGGTTTTACGAGCATGTAAAACAAGTAGTCACCATAGTGCTGCTGCTCTCATTGGAGAGAGACGATCAGTGGTGATTTAAGCTGTGCATCACCATGCCTGAGGCAAGGGGAAGACGCTGAGAAGGACAATCCTTCATGGTAACCCCAGCTGGTGCAGAAATTGAACCCACACTATTGGCATCAGTCTGCATTGTAAAACAGCTCGTCAACTAATTGACCTAACAGCTCTTCCCAATAAAAGGTTTATGCCCACATCGTCGATTCTCCTGCTCCTCAAGATGCTGCCTGACCTGCTGTGCTTTTCCAGCCCACACTCTCAACTCTGACTGCCACAATCTGTAGTCCTCACTTTCTCCTAACAGCCCATAAGCATGATGAAAATAGAAAAATACTTTAAAGGAGGCAAGGCTGTTCAGGAAGGAAGGACGATGTCCAGTTGTGAAGGCTGCATGATCATTGGTGAGATTAACTAGATATCCTGCTTCCATTTTTGTAAATTAGGATGGAAGTGAGAATGAAGTTACCCCAAAGTTGAAAATCATACAACACCAGGTTATAGTACAACAGGTTTATTTGGAAGCATTAGCTTTCGGAGCGCTGCTCCTTCATCAGGTGGTTGTCGCAAAAGCTAGTGCTTCCAAATAAACCTGTTGGACTATAACCTGGTGTTGTATGATTTTTTAACTTTGGACACCCCAGTCCAACATCGGCATCTCCAAATCATGATTACCTCAAAGTGGATGGGAAACTTCATGTGAGCTAACAGTATAAACAGAAGGAAAAAAATAAAACTCAAGAACACGCAGACCGCTGGGCTGTCACAGGATGCAGTTACATCTGTTCAGAAAAGTCAGAGATAATTACTCTGGTTTCTTTAGATTAGATTCCCTACAGTGTGGAAAAAGACCGTTTGGCCCAACAAGGCCACACCAGCCCTCCGAAGAGCAACACACCCAGACCCATTCCCCTACATTTACCCCTGACTAATGCACCGAACACTACAGGTAATTTAACATGGCCAATTCACCTGATCTGCACATCTTTCGAATGTGGGAGGAAACCGGAGCACCCGGAGGAGACCCACGCAGACACAGGGAGAATGTGCAAACTCCACACAGACAGTTGCCGAAGGTGGGAATTGAACCCAGGTCCCTGGTGCTGTGAGGCAGCAGTGCTAACCACTGACCGTGCCACCAAATTATGGAATTTGTACTGTAGGAATGTTGAGTAGTCCAAGAACACTTGTATTTAAAAAAATGAACCTGAGTAACCAAGGGTGTTACTCAAATGACAATTTTGGACAAACTCTTGGCATCCATACTTAAGGCAAAATTAGTAAATATTTAAATACTGTCAATTGTTTCAAGTTAAGACATCATTAAGTTAATATTTCTGATCAAACTGTAAATAAAGAGAATGCGGATGATGTGTATTTTGAATTTCAGAAGGCCTGTGGCTAATGTACAGCACAGATGCTTATTAGAAAATTTCTCATATAGTCCAAAGATGTGCAGGTCAGGTGAATTGGCCATGCTAAATTGTCCATAGTGTTAGGTATGAGGTAAATGTAGGGGTATGGGTGGGTTTCGCTTCGGCGGGTCGGTGTGGACTCGTTGGGCTGAAGGGCCTGTTTCCACACTGTAATCTAATCTATGTAATCACTGAAGAAAGGATTGAAGCAGTGCACCCATCAGTAAAAGATGTACCCAGTTCTGCTCTTGGTACATAACCTAATTAAAATTGCTTTATGTTTGATGGTTTCTATTCATTCAGTAAAAGAGGAAAGATGATCTATTAATATATTTTATTCTATTAACCTATACCAACATATTGTTTTCCAAATGGACTTGAAGATTTCCGGTGTGGGTTTGGTTTGTTTACCTGTAAACTAAATAATTATTAGTCTTGTAAATAGTAATTGTCAATTTATCTCAGATTATTTACTGCACTTGTAGGATGTGCTGTCCCTTTGTCTCTGAGTGACTGACAACTTGGAATCATTCTCTGGCAGTAAACAGCCACAATTCCAGTATTCTGGGAGACTGTCAGCCAGCTTCATGGTAACTTAAGTGGGTCCAAGTCAAACCTTCCTCTGTGTGCAGGGAAAATATGGACAATTTAGAACAAAGACAGTAAGCACCAGAGAAAGCCAAAAGGTTTCACAGTATCTGTGGAGAGATAAACAGTTACCGTTTCGAGTCCAGTGACACTTCATCAGAACTGAAAGCAGCTGAGACATCGTGGTATTAAGGTTAATGATGAGAGTGTGAGGTTGGTAGTAGGGGAGCTAGGGAAGGGAATGTGATGAATACATGAACTTGGCATCCAGAAAAGAGGGGAAAAAGAGAACTGTTGATGATATTAAATGCTGAATAGGTGATAAAGCTAATTGTGAACATTGAAAATAGGTTAGCTGTGCTGGGAGGAACCCATAAAACAGTATGGGGTAACGTACATGGAGAGGGGTGTTAAAGCTCTGAAATTGTTAATTGCAATGTTGAGTCTTGAAGGTTGTTCAGTACCTGGGTGGAAGGTGAGTTGTTATTCCTTAAGCTTGCACTGAGCTTTGCTGCACTGCAGCAGGTCTGAGACAGAAATGTTGGTCAGGGGACACGATGGTGTATTGAAATGGCAGGCAACTGGAAGCTTAGAGTCATTTTTAGGGACAGTGTTATGGGTTCAACAAAGACAATCACCTAGCCAGATTGAGTGAACTTTAGTTAGATTACTGCTTTACCTGGAAGTAATGAGGAGATAAGAGGTGAATGGGTAAATGTCACTTTTTGTGATTGCATAGGAACATATCATGAGGATGTAGGGAGATGCTTGGAGTCAAGGAACAATGGAACAATGGACCAGGGTATCCCAGGGGGAACAGTCCCTGCTGAATGCTGACAAGGGAAGGGAGGGGAATATGTCTGGTGGTGCCATCCTGCTGGAGGTGGCAGAAATGGCAGCTTGTGATCCTTTGGACGGAGCAGCTGGTGGGTTGGAAAGTGATGACAAGGGGTCCTATTGTTGTGGAAGGGAAGAGAAGGGGTGAGGGCAGAAATGTGGTAAATGGATCAGGTATGATCGAGGGCCAATTCATAGTTCGTGTTTACTACCTTTTTAGATATCAACTTAGCAAACGCTGTTTCCGCATTTAATTTCAAAGTTCCTGTCCAGGATGCTTCTATAATGATACAAAATAATGAAATAAACAAACATCTCAAAGTAAATAAATATTACAAGCGTATTGACTATTCGTAACTCTACATTTGTCCTGTTTATTTCTGCACTTTATAATTGCTGGAATAGAGGCATATGAATCTGTCGAGGAGGGAAAGTCAGAGCTGAGCTTTCGAGAGCAAGACTGTGGGCATGCAATCAGCATGAAAATCCAGTGAGTGTTGTATTAGGTTGCGTGATTGTGTTTAAAGATAAGGGCATGGAGCATTGTGTGTTGGTTCACAGCAGAGCTTGCCAACCGGAACCCATTAAAATGAATGTCCATCGAAACAAGTAAACAACTCACGTAGCTGGGTCTTAATACACTAACTACATCAACAATCAAAGTCGGAAAAGGTTTTGTCCAACAAACAAATCTAATGTTATGATTGCAAGCATCTGCAGAACGGTACAATCTGTTCAAATATGACAGAACTGCATACTGTTTGAGTGTTTTTGACACCAACTTTTTATTGATGTTCATGTCTAACTTGATTCATTTTTGCTAAATTTAGTAGCAATTTCCGGGTTATAATCGGGGTTGATGTTCGTCCAGACGCCCCGCGGAGCTGAAGTATTTTCTCACATCCTTTCCTCAGTTGGTTGGCGGTGTGCAGCGGATTTGCTCATTCACCAACCTCCCCAGAAAGACAGAGAGCTGTGAAAACCGCCACAGCCGAGAGCGAAAGATTCGGGAGAGTATTTACGGATGGCAGCAACTGTGTTTTTTTTTCCCCCCTGCTGCAAACTCGAGCACATTAAAATTCAGGTGATGATGGTTCATTCAAGTGGAGTGCAGGCTGAAAGCTGCAGCACAGTGGCAGCAGAATGACAGCACAGTGCAAGGCTGCATTTTCCGTCGGCAACACGCGGCACTTCCCATTGCCCCGGGACAACATCAGGCTTTGAAAAGGACAGCTTTGAACGAACACACACACGTTTTAAATCAATGGTTAGATTTTGTTTTTGGACACAAGATTTGTCTTTAGTAATCTGTGTGCTAGTCGAACACGTGGAATAAGTCAATGCCCGAACCATGGTTTAAGGAAGTAGATAAACTGAGGGGGAAATTGCATTTGAGCCTAGTAAATGTGAGACACACGGCAAGGATCGTGTTACAGGCGGGTTAACAACACTCCCGTTTCCAAGTATGGAGCCTGTTATGTGTGGCTAATTATAGAGATGAAAATTGTACAGGGCACACCATAAATTCAAATGGTAACCCTGTTTATGCAGGGTGAGCACACAAAACTATCTCTGGAGATCTGATCATTAAAACTACTTCTCAGAAGATGTTTTGCCGCCTACTTTGCACGAGGTGGAATAAATGCGTCGGGAACGGCACAAGACACAATCTTCATGTCACTGCAGGTTCGATGCGGTGCCGCCGAACGATCAAATGTGAATTATTTCATCCTTTAATATGCACATATAGACACATTGCAAAGCGGTGCGTAGAAAATACGAGGTGAATTTGAAATACGAACCGCTCTCATCTGAGTGCGAAGGCAGCGGAATAGATTTGGCTTTGAGAGTCGGCGATATTGATAATAACAATATTCTAATGGTCCAGATGACGAACAAGTTGTGATTATGTCCTTTTGATTCCAAAAAAAAGCCCCGCTTATATTTATAGTTGGTGGTTAAATGTTTGGCTAAATTATTTAATGAGGATTATTCTGCTTGTTGTAGTTTGCACCAGAATCACATCAGGTATCCCTTATTGTGACACTTATGATTTTTCCCAACAGATTAGAATAGGCATCAACTTTGAAATGTTATGACAACTGCTGAAAAATTGCTTAATTATCAGAAAAATGATCGCACTACTAAATTGTGTATACCTAATGTTTACCTGTTTCATCGGGACTTCAATATCTGAATCGAAAAACAATCAGGAGCGAATATTACCTCTGCTATTTATCAACTGAACAAATTACTGTGATAGACTTTGCCTAAGAACCTTAACTGCCAATACTTCAAAATGTATTTATTGTGAAAAAAAACTTAGATTTTGTAAAATGACATTTTGTTTCATTCCAATCTTTAGCCGAATGCGTAAAATATAACAAATCACAAACCTGTCAAACGCAGACACACAAATGGATGTTAAAACCTTTTCACTGAAGAAACTAATACGAATCTGTGATTGGTTTGTCGGGCGGAGTGGAAAACGCGGAACAGGAACCAAACGACCCAGCTACAACATGTTTATCAGAAGACCTTTTTTGAGGATGTCTCCCATCGCACAGAGGAGAATAGTTACGATTTTGGGAGAATGAAACGATAAATAACTATTATAAATGACAAGCGTATGTGTTGAACTGCTGCAATTTAAATCGACGCAATTCCGACAGAGTTATGGTATAATTTATTAGGCTACTGAATATAAATGTCAAGACTGGCAATATTTACTTCTTGCGTCAGTCTGCTTTCATCTCGAAGAAAAACGCATTTTATGAAATGTCTAATTCCACAATTCCTATTCATCAGCAAAGGCTCTCCTTAAAAACAGAATTGAGATTTGAAGATAAATAACTGTCAACAAATAGCCAGGCAAAATACTTTAAGGCTCAGGCTTTGTTCCGGTGCTGCTTATCCTGGGTCTGTGAGAAATCATTTTATTTAAAAAACAAGAAAAATAACTGCATGGCAAATTATTACTTGACTCAATAAAGTTGGAAAATGCTTCGGTATTTTAACGAAAAGGCGAAGATTGGATCTTTAAACCATTTAGTTACATTAAAGATAAGCACTCACCTCCTCTGAAAAGATGGTTCACTGATGAGGCCCAGATTTCTGCTCATTTAATCCTTGAGAGCTCGTTGATCAACAGGCGCTGTTTCCTATTCTAAATCTTTTGAATCATTTTATTATAGTAACTGTTAGCTCCATGATGCTGGAAATTATGAAGCACTTTCTTCCAAGCACCACAGCCTGCTTTAGCCTGCCAGTGATGCTGCGACAATTGGAACCTCTTGAGAGTACGAGCAAACACACAGGGGGGCGGGGAGGAAGGAAAAGCGGGCTGTTGTTAACACCAGGCATGGATCACACCCTTACAGGGATTTACATTTCGCACACAGTATCCCATTCTTTCTTCACGAACCGTCTTCTGACGTAACAGCCGAGTAAGGAGAGAAAAGTTACTGATGTGCTCACTTTTGGAATTGATACTTCTTTTAAAAAACAAAATGTCCCGAAGATGTGGAAGCAGTATTTCAAAAGATTCGTGTTTCAATATGCTGTCCGTCACAGACCCATTTCCGCACTCCCCACTAATCTGTATGAAGCAGTGAACTGTCGATGTTATTAGCATGTGCTGCATTTTTGAAAAGACAATTGATATCTGTGGCGCATAAATTTGAACGGCAATGTGTAATTAGGGATTGATGAGTCAGTACCTTGTTTGCTGGAGAGATAATGATTCAACTAGAATAATCACTTTCATGATTTTAGTTAGAACGATGTGTACAAAAAAAAATCTAAACAAATTAATGGATTGATACAGAAATAATTCTTGCTACAAGCCTGACCCACATAGTTCAAAAGGGCATCAAAACAACAAAGGGAACCAGGTAGCATTGTTCACTGTCAGGCAATGGTGCCAAAAAAGCTCTCAGATATCTGTCAATACAAGGTTCTGAAGGAGGCAACGTTCAAAACGAATAGCCAGAAAATGTCCTGGAAAGCTGATTAGGGAGATACACACCTCTGCGAGGATTTCTACCCACATATTGTGCCTATCAAACCTGTTGACAATTAAAAGTCTTTTCATGTATCAAAGACATGGTCTGAAATTAATACAAAAACACCAATCATGCTTTAGTCTTCCGTGTTGTTATTTAAATTACATTATTCATTTGTTTTCCAAGTAATGGCTCGTAAGCAGATTGAATATTTATGCATTATAATCAATGAAGTGTTTGTTTTTAATTATTTTGAACTAGTCAAGTGTTAAATATTTACCTATAAAGTGTTTTAGCTGAATGCATTTGGCAAAAAGCAATGGTAAGATTTGTTCTTGCACCAACTTTGTTCAAAGTATATAATATTCCTGGTCCATTCTAGATTTAACTTCTAAAATGCAGAAAATATTTTAAGGTTACCGTTGACCAGCAACAATTGGCCATGTAAGTACTTTGGTTGTAAGAGGAGGTCAGAGACTAGGAATTCTGCAGCAAGTAATTCGACTTTTGAATCTCCTGAATTGCCTGTACAAAGCACAAGTCATGAGTTTGATGGAGTGTTGTCTTATTGAGTGTGGCTCCAATAAAAATCAAGGAACTTGACACAATCCATGAAAAAGCAACCCACCTGACTGGCATTTCATTGATATTATTTCCATCTCACTCTGCTGCACAGGAGCAGCAGTGTGCACCATTTACAAGATACACTGCAGAAATGTACCAACACTCTTTAGACAGCAACCTTTCAAACCCACAACTACAACTATCTAAAATGCAAGGACAGCAGATACATGTGAACACCTGCAAGTATTCACCCAAGTTATTCAACATTCTGACTTGGAAATATATTGCTATCCCTTCAGTGTTGCGAAATCAAAATCCTGGAATTCCCTCCCTAACAGCATTGTGGGATTCCCTCCCTAACAACTTTACATCAAATAAATTGCAGCTACCTGATAAAGAAGCAGTGCTCTGTAAGCTAGCATTTCCAAATAAACCTGTTGGACTATAACCTGGGGTTTAATAGAATGTGCCAAATTCATTTAAATATGCCAAATGCATGAAAAATCATATTAAGTGCTTGCCTGAAAAAGAAAGAAAATAATGTTAAATACATTTGAATAACAAAGGGAATCAATTATCACAAATGTGTCAATGTTGTTCGCTGGTTCAACTGAGGTTAGGAATTCCTTTTTGATACCAATGTGTGACATCAGTTACCGAGTATTATCAACATTCTTATAATTAAGCAACACAGCCAATTCCTAATCCCAATCTAAAATGTCTCCCATTCATTAGATGTTGTCCACCATGTTGAAATGAATGACATTGTAACTTATTATGGCAAAAGCAAGTTCCTGTAAGGGAATATGTCTTTCTGAAGAATGTGACAATTACAGAAGCATACAATACACCATAACATCATGTCTCACACTTTGATGAAATATTATGTTTTTTTTCATGTTCATGTGGACTTTGAATTTGTCAGAACCTTCAAGTGTGATATTCATTCCATTGACCATTCCTGCCAAACAATATAAATAAGACAAAATAAGACAAGATAATTGTTAATAAGGCAAAATTATCTTGGAGAAGAATGATGTTAGTTTTTGCACAAGAGCTGTGCTCTCAGAATTAATATTCTACTTTTCAACTCCATTGCTGACTCTCCCTCAGTTTCTCCTCTTGGCTCATCTCCATAGCGTATTGCGCTACCCACATGATTCAAGGTGGTCACACGACAGTTTTATTTAACTGTAGTCAAATCACCAAAATCAATTAAGTCTTCTGCAGGTGACATCAAATAAACGGTGGAAACATTGCAGTCACAGAGATCATTTTCTGTTCCCACATTAGGAAGATCATAGTGTCAATTGTACAAAGTTAGAGGCAGCTGCAGCTTTTTTAGCGCAATGTTCCTATCATGCTGACAAGAACAAATATAATTCAACTGAGCACGTGATTTAGATTTCCTGCAGCTCTTGAAGAGGAATCACCAACAAGTTCAGGAGGAACATTATCCTCACTGTGTGAATTTATTTCAATTAGCATATAATCTGTGAAGATTTCATTGTGCAAAATGTTGCCATGTATTCCTTTAGACAATAATACCTCATATTAACAAAATTAATGATAACATTTCCAGTCATTATGAAGTCAAGGAATGGAGACTTTATTAGAGTTGTAAGGCTATATTTGACATCCTTGGTAAAAATTGCCATTTTGCTGCCTTTTCAATAATATTTTCCTCGGTATGTCTCTTCTGCATTCCCTTCAGTCTCTTTTCTTCAGCATTGGTGGCCATGTCTTCAGACCCCCCCTCTCCAAGCTCAACAACTGCTCCTCTCTCTTTGGATTCTTGTCGATTCATAGAAGCACAGAGTCATTCAACACAGAAGCAGACCCTTTGGTCCAACTCGTCTCCGCCCATATACTTCCCTAAAATCCCACCCTTTGGCCAATCATTTGGCAATTGCTAACATCTCCTCATACTGAGCATGCACTTTTTCATCATCTTTCTGTGAAATATCACAAGTTAATTAACTCACATATTTGTGTTAAATTCACCACGTTGATATGGTCAAACCAGCTATCAACCAGCTTCCCTCACAATTTCTACCAAAATCACTCATTTCAATTAAAGGGATCAAACTGGAACCAGCAGCTCTCACAAAATAACCAAATTAAATCACTCAATCAATCTGATTTTATTTTCAATGGGACATTATTTTCTCAATTATAACCATACATTTGAAAACTAGAATAAACTAAATGCTTAATCCAAGCAAAAAAATTAACTTACTCATTCTCTAAGCTATTGGAAAACCATGTTTGAGTATCTTGTCCAGGAGTCCAAGTCTTCAATTTTGCACTTTTTCTCTAATCCATTCTTCTTTCCTATTTGTTTTTCTGATGTGTTTTTTGAGACAACACAAATGCATGACCTTCAGACATGTGTACTTTTTCAGTGTCAAGAGTGTGGTGCTGGAAAAACACAGCAGGTCAGGCAGCATCCGAGGAGCAGGGGAGTCAATGTTTTGGACAAAAGTCCTTCATCAAGAATGAGGCTTGTGAGCCAAGAGCATGGAGAGATAAATGGGAAGGGAGTGGGGCTGGGGGTAAGGTAGCTGAGAGTGTGATAGGTAGATGGAGGTGGGGGTTATGGTGATAGGTAGGAGAGGAGGGTAGAGCCTGTCCATCTTCCATCCCATCTATCCACTCCACCCTCTGTGGAGCCCACCAACACTGTGATTTCACGTGGCCCACTTTATTACAATGAAAACACCGGAGCTTTTTACATTCTTTGTCCCCTTCGAGGGTTTCCTTTTTATCATGTGATAAGTTCTCCTTATGATCTTCACTGAGATCTACCTTTCCCTTTCCCTTTCCATGTGAGGATTTCTCGTTGCCCCAATTTCTATCCCTCATGGACCAAACTGTGGTTTTTTGGACCAGCTCATAATCATCAGCCACTTCAGCTGCTAACCTTGCTGTTTTCCCTCTCTGCTCTTCCACACTAAGCTTACTATCGCCAGCCTTTTAAGCTGACTTCCCTGTTTAAGTGTCAGTTTCTGAAGTTCAAACTCTCTCTCTTTTTCTTTCTCTTCTGCTTTTAACCGTAACTCAAACTGTTTCACTTCTGCTGCCCTTTCCTTATCTCTCACCTCCAACTCAATTTGCTTCATTTGCAATTGAATTCTTGCCATCTCTATAAATCCTGATGGTGTTTCCAGCAAATTTAAATGCTGAGCTATTGCTGAAATCATCACATCTTTCCTCACCTTCAACACCAGCTTGGTCTTATTCACCTTCTGTAAAACATCCAAAGTTACCTCGTCCACCTCCAGAAAACTCTTGGTGACTGAAAGAATCATTGCTACCCCAATCTTTGTCTAACCAACCAAACCAACACCCAAAACAAAAACTAGCACCTACCACTCACCGTCTAAACCCCAGACAAGCCCCCAATTTATTATGGACTAGGCCAGACCACTCAAAACATTTTTCAGCAGGCAGCCCAGACCATAACTTCACTATTTGTTTCAGTAAGTGTACAGTGAAAATTACCCAGAATAAGTTAGCTAGGTTGACTACCAGGTTTTAAAACAGACAAAAATTTATTCACAAAATTACGGTATGAAACACAAAGAACAGAATAGAGAATACACACAGAACTCTGTCTGTCTAAACCAGAATTTTGCTGTTCCAAAAATGCACAACAATTCCAATAAACAAACCCCTTAAATACAGTAAAAATGAAACAGAGGCTTACAGGTAGAAGTTACAAGGGAGAGATATTTTGGCAGCCTGTTTCCACACAGCCGACTGCTGGACTCTTAAGTAAAGTTCTGAACTGAACTGTTCAGCTACAGAGCTGGCCATGCCCTCTTGACTATACCAATTTTCAAAGACATGAGGCCTGCCTCATTTGTTTACATTTAAACAAGTCTTCTCAGTAAACCCTTTAATCTCTATACCAAACCAGTTGTTCAGAGCCCAGACTTTTTTACAACCCCTCTGAAAAAAGCCAAGGGCACAGTATCCCTGAGAAAAGGAACAGCTTTTAGAAAAAAGGACCAGCTTTATGACACAGCTTATAAAGTCCTGGCATGGATCAAGTTTCCCAAGATAACATGCATCTGATTTGCATACTTAAGGTCTGTAATAATGATCATTTCATGTAGCCACCAGGATTCACAGACAGAACAAAGACACACCAACATCCCAAGGGAAGCATCCCTGTTCCCCCTGACCCAGAAGCAGTTCTGTAAAGGTATATCTTCTCCCTGAAGTTGTCCTCACTTCCTTTGTATTGGCAAGTATGCCAACCTCTGTCCTCTCCATCCTCCTCCTGATGCTATAAAGCCTGAAATGCAGAGTAAATTAAAATACAAAAACAGAAATGTTTTTTGAAGCAAAGCTTCGAAAGCTAGTGTCTCCAAATAAACCTGTTGGACTATAACCTGGTGTTGTGTGATTTTTAACTTTGTCCACTCCAGTCCAACACCAGCACTTGCAAATCAGTTAGCTCTGATTTTTCTTCACAGATGCTGCCAGATCTTCTGAGCTTTTTCAGCAATTTTTTTTTGTTTATGATTTACAGCATCTGCAGTTCATTTTGTTTCTAAATTAAAATCGCCAGCCTCATTGAAATATTTTAGTTACTAACTTATCTCTTGGGATCATATTGGTTAACCAGTCCCTCTTCTGTCTCTGTGAGGCCTGCAAGTCAACAACTTGGTATTTGGCTCCTTGTTTCAAACTATTTTAACATTTGATTTGTTTTTGGCTGTTAACATTCAGCCCATTATATTAAATTAAATAATATGTCCAGCTAAAATATGTGAAAGAAAGTATGTTGTTTTTACATAATCTGTGATAGATATTACAGAAAAGATGGTAAGTGCAGAAATAAAGTGACACCAAGGGCTATGGTGATGAAAAGAATAGAACAGTTTGTAGTTTTAAAATTGAACAGAAAGCATAATTGGCACATTGTAGTTTCACAGGGACCTTTTGTGGTAGATTCATCAAATCTTTCACATCGTGCTGTGTTGGACTCAGGTAGGCTTGAACTAATGTCATATTCAAACAGAGCAGTAAATAGCAGTTTGACAATACGTTTAAAGTGGAAATACTTCAAATCTATCTGACTATAAAATAACTCAGTGGTTAGCACTGATGCCTCACAGCACCAGGGTCCCAGGTTCGATTCCAGCCTCGGGTGACTGTCTGTGTGGAGTTTGCACATTCTCCCTGTGTCTGTGTGAATTTCTTCCAGGTGCTCCGATTTCCTCCCACAGTCCAAAGATGTGCAGGTTAGGTGAATTGGCCATGCTAAATTGCCTGTAGTGTTAGGTGCATTGGTCAGGGGTAAATATAGGGGAATGGCTCTGGGTGGGTTGCTCTTCGGAGGATCGGTGTGGACTTGTTGGGCCGAAGAGTCTGTTTCCACACTATAGGTAATCTAATCTAATCATTCTCTGTTCCCAACAAAGGAAAACTAACTCGTAATAATAGACACATGATCAGGTTTGAATTTACCTATTCATGTAAGGATCATAAATACCAGCATAATAACTCCTTCAACTCTTCTGCCCAATCCCAAGCTCTCTAAACTCCCTTCATTTTTTTGGTTGCCCTTTTCTGCATTACTCCTAATGGATGGATGTCCTTAGGTTACCATGACTTAATAAAAGCTGAAAGTTTTAATCTAAGATTGTTTACTGTATCACATCTCCATGACACTGGACTCCTTTGGCTATAAATTCTGTGAGCATGACTTTAACCTCCACAATCACCTGATGAAGGAGCAGCGCTCCGAAAGCTAGCGCTTCCAAATAAACCTGTTGGACTTTAACCTGGTGTTGAGTGATTTTTAACCTTGATATTTTAGGAAGTTCAAAATTTATCACAGTTATTGTCATATTTAAGCCTCATACAGATGCATTATCACCTCCTGGGATTTATGAATAATCCCAGTGGCTAGAGATCCCAATCTAGTTTACTTTCCAGAAACAGAGCAGTTAACATCATCCTAAAAGCATTCATTGAAAATTTTATCCATTATACCTACTTAAGATTCAGAACACCAAACATAGAAACAACTGAAGTTATAAAGGTTACTAGGAAACCATTAGATGACAAGCAACAGTGAAGCAGCATGAAAATCCTTCTACATGCACGCACAATCTGATCCAAAAAGGTCATTCCAACAGCAAGAGACAGACCAAGACAATATGATTCATAACTGCATCAATGAAACCCGATTTGCCTGACTATATGTATTGGAGACAGTATGCATAGGTACATTGGATACATTTGCAAAATAAGAGATAGACATAGCTGGCAAGAGAAGACGATAGATGAACAGTGTACCAGATTAAAATATTGCTCATTAATTAAATTAAGTCCACCATAGAGTTCTACAGTTTTCAGTTTATTAACAAAGAATTGCAGACATGCCTCTCCCTCCAGAAATATAATTCTATGAAAGGCTACTTGGGAATGATCAACAGCATCTCATGATTCATGCTTCACTTTTCTTGTCTTCACTATGGCTCAACACTTCCTTCAGGTAATCCAGCTGATAAGAACATTCAATTTTTTCTATTGGGAGATTGTAGAGTATAGTCCTATTACTTCAACATAACATAAAGAATTTCCAGCATCTACTGCTTGCTGCTCAAGAGAAACAAGCAGTAGAGGGAATAATTCTCATAACAACTCAGACTTTACAACTGTGAAAAGTTGTGAATGATGAACTTCTTTTGAAATGATGAAATCTAATTACTGTTGCTGGCTAGTTTTGTAGGGATCTATAGTGCAAGAAAGTAAAAGGAGTACTTTGATTGAGACAAGTCACAGTTAATTGTCAAAGCAACAAAATAGTTTATAGAATTTGCAAGATTTTAAAATTTTATTTACTGGTTCTTAGGATATGGACATTGATGGCAAGGTTAATATGAACTGTCACAAGCTGTTCATGAGAAGCTGAAGATAAAGCATCTTTTTGAATTTCTGTAATTATGTCGGGAATTTCATTGTAACTCTGTGAAAGTGAAAGAAGTATAATATATGTTCAATTTTGACTTTTTTTTGACTTGGAAGCAATTGATGCAGTCCACTGGCATCTGTCTTTCTGAATGGCTTTCAAGGTACTGCCAAATAAGCCATGCTACCTTGTAACAGTAGACAATTCAGACAATAGCCAAGATAGGTTGGCAAAGAAGGGATTGGACGCTTAATCTGATAAATGGGGTGCCAGTGAACTGAACAGTTTGCCAGGAGCCATGTTCAGTGCTGTTGCAGCTGCATACTAATGCAAGTTCTTATGACTGTATTTATTATGATTTGGAGATGCCGGTGTTGGATTGAGGTGTACAAAGTTAAAAATCACATACCACCAGATTATAGTCCAACAGGTTTAATTGGAAGCACGCTAGCTTTCGGAGCGATGCTCCTTCATCAGGTGGTAGTGGAGGGCTCAATCCTAACACACAGAATTTATAGCTAAAATTTACAGTGTCACTGTAAATTTTTGCTATAAATTCTGTCTGTTAGGATTGAGCCCTCCACTACCACCTGATGAAGGAGCGTCGCTCCGAAAGCTAGTGTGCTTCCAATTAAACCTGTTGGACTTTAACCTGGTGGTGTGTGGTATTTATTACGGGTTACTTTAACGGTCAAAATGAAGATATTTATGGTTTCAGTTTAAGCTGAATTAAAAGGTTGTTTATTTCAGTTTGTTTTATTTTGGCAGTGCGCACTTACCAGCAATGCTTGAACATTCCATTCATTGTAGAGGTTTTTAAAGTAAGAAAGCCCTGAGGTTGCTGTTGTGACGATTCTGTGTCTTTAAGAGATGTGTTCTGTCCTGTTTACCTTGCTGAGGGGCTTTGTCACAATTGTGCAGAGGTATCTCTTCTCAGCAGGCAGTTTGTAACCAGCTTTGGATTTTTCTGGATTTTTTTAGTAAAAGATAAAAGAATCATGAGTGGGTGGGATCAAGTTCAAACAGACGCAGAGGTGTTGATTTTCCTTTTGATTTATTTTGTTAGTTAGCTGCTGGAGCCTTCAGCTAGAGCAGACAGCTAGAGTTCTCTCTGCTGCTAGATTGAAGACTTAGAGAATTTTCCTCTCAGAAGTCAGAGGAGTATTGTTTCTTTCAATGCTTCTTTCTACTGGACTGGTGAAAGACAGCATATGAGAATAATAACTGTTTTGCTGCATTGCGTTTTGCCAAAGGGTGTGTTATAAGATGCTGCCGAGATTGGAACAGTTGATGATAATGGTTAAATAATATATTGTCTTGTCAAAAGAGTTATAATGTTATACAGATTCTTCATTTTGTTGCATTTTAATTGCATTGTAAAAATAAAGTGTCTTTTTGATTAAAGCTTAGTGGTGGACCATTTGAATCATGTATAGATCACAGCATCTTACACGTGCCTCTAAAATAAAATGAAAGTTAGCATATCGCCATAAAGTATTTTGGGGGAGGCTGGTCTGGTCTCTAACACTGTGGAGATTATATCTGAGGCGGAAGCTATGCTCTCAACAAAAAGTGATAGGTTTTGGAGAAAAGAAATGGAAATAAGTGAGAAAGAAACGGTTAGCTGTGCAGCTAATAACAGAATAAAAGTGAACTACTTTCAGAGTTTGAATATGCTTAAAAACGTATGACAGTGAAAATCACAGTAAGAAAGATTACACTAAGACAGTGCATTGAATTTAAGGTAGAAGCCTATATTCTTTATATGTTTGGTGTATTTAGTCATTATGTTTTGTGGGTTTTTTTAGTAATTATTCTTGTAGCATATCAATTTAATGCTAGAATCCTGCCATTGGTTTTCCATACCCTTTCTTCTTCCACACTATTATATCCTTTAAGTCATTATGATATATCAAGTCAGATCCCTAGCTGGGTTCCCAGCATTTTCATCTCCGGATGTAACAAGGAGAGTATTCCATTACATTCCTGACCTCTGCCTTGGAGACTGAAATTTAAAATAGAATTGCTTCTTTTTCCCCTTTATGAGAATCCAGTTAATGGAATGATATGCTCAGGGATTATATCACAAACAATATGTTACTCACATTATTAGTTTGGCTGCATAGTGGCTCAGTGGTTAGACCTGCTGCCTCACAGTAAAAGGGACCCGGGTTCAAATCCCGTCTTGGGCAACTGTCTGTGTGGAGCTTGCACATTCTCCCCGCGTCTGGGTGCTCTGGTTTCCTCCCACACTCCAAAGGTGTGCAGGTTAGGTGAATTGGCCATGCTAAATTGCTGTAGTGTTAGGCGCATTAGTCAGGAGTAAATGTAGGGGAATGGGTCTGGGTGTGTTGCTTATCGGAGGGTCGGTGTGGACTTGTTGGGCTGAAGGGCCTGTTTCCACACTGTAGGGAATCCAATCTAATCGTAATCACAATGTAGATACTTTTTTTATTTCATGTTATGTATGACAATACAAACATATGAAATAGGAGCAGAAATATATTACTGCATCCCTTGAGCCTGCTCTGCCATTCAATAAAATCATGGTTGATCTGTTTGTGTTGGAATTTCACATCCCCATCTACCTCTGCCAACCTATGATTTCCTTGTATGATAAGGAACCATCTACTTCTAGCCTAAAAATATTTAATGTATCCACTTCCACTGCCGTCTGAGACAGATAGTTCCAACATTCCATAAACCTTTTGAGAGAAAAACAATTCTCCTCATCTCTGTGTAAAAGAGTGACTCTATCATGGATTTCAAGTAAACTGTCAAAGTTATTACTCCCAAATTGCAGAATAAGTCAAGTTTAATTCAGGGATCAAAGCTTCAGCAGGCAGCAAAGGTCTTGATTAATACTCCAATAATGCGAGCTTCAATCCCACCAAGACAATTTGAACTCAGTTTTTATTAGTAAAGGATATCTGAAAATCTGATATCAGTAAGTGATGGCAAAACTGCCAAATTAACCAAACACTTGATTTATTCATCGATGTCGTTCAATGAAGGAAACAATGTGTGTTTACTAAGTCTAGTCAAATATCAACCCCAATCCCGCATGTGATTCACTGTGACTATGATTTGCCCTCCAAAATTGTATGAACAAGCCATTCAGTTTCATTCGGGTTACTATGTGTTTCATGAAAGCCCACCAACAACTTGTCAAAGTGATTTGGGAAGGGGATAAACATCACGCCAATGAACTCTACAACCTGAGAATAAATGACCAAAGAAATGAAACCCTTCAGGTCTACCTTTGTATCTCTTAATCCTTTTTTACATTAGATTGTTGTTAAAATAGTTAAATTAATTTAGTAGAAATTGCTTTGGCAGATGTTGGTTCAATATATTCAGTATTCTGTGGAATAGATTATTACTTGAATCCAACTATTACTGAGGCCTATTCATTCTTTTTGTGATCACAGTCTAAATTAAATTATCTTCTTGCATCTACATTATTTTTGTTTTATTTGTTCCAAATAATTTCCCTTCCAAAGTTTCTTTTCGTTAAAAGAGGAAGCATTCTATTCTGGTTTACCCAATTACTGTGCCAGAGCTTCATTTCGTTAGCATTGCTTTTGCATAGTCCACTTCCAATTAGCCGAGATAATTAACTGGTCATCCCAGGAGCCAGAACTGCTTTGAAGCCTCACATATAGAATTTATGAAACGACTTCTGAAAATCAAAGTAAATAATATTCATTAGGCAGGAAAAGTCCTAGAGGATTGAAAATCTGCCAAAGTAACACCTTTATTTAAAAGGGGAAGGAGACAAACAATAGGCCAGTTAGCTTAACGTTTGTCATTGGGAAAACGTTAGGGTCAGTTATAAAGGATGAAATAGCAGAGCATTTTGAGGTATATAAATGACCAAGCAGAATCAGCATCGCTTCACGAAGGGGAAAGCATGCCAAATAAAATTACTAGAGTGTTTTGAGGAGGTAACAAGCAGGATAGTTAAAGGTGATGGAAGGTGTTTGATAAGATACCATGCATTACACTTCTTAGTAAGATTTGGAGATGCTGGTTTTGGACTGGGGTGTACAAAGTTAAAAATCACACAACACCAGGCTATAGTCCAACAGGTTTATTTGGAAGCACTAACTTTCGGACTAGACTTAGTATTGAAAAAGACCTGGATTGTTTGTTAAGTCACTCATCTTTTAGAATTCTACAAGATGAGACACTTAACAAACAACCCAGGTCTTTTTCAATGTATAATTTCAGTTATATCACAATGTAAACTTTTTGCGATAAATTCTGTGTCTTATGATCTTATACTCCATAACCACCTGATGAAGGAGCAGCGCTCCGAAAGTTAGTGCTTCCAAATAAACCTGTTGGACTATAGCCTGGTGTTGTGTGATTTTTAACTTAATAAGATAAGCTTTATGCTTTAAACAGAATAATGGTTAGCTTATTATGGAATCATTGGTGAAATTTCCCAAGTAAAAAGAGATACAGTTGTTAGCATATATACAGATACAAAGGTTAAAATTAGGTACAGATAAAAGCTACTTAAGAAGATGAAAGTAAGATCAGTCTCTGTTATTGTCACTAGCTTGCTTTAAGATTTCTCTTTCTAAAGTGAAGGGGTTAAAATCTTGAAGTCAGAATTTGGTGTCTGAGATGGCTTCTATTGTCTAATGTTTGATGGTTGTTCCCACAGATGAACTGAGCAGAAGAGATTCTGGGAGAGAATGAAGGATCCTTTATTTACTCTACAGTTTGTGGCTCTTTGTAGGTTGGTTCAGTACTGCAGTCCTTTTGCCTTCCTCTATCCCCTTCTAAGAAACCTGTCCTCCTCTTTTTTTGAAACTCAAAGATTTCCAATGAGTTCTGTGACAAATGGTAGCTCATAGTCTGCCTTATCACAACCAAAGCAAAAATGGCTGCAATACTAATTTCAAGTAAACTATTGTTCCAGCAGGTAAAGAAGTAAACAGACAGAACTGCAGATCTTGTAAATCAGAGATAAAAATAGAAATTGCTGGAAGCAGGTCTGGCAGCATCTGTAGAGAGAAATCAGAGTTAACATTTCGGATTTAGTGACTCTTCCTCAGAATTTAAAGAATTTAATTGCATCGGAATCCCCTGTGGTGTCCCTCCAATCTTCTGTTCTCTCAGAAACTTTTCATTTTCACACCTTTAGTAGGAACCACTGTATTATCCAAAGGCTGATCAAATTCTAAATACCTCTTTATGACTGACGCTAAGATAAAACAGTACAGTAGGCTTTGTTCCCTAAATGAAACAGACTTCCATCTGCTGCAACTTCCATCTTGGAAAGACTTTGGAAACTTAATGGAGTTCGTTCTAAGGTACCAATTTTAAATTAGAAATGCTCTTTCAAATGATTTTCTTAAAAAACATTTATTGGAACTGGACAGTTGTGACAATTTATAGGTATGGATTTGAAATATCATGGTTTCAAGTCTTCTTGATATTAGTTTCTTCTTTTTGTCTTTGATTAGTCAAAACATAGTGACTGTAGTTGTACTGCCTTGCTTTTATATCTGGTTATCCAAGTGATTGTCTTTTAAACCTGTTTCTACAATGCCATACAGAGAGATGTGTCTGTATGAAATATAAAATCAGTTCCAAAAAGCTTCAAGCATCTGAAAGTCTGTGCTTTTAAACTTTTTATTGGGGACAGAGGATCAAAATCCAATCACAGCTAAAGGTTTTCCAAAGTGCATGTCACCTGGAACATTTGTGGGGAGTTCATTTTACTTGTAATTTGCTGCAGGAAGTGGTCACTACTGACTTTTTCATCAAAATTCAGACATTTTGCAGTGTTTGGCAGATCTGCTTACTGTTCTTCTCACTACCACAGTCAGTTGCTAAATTGTTTGTACCATTATGTTGATAGCTTCTGGAGAATAGCAATTCTAAATGTCACTGTAGTGAAGGCTGAGTACAAAATTGTCAGCATTGTCATGTCTCTTTTGAGACATGTATACCAAGCCATGTCATTCCAATAACTACTGTCACACAGTGGCACCTACTTAGACAAAGCTATGCACAAAGTTGCTAATGATAACATCAATATATTTTGCATCACCTGCTAAATATACTGTCAAAGAATAATAGAAAAAATTGTAATTCCTTTTTGAAGGATATTATTGAGATAAACATTTCCCAAAATGTTTTGGGAAAATTTTGAGAATTTTGGAAAAATAGATAAGGTGTAGCCTAGCTGGATTACACCTTGAAAGTGCTGATACTGATTCAATGGTTCAAATGCTCTCCTTCTGTTTTGTAATATTCTTGACTCCACAAAAGATCAACTTCCACTATTGATGGCATTGTTCACATCACTCTAGGAAACATGTCAAAAAGTCAGAAAGAAACCATTAAGGATCTCTGCAATAGAAAAATATAACATACATCAAACTCGAGCACGCATACTCATGAGCGAGTATATGATTTTTGGAAATGAAACCATAATTGTTAATCCTTTACTAAATGAAGGAACAAAGTAGATTAAAACTGCTGACAAGAGAATGAGAATTCCAATGTAGTGCAATAATGGGCTCAATACATATCCTGTACAATTAAAAGGTCAAAGATGCACTTATCCAAATCATTTCTTTATTGAACACAAATGATTTTAACAATTAAGACCGTAAGTTCATAAGATGTAGGAACTGAAACAGCCCATTCAGCCCAGCAAGTCTGCTCCATTATTCATTGAGATCCTGGCTGATCTGCTAATATTGCCCTTTTCTTTCCTTCACTTTTCCTATATACCTTTACTCCCTTACTGATTAAAAATCTGTCAATCTTAGCGTTCAATAGACTTAATGACCCAGCCTCTCCAGCCCTCTGTGGTTAAGAATTCAACAAATTCACCAGCATCTGAGAGAAAAGACAACTTCTTATTCCAAGATTGGGGCTCTTTGGTCCTAGACTCTTGCAGGAGTGGAAACAGCTTTTCTGTATCTAAGGTATCAAATCCCCTTAGAATGGTATATATTTAAATAAGTATGACTTTCATTCGTCTAAATTCCAGTGAATATAGGCTCAATGTCTCAATGTCTCCTCCAAACTCAGGAACAGCCGAGTGAACCTTCTCTGGATTGCCACTAATGCCAGTTTATCTTTCTTTCTACAAGTGGCCCAAAACTATTCCATAGTATTCCAGCTTCAATCTGATTAGTGTTTTGCATAGTTTTAGCGAGACTTCCATTTTTTTATTCTCCAATCCCCTTGAAATAAAGGCCAACATACAATTTGCTTTCCTATCACCGTTGACTTGGAATGCTTACATTTTGAGATTTACGCATGAGGACTCTCAAATCCTGCAGGGCTATAGCTTTCTGCTGTCTTTCACTATTTCAGTAATATCTAACTCCTCTAACCTTCTTGCCAAAATGCATAACCACAAGTTTTCCAATGTTATATTGCATCTGCCAAGTTTTTGAACACTTGTTTAACTTATCTCTATCTCTCAGTACACTCTTTGTGGCATCCTCACCAGTTGTCTTCCCATCTATTTTGGTGTCATCTGCAAACTTGGCTATAGTGCATTCACATTCCTCATCTCAATCGTTAATATATACCATAAATAGTTGTGGTGCCAGCTCTGATCCCTGTGGCAGTCTGCTAGTTACAGGTTGCAACCCTGCAAGTGATTCCCCACCCCTTCATCTCCTCACCCGACTACTTTAAGTAATCTTATTTGGAACATACAGTAAGGAAGTCTTATTCGGATTTTATGTGGTGAGATCAAGTCAAGGATATACTTGCCTTTTAAGATCTTCAAAGAGATTCATTAGGTTGATTCCTGAGATTCCTGATGAAGGGCTTATCCCTGAAACGTCAATTCCCCTGTTCCTTGAATGCTGCCTGACCTGCTGTGCTTTTCCAGCACCACACTCTCAACTCACTTTCTCGTGATTCCTTAGATGAAGAGATCATTCTACAAGAGGTGATTGTGTAGAATGGACCTATATTCTGTGGAATTTTGATTATTTCATTTTAAATACATTAAATTCTCAGAGGGCTTAGCAAGACAGATGTTGGGTTGGATATTAGGGACTGAAATGGGGAGCGTTATGAATCTTTGGAATTGCCCATCTATTAGGGCAATTTTTGCTCCATCACTGAGGATATTTAAAACTGAAATCAATAGATCTTTGGGTACCAAGGGGCTAGAAGCTGAAGCTGAGTTGTATCAGCCATAATCTAATGGAATGATAGAGAAGGTTTGAGGGCCTGTATGACCTACAGTTGCTCTTATTTCTTTTGTTATCTTTTATCCACTATGTCTCAGTGGTATGCCTTTAAAGTCAGAGGGTATAGATTCAAGTCACATTCCAGAGGCTTAAACATAAAAATCCAACTGAGACTCCTATTCAAATAAGTCAGAGGTCTAGTTTATAGGAACTAGTGAAACAAAATGATTGGTTGGCAAGTCAGACTAATTCCAGCCTTAAGAATTACAATAGCTGATTAGATCGGGGTCCATGTGCTATGTGGTAGGGATTTTGTAGAACTTAAATACATAGATTCTTACAATGATATTACCAACATTATGCAGCTTCTTTTTAATTTGACTAACCTAAAACATTGATTAATGACAACATTCTGGGACAAATGAACTCACTCTTCAACTGCAATGAACAGAATCCTATAACAGCTTGTTAAAAAGAATTTCGAATGAATCAGTGTGGGTGTGATTTGTAACTGATTTATTAACTTGATTGCGAGAAAACAGAAAATTATTTGGGGCAAATTTCCTTTCTCATTTGAGGGACATTTAACCATATAGCAGACATTAAAGTATGTTTCATCAAGTCACACATGGGATATTAAAAGTGAATGGCTGCCCCTGCCTTGTAACAGATAATTCATACAAATTAAAAAGTTGGAGGGAATTTCTTTGGCTATGACAGGGAAAGACATTGCAACAATTC
Organism: Chiloscyllium plagiosum; assembly: GCF_004010195.1. NCBI lineage: Eukaryota > Metazoa > Chordata > Chondrichthyes > Orectolobiformes > Hemiscylliidae > Chiloscyllium > Chiloscyllium plagiosum. The sequence continues at coordinate 39,508,859 of NC_057729.1, read as the reverse complement.
TTGTATTCTTTCACAGGACAATGGCATCATTCAGCCCAGCATTTATTACCCACTCCTACTGTGCTTGATATGTGTTCTTGAAAATAAACTAATTGGTTTTCTGGACTTTCTCAGAGGGAAGTTCTGATTCGACTATGTTTCTGGATCTGGAGTCACATGTAGACCAAAAAGGGAAAGGATTGAAGGTGTCCTATCCTGAAGCACCATTATGGTCTCTTATCAACATCCAATTATGGCACGGTTTCCTGCACTGGTACTAGTTTATTTTTAAAATTCCAGAATTTATTTTATTAATTGAATTTAAATGACCAAGTTTTTGTGGTGTGAGGTTCATGACTGGATTTATACTTCCACCTTCATCCTTTCCATTAACAAAAAATGCCCTGCCAAAGAGGTAGGACTGCACTGTGAATCAAATGTACCATGTAAGTAATCTGATCTATTAAAAACTAACGTCCTGAGTCTTGGACTTGTACAATATACTGCAAACTTTCCACATTTGCCCAGTTACCTGACTGGGAACATTTCCCAAGTATTGGCCCTAAGTTTTTTTTAAATGTGAAATCAGTTTACGAGGTGATTTTCAATGTGGCCAGTGGATGTAACAATAGAACTACTTACCATGTTCATGGCTTTAAGGTTACTAACCAGGGACTCTATCCATGTCACGGACTGTATCAATGAGCAATGTAAAAACATTGCCCAGTGGAAGCACTATTCTTTCTGGAATCCTTTAACTTTCTAAGATTATCTGAAAATCTGACAGAAAGATATGAATCCCATCTCAATAGAATTCAAAAACATGAAATACTCTATTTCATGCTGGCAATCTACAGCAGATAATTCAACACATTTCAAGCGAACTACTTTGTGTACTGTCATGGCAACAATTGCTTATTTTCTATTTGAAAAAAGCTACAGTGATAAATCAACTAGTTCGTAGTGCAGTGAGATTATTTATGGCAAACACAAGTTCAGTATCATACAATTATGCAATCATCAGCCTCAACTCTTCATTTCTAAGACAAGTGAACATGCATTTGAATCCATACAAATGCTGCACACAGTGAATTAAAGTTGGAAACTTAAAGGTTTAAGAATAGTGCTGAGTTAGCATGATAAAAGATTCATGCAAGCAGTTTTTTCAAAGTTAAAGCAAGGTGAACACAATTTTTAGTGGAACTACAGTGAAAGACTTCAAAAACAAATCTGGTCAGCATTTCCTTTACAGTAAGTTCAGCAATTATCAAAAAAAATCCCTGCATCGCTATTAATACAACACAATGTAAAATCTTTACAATAAAACAACCAGGGTCATTTTTCATTGCACACAGTTTCTGAAATAATTCCAGAGACCAGTATCCCATCACCAAGTCACCCTTTATTTACATGTGCATAGTATTTGACACTAGTCCACTTCGTCAGAGCCAGCTCTCAGAATGAACAAAACCTCTGAGACTGCTGTTTATATCTGTCAGCCAGTGCCCCCGATTGGACCAGATTAACAGCCGTAATTGGGGAACTCATATCCTACAAAGTCCGCCTGGCTAATCTCATTTCAATCACTATAGTTTCTATACAATGATAAAACACAATTCCTTTATTATATAGAAAAGAAATGAATAAAATACCAAAGACATTCAGAGGTATCACGGTAAGTGTTTCAAAAAATATGTATTTAATGGTTTCTTCAGACTGCATCCAAAGACAATTAAAGCAGAAGAAGTCACATAACTATGGCAAACCAGTTACTATACTCAGCATATAATTGTGTTTATTCAAACACCCTTATTTCAAAAAGACATTGCATGTACAATATAACTTGCACTCACAAGTTACACAAGATAACAAATGTACATGGTCACAAAAGAAAGTATCTTTACCATGTTTGTCAGTCTCATACAGTCTTTAAATCATGCAAGTCAACTAGTGTTATACACTTGTGTTTTTGTTGTCTATTCCTGGGCTGATGCTCCTTTTCCAGGGGGTGCCATTCTCATGGTAAGCACTGTAGCCATGGCAACTGTGGTTATTGAACCATTTCTGTTGAGGGAGAACACTGGACATCTGGGACTTATGGTCGTTCTGTGCTCAGGGCAAACCAGTTCATCCAATACAATTACAATAAGCACCAACAAATGCAAAAATCCAGTAGGGAATACAACAGAAATATCATTACTTAAGGAAGTGGTTAAATGTGAAGCGAACCTCACTCATACAGGACGTAGTTTAGGTATAGAATCTTTAAAAGGAAGCTAGATAAACACATGCTGGAGAAATTACTTGAAAATTATGTTGATTATGTTCATAGGATCTCTTTAGTGCATAAAGAGACCATTCAGCCCATGAGGTTTGCACCGATCCTCCAAAGAGCAACCCACCCAGACTCAGCCCTCCACCCCATCCCTGTAACCCCACATTTACCATGGCTAACCTACTTAGCCTGCACATCTCAGGACACTATGGAGCAATTTACATGGCCAATCTACCTAACCTGCACATCTTTGGATTGTGGGAGGAAACCAGAGCACTTGGTGGAAACCCACACAGACACGGGGAGAACATGCAAAATCCACACAAACATCCGCTAAGGCTGAAGTCAAACCCAGGTTCCTGGCACCGTGAGGCAACAGTGCTAACCACTGCACCACCATGCTGCCAAGTTGTATATGGTTAGCTTCAGCAGCTGGGACAAAGCTGCTATGGTGCATAAGTCTCGATAAATGGCCTGAATAAACTATTTCTGCAAAGGGAGTCCTGCAAGTTCTCTGCAATTTTTAAGATATATGCACTTTCAACAAATCCTTCAGAATGGAAATATGTGCCTTTGGGTTAGAATTTACTCGGATTGGCTATGAATGAACAATAGTAACATCTAAAGCTCACACAAAACTGCTGTTGAAATTAATCCCAAGTACAGAGCTGAAGAAGGCGACATAATACGTTACAAAAATTAAAATCAAATCAAGCATAACATTAAAACCAACACCTGGGGGAAAAGAATGCCTAAAATCCTTTGACGTTATACTAATTCGGTTTCTTGTTACACAGACTGCAATGTGTCTCTAATGCATCATTTAATAAACTCTGTAATTAAACACAAAAAGCTTTGTATCAAAGAAAAGTTACCATTTTTTGCAGTAAGAACAGCTAGAGATACACACTGAGAAATTAATATTTTTGGCCTTACCACTGAAAAATAATTGAACATTCAGTTACAAAACTGAGAAAAGGATAATAAATGAATGTATTGCCATGTTTCTTTTCTCAGTCACCCCTTTCATTTGCATGAATTTGTTGCACAACGAACTATTCCTCCATTCTAAATGAGAGCATAATTGGTTTCCCTCCTCAGATATCGTGTTCATCTCTGTCAAAACTGCTGTCAACAATCTTTTCTTCAATAATCTCACCTCCTACAACCATCCTTTGCAAACCTCCCCTCTACTATCGATACCAGATCCTTGAGGACATTGTCACCTCCCGACTCTGCCCATCATCTCCTTGACCTTCATATGATGCTGTCAGCTACACCATAAAATAACTTTTCCAAATCACAACTGGTAAGCAGCAAGGTTGTCACCATGGTACATTATGGTGAAAGTGAGGACTGCAGATGCTGGAGATTGGAGTTGAGAGTGTGATGCTGGAAAAGCACAGCAGTGAGGCAGCAACCGAGGAGCAGGAGAATCAATGTTTCAGGCAAAAGCCCTTCATCAGGCCATTCTGACCTGCTGTGCTTTTCAGCACCACACTCTCGACCGTGGTACATTATCCCTTCTCATTTGGATACAGTGAGCCAAACATTCTTTAGTCAATTTAACTACACTCCTCTATTATTTAGCTCCTTTATTTGGTTCCATTCATAACTGTTAAATTATTAACAATGGCTCTCCAGCAATGGATTCTCCTCGCACCCACCTTATTAATATTAAGAAGGTATCTTTGACTTTCCTTTTCACCATCTGCATGCTGCTTTTGGCAACATCATCCAAACAGTTTTCAAATGTTTTTCATACTTCATTCCTCAGCCTAACCTTTTACACATCCCCTGATCACATTATTGCACCATTGATAGGAGTGGCATAAGCAGCATCAGACCCGTTTTCTGGAATGTATTTTTTAAACTTCTCCTCCTTTAATTACCTCCGTAAGACATACCTCCATGACTAGGCTCATGAACATCTGAAGAAGGGCCTGTGCCCGAAACGTCGAATCTCCTGTTCCCTGGATGCTGCCTGACCTGCTGTGCTGTTCCAGCAATAAAGTTTCAACTTTGATCTCCAGCATCTGCAGACCTCACTTTCTCCTCATGAACATCTCTGCTTGTCTGTGACATTTTTTTGATTCATCATCTATGTTTATTTGATTACATTTCTGTTAAGCACCAGGTTTCTAATTTGAAGGTACGACATCAGTGCAAGATGTTATTGTTCATCTAAAATTGAACAACATTAAGTGTAATGTCAACTTGTTACTATTAGAAAAATTATACAGAGCTTTAGACTTAGATATTGCAAATTGATGTTAATGGCACCAAAAACTGCAAAGTTGTAAAATTAGAAAGTTGCTAATCCAACACTTTTCAGAAACAAGACCTGACAAAAACTAATGTAAGAAAAGTAATTTTGAACTAACCTCTTATATTCAATGTTTTCTTTCCAATTATTTTGAAATGTTTTGAACATTTTTAACAATGCAAACAATAAAAACTGATCTTTCAAAGAGCTCAAATATTAGCAACATTAGGTAAGAGAAATTGTTTAGAGAAAACTGGAATTTATTGTTTATAATTTTAATATATTTTAAGTGAATTTCAATTATTTCCTGTAATGTTGACAAATAGATGGTTTAAGAATGACAGCATAGCAAGATCCTACAATCAGAAAATGAATGAATGACTAGATCATTTAATGTGATAAGAATTAATTATACAAAGAGAATTGGCTGGGATTTGGGACACCACTGCACTCTCCATTCGATACGACCAAGAGAAATGTTATTTCCAGTTAAACATGTTAACACTAAATCGGAGAGACAAATGACTGGATATTCAAATTAGGATTAGGAACCTCATGCCTCAGCAATTTTTAGGTCTTGACACTAACTTTAAATGTAAATACATAGGTCGCAAGCATAGGGTTCAATTAGTAGTGCTAACTGTAACAAGAAGGTATGACATGCCTGCATACTGTGAGCAGCAAAGACAGATGGAGTCTCCAACTACCTTGCAGAACAAAGGAGGCAAAGCCTTTGAGGTCAAATAACTCATGAGCAAATGACCAAATCAGAGGCAATGTGCATGAGCCAATACCATCTTTCAAAACAATTACAACATGGTAAGACTATAACCTCTGCCGGATTTCCACCAAAAAGTTGAACTAACTATTCGGGTTTGGCAATTTTGAAAATTGCCTTCTTATCCTTCTTAGCCCATTGACAAGCACCTCAAGGAGCTTAATTAGCTGTTGATTGGAGCTAGGTAGAGTATGCAAACTTCATCAACCTCCACATATACCTTTTGAAAATTGTGTCATGTGCCTGAGATGGAGGGATCCAATATTCCCCACCGATCCCACCAGCAAGTGAAATTCCACCACCTTCACCATCTACCAGAGCAGCAGCAGAGGGAGTCCGGATGGAGGCCAACGCATGGATAGCGTTGCCTCATGTTCTGAAGCCGGAGGGCACGGACTCATGTTGGAAAAGGAATAGAACTTCTAAAACATAAGTACTTAATAGTCACTTTTATTGTCATCTGGTCTTTTTAAACTCTATTCCCATGCTTAATTTTTTTTTACTCTGTAACAACACTTAACGTATCTGTACCAAGATACTCTGTGTCTAAGATGGCGCAGAGAGGTGATATTACAAACTTTTCACTGCACATATCGAGTGCACGTGATAATAAAGATGATTCTACTCAAATTTAACTATTCATCTAAATTAGAACAAACTTTACCTCTGTTCTATTCCTTTTTTCAAATATAAACTTCTTACCCGAAGTTATTTGTACTCACATGTTTTAACTGCATTTACCAAATACTACTATTCATACCCAGAATGAAAATGATTGAATAATTACCCCTTAGTTATGCCCAGACACCAAACTGCTTCAAGTGTCTCAAATCAATTTTAATTATGCAATTTATAGTCTCACTATTTCTTTGGCAAAATGTTACAGTAGGAGAATAATTGATTTGAATAACATAACTATTCTCTACTTGCTGAATATTGCTGAAGAAGAAATCCTGTTTTTACTAGGAGAGGTTGTAGTAGTTTAGGTCCTGATTCTTGTTTGCTGTAAATCCCAGAGGCTCTTTTTAATAGACTCTGTCTACGAAATAATACACTGTTTGATTAGACTCTGTGTACTCAGTAAATAAAATAAATTGATGTAAGTCCCACCTGCATCCAACTGACAAGCATGTGCTGTGCATTAGTTGATGCAAAGGCAACAATAGATACTAAGCACACTTTTGATGACTTTCCTGAGTGGATTGCAATTCCCCAAACTTTAGTATTGTCTATCTTTGCCTTAGTTCGAGCTTGTAGTCGTGTATCTGCAATAATAAAAGATTCCTGATGAAGGGCTTTTGCCCAAAACATGGATTTCAAAGCTCCTTGGATGCTGCCTGGACTGCTGTGCTCTTCCAGCACCACTAATCCAGAATCTGGTTTCCAGCATCTGCAGTTATTGCTTTTACCAAAGGAAGAACCCAGTCTGGGAATTTTTTTTACACCTTGCCAAAATTCCTTCTCAGTTTTGAGAGTGATACTACACTGTATAAGAGTGTTGTGCTAAATCTCACCATTGGAATACCAAAAACCTTTAAGTTACATGCTTATGACATCATCACTGCATAGCATGTGACCCAACGGCATAAAGATCGTCGACTCCATCTTAAGTCAGGTGAACTGAAGAATGGCATGTTATTGAAAGCATTCTGTTCTGATGTAACTAAATAATTTAATAACAGCCCAGATGTTGTGTGCCTGAGGAATAATATCTGCATATCACAGTTAGCTGTAATAAATGTGGCATTCTTCAATAGCACAATTTTTATGATTAGTTTCTTATCTGAAAAGGGTTAACATAAATATTACTTTATTTGGAGGAAAAATCACATCAGGAAATAAATTTTAGCACGTTAAGCAAAAATAATCAAATACTTAAGTCGGAGAATACATATTTTCAATGGACAATCTTTCATCTAGTTATTCCACATTTTTAACTCCACATACGTTGTTAATAAGTTTTAACTTATTTAACGACATTGCATTCATTTTAAAATTATTTTCCCATTGTGACAGAGGTTGATCTGTCATTTTCTAATAACCAATTATTCTGTTTTTCAGGAAATTCAGCTTATTGATGTTTTTAACTTAAAGGGTTTCAACTGAGATTTTCAGACTCAGTTTAGCTAAATGTACACCTTTTCTTTACATTTTTGAATGCCCCACCATTCAGATTTCAAGGAGAGTTACTGGTGGATAAAGAGTTGAGCTGGAAAAAGCATGAGTCCTGATGAAAGGTTCTAACCTGAAACATTGACTCCCCTTCTCCTCTGATGCTGCTTGACCTGTTGTGTTTTTTCCAGCTCAACTCTTTATCCACTCTGACTGTCCAGCATCTGCAGTTCTCATTATCTCCTAAGGAGAGTTATTAGTCCTTTATAAATCAAACCAGTTGCATAGTTCACTTAAATTGTATTTTTTTCCTCAAGCATAATTAACAAAATTTGCAACATTTTACCAACCTAAGCTAAGTACAGGAATCTAATGCTTAGTTAGTTACTGAACTGCTTTTGTGCTGTGACTAGATTTTGAGGAATAGAGTCATAGAGACGTACAGCATGGAAACAGACCCTTCGTTCCAATCTGTCCATGTCGACCAGATATCCCAACCCAATCTCATCCTATCTTCCTGTTCATATACCCATCCAAATGCCTCTTAAATGTTGCAATTGTACCAGCCTCCACCATTTCCTCTGGCAGCTCGTTCCATACGCGTACCACCCTCTGTGTGAAAACGTTGCCCCTTAGGATTCTTTTAGATCTTTCCCCTCTCACCCTAAACCTATGCCCTCTAGCTCTGAACTCCCTGACTAGTCTAGACTTTGTCTATTTATCCTATCCATGCCCCTCATAATTTTGTAAACCTCTATAAGGTCACCCTTCAGCCTCCGACGCTCCAGGGAAAACAGCCCCAGCCTGTTCAGCCTCTACCAAAAGCTCAAATCCTCCAACCCTGGCAACATCCTTGTAAATCTTTTTTGAACCCTTTCAAGTTTCACAACATCTTTCCGATAGGAAGGAGACCAGAATTGCATGCAATATTCCAACAGTGGCAAAACCAATGTCCTGTACAGCCGCAACATGACCTCACAACTCCTGTACTCAATACTCTGACCAATAAAAGTAAGCATATCAAATGCCTTCTTTACTATCCTATCTTTCTGCGACTCCAATTTTAAGGAGCTATGAATCTGCACTCCAAGGTCTCTTTGTTCAGCAACACTCTCTAGGACCTTACCATTAAGTGTATAAGTCCTGCTAAGATTTCCTTTCCCAAAATGCAGCACCTCGCATTTATCTGAATTAGACTCCATCTGCCACTTCTCAGCCCATTGGCCTATCTGGTCCAGATCCTGATGTAATCTGAGGTAACCTTCTTCGCTGACTACCATACCTCCAATTTTTGTGTCATCTGCAAACTTACTAACTGTACCTCTTGAGCTCGCATCCAAATCATTTATGTAAATGACAAAAAGTAGAGGACCCAGCACCGATCCTTGTGGCACTCCACTGGTCACAGGCCTCCAGTCTGAAAAACAACCCTCCACCACCACCCTCTGTCTTCTACCTTTGAGCCAGTTCTGTATCCAAATGGCTAGTTCTCCCTGTATTCCGTGAGATCTAACCTTTCTAACCAGTCTCCCATGGGGAACCTTATTGAACACCTTATTGAAATCCAAATAGATCACATTTACCACTCTGCCCTCATCAATCCTCTTTGTTACTTCTTCAAAAAACTCAATCAAGTTTATTAGACATGATTTCCCACACACAAAGCCATTTGACTATCCCAAATCAGTCCTTGCCTTTCCAAATACATGTACATCCTGTCCCTCAGGATTTTCTCCAACAACTTGCCCACCACTGATGTCAGGCTGAAAAGTCTATAGTTCCCTGGCTTGTCCTTACCACCTTGCTTAAATAGTGGCACCACGTTAGCCAACCTCCAGTCTTCCAGAACCTCACATTTGACTGTCGATGATACAAATATCTCAGCAAGAGATATCTTCCCACTTCTCTAGCTTACCACAGAGTTTTAGGGTACACCTGATCAAGTCCTGGGGATTTATCTGCCTTTATGCATTTCAATACATCCAGCACTTCCTCCTCTGTAATTTGGACATTTTGCAAGATGTCACCATCTATTTCCCTACAGTCTATATGTTCTATATCCTTTTCCACAGTAAATACTGATGCAAAATACTCGTTTAGTATCTCCTCCATTTTCTGCGGCTCCACACAAAGGCTGCCTTGTTGATCTTTGAGGGGCCCTATTCTCTCCCTAGATACCCCTTTGTCCTTAATGTATTTGTAAAAACCCTTTGGATTCTCCTTAATTCTATTTGCCAAAGCGATCTCATGTCTCCTTTTTGCCTTCCTGATTTTCCTCTTAAGTATACTCTTACTTCCTTTATACTCTTCTAAGGATTCATTCGATCTATGCTATCTATACTTTACATATGCTTCCTTCTTTTTCTTAACCAAGCTCTCAATTTCTTTCATCATCCAGCATTCCATATACCTACCAGCCTTTCATTTCATCCTAACATGAATATATTTTCTCTGGATTCTTGTTATTTCATTTCTGAATGCTCCCCATTTTCCAGCCATACCTTTACCTGCGAACATCTGCCCCCAATCAGCTTTCGAAAATTCTTGCCTAATACCATCAAAATTGGCTGTTCTCCAATTTAGAACTTCAACTTTTAGATCTGGTCTATCCTTTTCCATCACTATTTTAAAACGAATAGAATTATGGTCGCTGGCCCCAAAGTGCTCCCCCACTGACACCTCAGTCACCTGCCCTGCCTTATTTCCCAAGAGTAGGTCAAGTTTTGCACCTTCTGGATCAGTGGTGCTGGAAGAGCACAGCAATTCAGGCAGCGTCCGA